>NW_012147919.1:1223495-1281784 GCF_000956105.1 Propithecus coquereli
GTGTCATCATAGCTCACAGCAACCTCAAGCTCTGGGGTTCAAGTGATTCTCCTGCCTCAGCCTCCCAAGTAACTGAGGCTATATGAGCACGCCACCACCCCTGGCTCATTTTTCTGTTTTTTGTAGAGGCAGGGTCTCACTTTTGTTCAGGCTGGTCTAGAACTCCTGGCCTCAAGCAGTCCTCCCATCTCAGCCTCCCAAAGTGTTAGGATTGCAGACGTGAGCACCGTGCCTGGCCTAATTGTTTTTTAGTAGATAATTATCCTCCCTAGGTCTGTCTCTGAAACAAGGCAGATGAGGGACACATGGAAGTCCTCTATAGCAAGGGTCTGCAAACTCTGGTCCAAGGGACAAAGCCAGCCTACTCCCTGCTTTTGTTTTATCAGCAGAGAGTCACACCGTTTGTTTAAGTATTTTCTGTGGCTGATATTATCTGAGCTGAGTGGTTGCGATGGGCCATCTGCCCTCTGCAGGACAGTTTGGCAAGTTCTGCTCTGTATGATCCCACCCTCAGGAACCAGCTGTGCATCCGGGCTTTGGGCTGCTGCACACATGTCTGGCCATCAGTATTGCCTGGGAAATGAATGTCCTTCCTGGAACGGAACACGCAGCCTTTCCCTGGGCAGGGCCTGCTCCCTTGCACTAGAGAAGTCGTTGTTTCTGCTATTCCTTTTGCCTAGAAAAATCTTACCTTCCTCCACTCTTTCAAAGATGATACTTCTTCAGATTTTAATGTTAATACTAGGCACACAGACACCCTTTATAGACAAGCCCTACCGTAGAGCAGATGAAGCTGCAAGCTGTGTGCTTTTAAGGTACTATGAATGCTTCATGTGTAGCACTCAAAACTGTTTATAATTGCATTTTTATGGAGTTATCCTGTTTTCTGCCTTCTCTGTGCCTCTGCAAGCTCTCTGAGGGCAGGTACTATATCTATTTGGTTTAGCTTGTAATCCCAGTACCAAACAAAGTGCTTGGTTAACTTAGCAGATGCTCTATAAATGCTCATTTCATAAGTAAATAAATGGAAAGTGAGACAGCAAGTATACTATTAAATCATGGTATGACACAATAGAGATTCTACCTCAGATGCGTCATGGAGACAGAAGTGCTAGGGATGTAAATGCTAGTTCCATTTCTGGAGCTCCTACCGTGTACCATAGTGAGGTGGCTACCACTTGACCCAATTTATGCTGTGGGATCTAAAGCACGGAGACTTAAAGTGACTTGCCCCAGTGCTTGGTTGACAGGATGCAAATCCAGAACAGTCTGACTCTAGATTCCACACTCTTCTGTGCTTTTGGTTTCCAAATTATGTGCCAAGGTGCCCCGAGGCACCACAGTGACTTCACCGAGGTTCTGTGGGATGCGTTAAGTTTTTGCAGGAAAGAGTGATACTCAACACCTGTTGGGCCCTTGGGAACTTCTGGCTTGAGACTCTTCAGTTTCCACATGAGATCACATGAAATTCATTTCTACAATGTCACATTTTTTGTGGAGCTGGGTTTTTGGCAGCTGGGTTGGTTTTAAAAAAACAAATACTGTGTGAAAATCAATGTGGATCAGGGACTGAGGGTACCAGAGTCTAATCTGATTCCCAGGTTTGAGGGGCTTCAGTGTCCAACAGACACACACATATCCCGTGGGCAAGCAATGGTGGTTACTTAAGAATGAAATGAAAGTATTTTTTCTTTCGATTTAGGTGTATTTTTCTAATGGCTGTCTATTTGTTAGGGCATAAATACTTATTAAATTGTTTGCATCCCATAACATAATAAATGGAATTGCCAAGTATTTCTTTTGGCCTAAGGGTGCTATGAAATGATCGCGATGACACTAGGAGCGCTGTGAACAGGGAAGGTGGGAGAGCCCCTGCTTTGCATGGTGTTCTGCCTGGTAGCCCTGAGGGACAGGTTCTATGTCTCCTAGCCCTGTTTACAGCACACACAAGCAGGGCTGGCTTCACAGGTGTGCAACCCAGGAAGCCACACAGGTGCCCGTGCTCAGAAAGGTCCTGCATGCGGTTTACCGCTCTGCTGTCGCCTTGTTGAAAATCTTAACACTTCTATCTCTGAACTCGTGTTTTGTAAGTAATGTCTGATTGGACAATGGAAGCTGCTTGTGAGCAGAAGGGGAACCCGTGGTCTTGCTACTGGCAGCTCACTGGGCTCCCTGGTTCTTGTCTCTCATTGAGAAGAACGACAGTGGGAGACAGGGCAAGAGAAAGCAGCTTTATTGGAAGAGAAGTATTGCAAGCAGGGGAGCATCAAACAAGCAAAAGTACATGCCCCAGAGTGGGAGCAGGCCCAGACCGCCTGGGCTCTGGTGGACTCTGTTCCCAGGTCTTCCTTGTTCCAGGGCGGTTGTGGACCCCCCTCAGCGAGGGAAGATCACATCTTTCGAACTGTCCAATGGGGGTCCTGTCTCTGCCCTGACAATGGGTGGGGGGGGGTGCTTTTGTCCTTTCATGGTTCTATACAGAGGTGTCATGTCATTTATCTGCCACTGGGGTGCAGGGGAACCACTATACTAATGGTATATTAACTTGCCCGGGGTCAACCAAACTCCTCCAGGTTCTGCACAGCACGTGAGCACGTCAGGAAAGTCCCTTTCTTTCCACACTTGGTGAGTCCTCCCGGCTCACTTACCCACCAGCCCCTTCCCACTCACATCTGACTAACGTACCTGCTCTAACAGTCTGAGTGTCTGCTTGTCCCTCGCAGCCTCGTTTGCATGCAGCGTTCACAATGGCCACGAACACGCAATTCCAGGAAGCCCAGGATGCGTGGGAGTTCAGTGACACCCAACGCAAGTCCAAGGTTAATGTGTCCCGTCTACCGCCGAGTAAGAAGGGCTGGGGCAGTCCCAAGAGACTTTCCCTTTGGGATAGAACTTGCTCCAAATGCAGAAAGAGGGCAATGGGTTGTAAGAAATACAACCAAGGAAGCCCATCGTATCCTTTCTTACTCACTTTACTTCCCTGTCCAGCGTAGAAGGAAAAGCAAACCTGGAGCAACCCAGAGCTCCCATTCGTCAGGGAGCCAAAGGTGAGAGTTTCAGGAGAAGGCGTGCTTATCAAAAAGTGAAATAAAGAGTTGGGGTTGTTTTGTGCGGTGTTCTGCTGTTCTGATAAGAATAAAACGCATGTGCATGCACGAGCTATGAAAAATGAGTTGTGCAATTTGGTGACTCAACATATGAATTAAATGGTCTCTTTAATTTTTTCACTGTGTATCTCATGGACAAAAAAAATATTCTTATTGAAAGGTTGGAAATTCATATGCAGGTGAGAAAGAATTCTCAGACAGTGATTAGAATATACAGAAGAAGAAGTTTATTTATTTCTCCAAAACAGAAGGAGAGAGGGAGGGAGGGAAGGAGTGGCCATGGCACAGAGAGAAAGGAGTGAAAACGCTGGGCAGTTGAGGAAAGTTGTTTGGAGTTTTAAAGGGTAAAAAGGAAAAAAAGGTTTTGTTCCCCTGTGCTTCAGCAGACTGATAAGAGGAGTAGCTGCGGGGCAATGGTGTTTGCTTTTTCTACTTTTTTTTTCCCTTTTGTCTGTGAAGCCAGCTTATCTGAGTCCTTGAAATGTGTTTCTTGTAGGAACCCAGGCAGAGTTGGAGCAGGGAGTTCACACATCTGCTGTCTGCTGGGGGCTCTTCAAGGCTATGAAAAACCTCTTATCGATAATGAGTTAGGCCACAGGTGTTCTACCTAAAACAAAGGGGATAGTTGTAGTGTTTTTTCTCTTCAAAGGGGCAATTATGTGCTGAGCGTTTACTTCCCTTTCTGTTTGATTATTTTTCTATTAGGTTATTGGTAAGACCACCTTTCACTTATGTTAACATTTAAGATGGACATTGTACCTATAAAGGTGAACAGTAAAATTCATGCTCATGATTTAAAATTTTAATTTATCTTATGGTGATATCAAATAGCAAATAAAAAACACAGTGGCAAGTTGAGAGCAACGAAGAAAGGAAAATCCTGTGTATTTTAGTTCCTTTAACTGCACTTTTCTTCCTGCTTTTTGAACAAGGAATTCACATTTTCCTTTTGCACGGGGTCTCAGAGTCCTGCAGCCGTCCTGCCAGAGAAGGCACTACTGAGGCAAGTGGAATGGGACTGAGGACAGTGTTCCTTAGCGTTTTCTGTCCCCCTCATGCCTTTACATATGGGTCCCAACCAGGACTGACCCTTGCCTTTTAAAACTGCCAGTCCATTCGCTTAATAACTGGCCTCGGCTGAGGACAGAAGCCACACAGTTCCTATTTTAAGCAAATGCCCGAGCCGGTCACAGTGACTGCACAGAGCTAAACACTATAGAATTATTTTCCTCATCACTGAATTCCTTTTAGAGCCGTACCTTCAGAACAAAGAAAGAAAGAGGATCATTTGGTTATCAAAGGGAGCCAGCCCCCAAATTTATTTTCCTTTAGCTGTCATGCAAATTTCAAGCAGACGGCCTAGCAGGACGGCTTTGAAGATAAAGATCACAGTGCAGTCCAAGGGACACTTCAATAGTGCTTCTGATGATCCTGTGATTTACTTGAGGAAGGAAGAAAAGAGCAGAGAACAATAGGAAGAACTCAGCTCTGAAGGCATAAAAGCCAGTGTCTAATTCTGGTTCTCTCCTTGCCCGGAGGAAATGTCAGTTAACAGTGAGAGGGTCAGACAGGGCTAGTCCAGGATTTCCCCAAGTGTGTCCCTTGAGATGCCAATTGATGTTCTGAGGGGGGAAACAAAAAGTTTATCCTTAAGTGAATTTTTGGTAAATGTTGCGTCAAACCAGTTTCTTTACTTTGCAGACTGTTGGAGCCTTACGTTTAGTAAACATAACACGTAATAGGATGCGTATATAAGATGCAGAGTTTTTGTTGAAACCTGAGCTAAGCCAATTTGGCTAGTGGGGGTGGTGGTGATTATTAAATCAGTAGCTTCCAATAATTAAGGGGGTGAGGGCAGCTGTCTTCACTCTCAAACGTGGCCATCAGATAGTTGTTTACAAGGCAAGTTGCAAGAAATTTCCAGCTACTTGCTAATAATCATTAGCCAGCAGGCACAAAAACAGGGATGTGGCCCCCGCCATGAGCTCTCTGTATTTTCATATGTCTTGGCCATATTGAGTGGGAAAGGTTTCCTTGAGGCTGATGGGACAATAGTCTAGCAGGAAGAGTTTTCTGAGTTTCTATTGGGAGGTGGAGGCATCTCACAGCTGTCAGCTGAAAAGAAGACCAGTTGGGAAGTCTGTCTTGCCAGGACACCGTTTTGCAGTGAAGATCCCTGCGCCCACAGGGTGTTACTCCCTAATCCTGCAAGGAATGGAAACATCTACAGTGTTTCTGGCTATTCCATATATTCTTTCACCAAGAAAAACACGTCTGAAATCAGCTTGCCAATTAATGAAGCTCCTGGTGCTGACCGAGTATAAAGAATGAAAGCCCCTTCTGGAGTGAGGGGTTTTGATTAGTTGTTTGTTTTTTTCTTTTTTTTCCTTCACATTGAAAGGTGGCCTTACTAATAACCTTCCTAACAGATGAAAATAAAACTATCAAAAAGTAAAAGAAATAAACTCACAGCACATAATTGGCCCTTTGAAGAGGAAACTCACAACACAACTACACCCTTGGTTTTGTTAACACACCTGCGGCCTAACCTGTTGTCTCCACGAGTTTCGTTTTGCCAGCCTTGAAGAACCCAGGCAGACAGTAGGAGTACGAACTCCCCCCTCCAACTCTGCCTCAGTTCCTGCCAAAAACCAGATTCTAAGGACTTAGGTAAGCTGTCTTCACAGAGAAAAGAGAAAAATAAAGAATACTGCAACAACTTCACCAGTGCTTCTGTTATCAGTCTGCTAAAGCAGAGGGGGGAAAAAAAAAGCATTTTTACCCTTTAAAACTCCAAGCAACTTTCCCTCAGCTGCCCTGGCATTTCTGTTCTTCCGTTCATATGTGGTGGCCACTCACTCCCTCCCTGCCCCTTCACTCTCTCTCTCTTTCTCAGAGAAATTAATAAACTTCTGCATCTCCTAAACTCTGTGAGAAATCTTTCTCCACCCATGTGCAAATTTCCCATCCTTTCACAGATGCCAACTCAATTCTCAAAATGTAGGTTTTCAATTAGGGTATTGCAAGTATTAACTGTTTAGATTAAAACAAACATATTCATATATCACATTGTTGTGTTTGCTATCTTAAATCAATTTATAGATAAAGTATCTATGCTACATACAGTAGATACTATATCAAGTAAATTATAGATGATATAATTTTGAAATCTTTCAAGATTGGAATTCCAAGGACCCTACTTTAGGAATAGATGGGTGGGAGGGAAGAATTTTGCCCTGGGAGACCTCTCAGATACTATGTAGCTGTGACACCCTGGGCAGGTCACCTAACCTTTCTATGCTCTGGTTGTTTTCTAACTTAAGTAAGGATAATAATGATAATTTTAGGCCAGATATGGTGGCTTATGCCTGTAATCCTAGCACTTTGAGAGGCTGAGGCAAGAGGATCATTTAAGGCCAGGAGTTTGAGACCAGCTTGAGCAACACAGCAAGACCCAGTCTCTACAAAAAATGGAAAAATTAGCCAGGCATAGTGGCACACACCTGTAGTCCCAACTACTCTGGAGGCTGAGGCAAGAGGATTGCTGGTGCCCAGGAGTTCGAGGCTGCAGTGAGCTGTCATCAGACCACTGTACTCCAACCTTGGTGACACAGCAGAACCCTGTCTCTAAAAAAAAAAAAAAAAAAAAAAAAAATGATTTTAAAAAGGTCTTTCCGGATGCTTAGGGGGAGAAAAAAATCTTTCCTCACTTACTTCTGAGTTTATGACTCAGGCCCCTATAACCAAAGACAGATTAACAAGAGAAAAGCTGAATTTATTTAACACAAATTTTACCTGACACAGGAACCTTCAGAAATGAAGACCCAAAGACTGGGGGAAAACTTTATGGATAGTTGGGCAGAAATATGATTGAAGGATAAAGGGTGTATGATCTAATGGTAAACTGGGAGGAACTTAGCAAGGCCTGTTTGTTCACGTTCTTCTTGGCATCCCTGTATGACATTTCTTCGTAGGTCTTCAGCGGACAAGGGGGAGGGGGCAAAGAATGACCTTCCTAGGTTTTGTGGCCTGCTTTGGGGAGGAAGGGACAGGAGAATTCTAGTTTCTGTGGCCCACTTCAGGGAAGAAAAGGGCAAGAGAAGGTCAGATAAAGCTTCCTGCTTCTGCTGTTTTCTCAATATCCAAGGTACCATATTTTTGGGTTGCATCTCCTACACCCCACCAGTACTATAAAAAAAAAAAGAATAAGAACTAGAAAAATTCCAGAGGTGGCTGGAGTGCATAGTACTTGATCTAATACCCCCGTCTACAAAATGATAGCAATGATTCTATTCCAGACGCTGATTAAGATCCAATGAATCTTAGTAGTTTTTTGCAGTTTTTTTGTTATTAATTAACCTCCTTATAGAAAGCCGAACTAATAGAAGATTGCTTTTGTACTATACCATTATTTGATATGTGAAATCTAACATCTGTCAAACATGTCAGGTATATTTCTTCAAGTGGCAACAGTAGATTGGATCCAACATTTAAGCAACGACGAATAGTCGTTGAAGCCAAGTGACTCAGAGAACTTAAAGTGAAATAGAAAATAAAGACTTTCATCATGGGAAACTGGGTTAAAACTTTGGACCATGGAATATAAAGACCTAAGTTTGAATCTTACCTTCTGCCATTTGTCGGCTGAGGAAACTTGGACAAGTAGCTTGAACTGTTCATGCCTCAGTTTCTTCATCTCCAAAATCATTTAAAAAAATACCTAAATCAGAGTGTGGTTAGGATCACTACATGGCATAGTGAGTCCCTGGGACAGGACCTCGCACATGGTAGGTCTCAGGAATGGTGTCGGTTTTGAAGCAATGGTTATGCGAGGAAGAAAAAGAAATACCTCTTCTTGTCCTGTCCTGAGGTTCATGGCTGATGTTCCTATAACAAAAGACAGACTAACAAGAGAAAGGCATACAAATTTATTAAGTTTTACATGATGTAAGAGACTTCAAAAATGAAGATTTTAAAGAAACAGGGAAATCGGTGTATTTTTATGGGCAGTTGTGCGGAAGTATGATTGGAGGACAAAAGGGTGTGGTCAGTGTGATCTAATGGTAATAAACTGGGAGGAATTTAGCAAGGTCTCTGTGTTCAGATTGTTCTTGGATTCTCTGCATGACGTTCCTTCCCTGGGTCTTCATGGGAGAAAGTCAGAGAGTGACCTTGCTAGGTTTTATGGCCTGCTTCAGGAAAGAAAGACTCGGAGAAGGTACAAGTTACCTTCCTGCTCCTGCTGTTTTCTCAGGTGCCTAGGTGCCCTATTTTGGAGTAGTATGTTCTGAGCCCCATCAGTTATCAATTTTGAGGGTTGGCCAGTAGCATTGGGTTCTTGGCTTCCTAAATGATTAGTCTGAATATTCCTATAATGTATGACTCAAACTAGGAAATTTCAAATAGGTAGAATAAAACGTTGCCATTTACTAACCATTGTGATACTCTTCTTTTAAACCATCAGCTTCATAGAGTTCCGATTAACATAATACTCACCTTTTTGTGAGTATAATTTGAGTTTTGACAAATGTACAGTCATAAGATCACCACCACAATCAAGATGCTAAAATTTAGAACATTCCGTCACATCAGAGTGCCCTCCTGACTCTTTGTAATCAACTCTAACCACCCTTGGCTCTGGGAAAGCATTTAGTTGCTTTGTCAGCCAATAACTTTGGTTTTTCTAAAATTTCATACAAATGAAATCATATGTGATGTTTTTTAAACTGCGGGTGAAATTAATGTGTTGCAACTGGCATTTTTAAAATAAAAAATGTTAGAGCAAATCACACTTAACAAGGATGAGTATGTTTTGCGAAATTTTTGTTTAAGGTGGGTGTTTCTCTGTGTGTTTCTGTATGTGTCCCAGATCGTAACACAAGCTATATTTCTTATTGTGTGAATAATCCTAAAAATATCACTCATATATGGATACAGTTTCCATTTCACCTATTGTTTGAGCCAGTTTTTTTCCTAGAGGACTAGAAATTGGAAAAATGAGAGCTAATATGTCCTTGTGTGTTCTCCATTGTGACAGACAAGAGGCTCATGTATTATCTCATTTAATCCTCATTACAAGCCTGTAAAGGAGAGATATCTGACTTTTGCAGATGTGGATAAGTGAGACTCAGAGAAGCTAAATTCAAGTTCTAATAGCTGGAGAGAGAAGATGCGAAAATTCAAACTGTGGGAGATTAACTTTAGAACCAGCCTGGACATGTGGTTAGACAGCTGATAAGACCAGAGAAGGGGAAGAATAGGAATAAAAATATAACTTAACAAATTCCACTTCTGGCTATTACTAGATTATCAAGTTGCTGATGGAGAAATGCTAAATACGAAGTGCCAATCCCTACGCAGGACGCTGCAAGTCAGAGCAGGCAGAAACTGATATGTTTTCTGCCCACAGATAGGACGTGAAGGCGTCCAAAACTGGGCGGCTAAGAGCATGGGCTTTGGCATCAGATCCAGATTCTAGTCTCTGTTCTTATGGGTTCCTTAACTCTAAATTGGACGCTTGGCCTCTGGAGTTCAGGTTCCCACTTTGTAAAATGGTGATCATGATTTCTACCTTCCAGGATTTTACAAGGATTCGAATAAGGCAGCGTTTCTCCACTTGGGCACTATTGATCATTTGAGCTGGATCACCCTCTGTTGCTGGGGACTGTCCTGTGCACTGTAGGATGTTTAGTAGCATCTCTGGCCTTACCCACTAGATGGCAGTAGCAGCCTCACTGGTTATAATAGCCACAGATGTCTCCAGTCATTGCCAAGTGTTGGGGTTGGGGGGCAAAATTGCGTGCAGTTGAGAACCACTAAAATAAGTCATGGATAAAATGTTCCTACCCACAAATTCCTTCTTCCTCCCCCAGTTAGAAATGAAGGTTCTCATGGATAACAGCTGATACAGCAGACTGTGGGGTATCATTCATTTACCCAAGCAGCAAACGGGTCTCAGCTCCTATGGTTCAACATCTTCAGGCAGATCCCAGTGAGGCAGTATATTCTACTTGAAAATACTTACTGTTCCAGATTCTCTGGTGGTGTCCGGGGACTCAGTGATAACCAAAGAGATGTAGGCACAAGTCTCTGCAGAAGGCTTCCTTTCCCCCAGAAAATTCCCTACAGGTGAAGCCTTTGTATACTTCCTCTTTAGCACGTTTCCCTGCCTCTTGCCTGAGTGCAAATGGGCTGCTCATGGCAGACAAGCTGTCGCCCTCTCATGAGGAGCAAAGACACTTGATAAGGACTCCAAAGAGGAAATTAGAAGGAGCATGAGTCCTTTATGAGTAGCTGTACCAACTGCAGAATGCCCACGTCTGGACTTATTTCATATAAAAAGTCCCTATTTGTTTAAGCCTTTATATATGGGTTTCTAGTACATGCAACCAAACTTAATCCTAGTTGAGCCAGTGGATATTTAAACCAATGGTGTTTTGCAAATATTGTGAGCATCAACACATTGCAGATATGTGAAGTCATAACAGTTTTTGTGTGTGTGTGTGGTGATGCTAGTTGGATTTGTATGTGAAACTGTCAG
The DNA here is from genome assembly GCF_000956105.1 of Propithecus coquereli. Lineage (NCBI taxonomy): Eukaryota > Metazoa > Chordata > Mammalia > Primates > Indriidae > Propithecus > Propithecus coquereli. The sequence continues at coordinate 1,234,143 of NW_012147919.1, forward strand.
GGCTGCCTTCTCCATTAGGCACGGTAGGTGTGGTGGCTGGGACTCAACATATTGTTAGGAACCATGAAAATACTTTCTTTTAAAATCAGAAGAAAAATATCCACATTCAACTATATTTGTATGCTAATCTAGTCATGTAATATAATTATTAATATCCCTTTATGGAAGAAGGGGCCAATGAGTATTTACAGTCCCTGAAAATCATTACGGCCCAGGATTGCGGCTCATCTCAAAAAGGAATTGGTCTCATTTCTTCTTGCTTACTTTCCATTCCAGAACCTTCCTTCTATGGATGAAGGAATAACATACCTGTATTCAGCAAAGGAAGGTCTCAAAAGTCTCCAGCATCTAATGGAACTGAGTTGGAACCCCAGTGTGACTGCCATCCAGTTCCTTAATTTCTCTGGGTATCAGTTTTATAAAATTAGTTGACTGTATTTATTCAGCAATGATTTAAATGTCTAGGAAACAGCAGGCACTTTCTATGGTAGGGTAGGATTCTTACCGGGACTATAGAAATTGATACATGTAAAACCCAAGACCTGGTGCGTGGTTGGCGCTCGATAAACACTGTCTTTTATCACCTTCAATTGGGCTGTGAGCTCCAAGACTGTTGCATTGTTACTTTCTCTCTTGCTGTGTGGAACATAGGGAGTGTGAAAGTGGCTTCCTCAGAATGAAGTCCTCTACCTTTTAGAGAAGAGCGACCCTTTTCACTTGAATTTAATTAAGACCTGGTGCTCCTTCCCACAATCATTGCTGTGATATCCTGGCATCTCTCCTCTAACGATTTTGTTCCATGTAACTGTTTGTAAAACTCATTCTGCAAGCACAACAATCAGACGGCAGTGTAGGATGGTTTAATTCAAAGACCCATTTAACCAACTTTCATTGGAAGAAGCTGTCAGAATTTCAGACTTGGTTTATTTTGCTGTTGTGGAGATGTTTTTTCTTTCTGCCTTATTAGAACTCCCTTACAAATCCATCTGTGAAAAAAGCAATTGGTTATTAGAAAAATGTGCTTTTCTCCATTATAACATTATATGGTGTCACACCAGAGTGCCCTGAAGATTTTGTAATGTGTTATAAAAGTGCCAAATATAATTTGCTTGTAAATATCCTATGCAAAGGCTTACTTTTATTTTATTTTATTTTTCCTATTTCATACAGAAAAATACACCAAGTGAATTTGAGGCGAACACAATGATAGATCCCACTGTGATAAGAAAATACACTAATGCAAAGTTGCCAGTAGGGAAGAGGAAGACATTTCCCTTGTATCAATTTATTTAGAGTTGACGTAAGAAATATCAGTGCTGCTTTTCTCCAGGAGACAGAGACTTAAGATTTTACTCCCTCTGCTATTAAATGTACCCATTTCAACCCATTTGCCTCCTGCCTGGTTCAGGAATTCCAAAGAGTCACCGAGGGAGAACGTGTGTGCCATTGTATTCCACCCTGGACAGGAATAAAGTCTTGACGCTGCCTCGTTGACAGGGAGCAAATTAATTCAATGAATGCCAGATCTCCTCCACTCTGCTGTCGCGTGGATGTGGCCTAGCTGGAGAGACAGCACTGCTGGGCTAAACCTTCCCCGGACCCTCCTGGTGACTGGACACCCCCTTGCTTATCTGCCCTGTGATTGGATGCCTCTAATGTGCCCAGCAGTGGATGGGGCACTTGCTTTAAGAAATCTGGTGTTTTGAAGCACCGAACACATTCACCAAACTATATTTATGCATACAAACAATTTGGGGAATCTAAGAATGCCTGAATCCCTCAAATAGTCACTTTCATGTCTTCCCTTTCACCTTTTCCCAACCTACTCTTTTGCTTAAAGTTGAACTTTCCCAAGGGAGTGGGGAACAATAATTTATTGAGTGATCAATCTTTTCAAGGAAATCCAGAGTAACACATGTGTAGATGTTCGTTCATGCATTTATTCATTCCTCAAACATGACCTACACCTTAATATGTGCCAGGCATTGTGTCAGGTTCTAGGGACTATGAAGAACCATATATTGAAGTGGATTTTTTTTCTTCTCAAGCAGCTCAACACTTGACAAAGGAGCCTCAGAAGATGTGAGTTCAATGTGCTGATAGGGCTGAGAAAGTAGGTAAGTCCTGCGTGTTTGGAGAACCAGTGGAGGGGGACCAAATCCTGGCTGGAATGGCCCGGAAGGACTTCCTAGAGGCAGTGATGCCTGAACAATGACTGAAGAAGAATGTTGGAGCCTGAACAGGCACTGCCCACTGTCCAGGCAGGCTTAGTAGCGGGCGAAGGAACAGACGGTAGGAAGTCAGGGGACACCCCAGAACACCGTGGAGCCTCAGGTGAGGGCAGTGCCATGGAAGAGAAGGAAAACGCTGTGTAAATGATGGAAAGGAAAGGGAGGTAATAAAGACAATTTGATAAATTTGGCTATTTTGCCATAGGGCAGGAGAGACTAGGACAGTGGAGATACTGGTATCTGGTCCCCAACTGACCTTTGTCTAGAGTGGTGTCTTAGTCCATTTGTGTTACTATAAAGGAATATCTGAGGCTGGGTGATTTATTTTATAAAAGGGGTTTATTTGGCTCATGGTTCTGCAGGCTGTATAAGAAGCATGTCACTGGCATCTGCTTCTGGGGAGGGCTTCAGGCTGCTTCCATGAATGGCCGAAGGGGAAGAGGAGCTGGCATCACATGCCAAGAGAGGGAGCAGGATGGGGGGATGGGGTGCCTACGTACTTTTAAACAACCGGCTCTCAGGTAAGCTAACAGAGCGAAAACTCAGTCATTACTTGTGACTTCAACACCTACTAGGCTCTACCTCTAACATTGGGGATCAAATTTCAACATATGTTATAGTTTGCCTATTCGACCTCTCCAAATTTCATCAAGTGGCATGCTGGAAGCCCCGCCTACCCCCATTTCAAGGAGCTATTGAACAGATCTCCATGATTTCCTGCTAGAAGGCAGACACTGTGACAAGGCAAGAAAAGCAAAGTTGTATCAGACACGGCTCCTTCCTTCTGGGAGCCCAGGCAAATAATACAGCCATTCATTCACTCATTCAACAAATGTTTGTTAAGCACCTATTATGTGTTTAAAGCACTGGCAATACAGTGGTAAATAAAAGGCAACCTTTCTGCTCTCACAGTGTTTATATTTGAGTCCAGGAAAGTAAAACCGTAATATCTGTGTTATGCCAGCTGTTGAGAGGTCTGTTGAGAAAAGCAAGCAGAGACGGGTGTAGGAAGTTTTGAGTGGGGTGTCGTAATTGTACTATGCCTATTTGACTGTGTCCTTGGTATGAATAAATATTACCTTTAAGAAAATAAAACAGAAACAAACTCTTTTGGCTAAAGAGATCAACCATGGCAAACCTACATGGAGGTATTAGAATACAGCAGAGGTCACCATACAATGGCCCTTGTGGAACTTGCTCTTCTGCTGCCCTGGAGTAGAAATAATTTCTCACATAGGAAGGCATTGCTTTGTAGTGGTAAAGAACATTCGCTAGCAAATGTTAACATAATCCTCTCTTCTTTAAGGCACATATTTGAGTTAACTGTCTTCGCCTGGGTAACTGATAAAGATGGCATGCCAGCTGTGTCACCAGGCAACATTGGTCAGGGTAAAAATTACTGCTGAGTAAGACACTGCAGGAGGCTGGGAGCAGCCACAAGGGGACCCTATTCTATGATGGGAAGTCACAACTTTGGGCTCCCCTGTGTGTGATGGCACTTGTCACTAGGCATGTCCCCTTGCCTGGAACCTCCACTCCCACTGAAGAGAAATGCCACATGCTGTTCTCCTGGCTTGCTCTGCAGCCCATAGAGGACCAAGTGTGGCCAATGGTGGTCTTTTGAGTCTGAATATCTACCTGAGCCTGAAATACAGCCCCTGTTACTGTTACAGTCTTAGAGTTGTAAGAACTGGATCCCAAACCTGTGTTACCTCGATCAACTCATTCGACTGAATTCAACTTCTTGCAACCTGGGTTCTTCATTTGTAAAATAGGGAGGATAATAGTGCACATCCCCTGGGTAGCATAAGGATGGAATGAGATAATAGACACAGGAACAGAACTTGACCCCAAATTAGATGTCAATATATAAGAGGAGGAGGAGCTGTGGTCATTTTGTAAAAGTTAACATTAATGTGATCAAACTGCTATTCCAGTCGGGCCTGGCTTCATAGACGTACAGCCTGTGCAGTCACTAAGGGCTCTGCTCTTAAAGGGCCCTATTGCTTCCTTTAATGCTGTGCTGTCACCGACGTGAAATCCTTAATAATTCTTAAACAGGTGACTCTGTTTGTATTTTACACTGGACACCACCAATTATGTAGCTGGGTTTGATCCCAGCGTAGGACATGTTTAATATGTTAAGCATGTTTTATATACAGCTCAGACAGTGTTTTAGGAGCTCATTCAGAAGCACAGGAGGGGGAGAAGGAAGAAGAGGAAAGAAGAATTGGAGTAGGAAGAATTGCCAGGAGTTCACATGCACGCAAAACATCTCATTTCTTCTTCACCACAACTCAATCGGGGGAAGTAACACTCATATTCATTTTACTGATAAGAAACTTGAAGGACAGAGAATTTAGATTTTCCTGAATCACTAGGCTGGTAAATACTACCTTAGGCTGCTCTCTAGACTGCAGAGTTCAGGGGAAGACAATGTGCTCATGGGTTTCTGTGGGCGTACATCTAACGACTCTTCTCCATGGGTGCTCTCTGCGGGAACCCAGGAGAGTTGGGTCCTCCTGTGCAAAGCCTTTCCTGTGGCCTAGAAAGTCCATTAAGCAATGGTAGGCTCTCTTGTCTGGGGATCTAGAGACTTTATACAAATAAAAAACCCTGCACTGATGACAGAATGGCAAAGAATGGTCTCAGTTTTGTTTCTGCAAAGCTTTGAACACTGCATAATAATGCGACTGCTTCAGGAACTCGGAGCTCGGGTCTTCTGTGATAGTTTCACATCCTCATTAACTTTCACAAGGACAGGTCGATCTGTGGTGCTGAACACTAATGATGCGTTTCTGTGGACACTGCTCTCGTAGCCCCTTTGGGTGTCTTGACTGTTATCAAGCTTTGACTTGTATGAAAATGATTGAACAATCATCTTTCCTGTCTCAGAGCAAAGAGTTGGCTCTTAAGAGGTCAGGTATTGGCTGTGAGGTTGGGCAGTTCTGAGCATGCCCCGTGCCTTGTGTGCTCTTCTGCTGTTCTTGGAAGGAATCTTCTAGGTCACTGATTCTTAACGTTTTTGGTTCCCAATTTCACCTGGTCAAGTCCAAAATCATTCCTCGTGTTTTCACTGAAAAGTTACTTCCTTGAATCCCAAGACTAGCTTTGGGTTCTTGGCCACAACCTCTAGGACTCTTCATTTAGTGAACCCAATCTCCTTTTGTGACTTTTCCTTCCCTGTTGTCTCCATTAGACTTGAACCTTCATAAGGGCAGGGACTGTATTTGCTTTGTTCATCCCTGAATCCTCTGCATTTCCAACAATATCTGAGGAATAGTCAGCAAATAGTTCTTGAATTCTCTTTTTGGAAAAATTCAGCCTATGCATATTAAACTTTGAGGTAATCTACATGACCACAGAGACCCCCTGAGGTTAATTATGTAGATGTCCCTGGATCTCAGACTTAAAACCTCTCCTCCATGCTCTAATGCATGAAATACTTTCATCTCCACTATGAAACCCTGCCAAGTGTAATTTACATACCATTTAGATGCCTCCAGTGATGGTGAGCTCATTATCTCCTTGAATATCCCATTAAGGAAATTTAAAGCACTGGAAGATGGATGGATGGGTGGATGGATTCACTGAATGGTTTTTATTGGGAGCCTTGTGTCAGGCTCTTTTCCAGGGTAAAAAGGCTGGACAAAACCAAGCCCCTGCTTACCAAGGGCTATATTTTAAGGGAGAAAACAGACAGCATTCAAATAAACATTGAACATGTCAGGCCCTATTACTGCTACAAAGGAAGTAAAGCAGGGGAGACTGTGTGTCAGGCATGGAGGCAAAAGCTATTTTAGGTAGACTGGGCTACAAGACCTTCCCGAGATCTGGGAAAAAACGAGGGAGAGAGCCATAAGAAGTTTAGAGGGGACAGGCTTTTCAAGTAGAAGGAGCAGTGAGAGCAAAGTCCTGGGGCAGAAAGACCAGTGTGGCTGCAGGGGAGTGAGCAGAAAAGGGAGAGTCAGGTGCCAACAGCTGTAAGGATTTATTTTCCCCAGGTGTGATGGGAAGCCACTGGCACGCTTGAGAAGGGGAGTGAAGTGGTCTGTTTTGTGGACAGGAGTCTCAGGGGAAGGAAGACAGCATGGAGATGAGTGGGGAGGCAAGTCTGATCTTCCAGGTGAAAGGCTGTGGTTGCTTAAACATGTTTGTCTTCCGCTCAGCCCGGCCCCACAGTTCTGCCTCTCTCAAATGGAAAGCCATACCTTCCCCCAAGGGAGGTGGGCATGTCCCTGGTCCTGGCACTCTGCTCTCTGTTGACATGACCCAGGGGTAAGTGCTAGGTGGGAGTATATTTCCGTGCTCCTCCATCCTGGTCAGATTGTATGGTAGGCTTGGATCTCAGTCCACAAGTTCCAGCAGACCAGACAGTACATTTCTAACTTTCTTTCCCATAAAATTAAACTCCTCTCTGGGACTCCATCCAGATGTATTTGTGAGTAAATCTATCTTGGGCAAAGTTCCTGGGGTCCTTTGCTAAAGCACTGAGAAGAGGCTGCTGGTTACCTCTGAGATAAGCTCTGCTTCACTTCTTGTTGTCCCCTGAGGTCCAGCAGCTTAGCCAATTCTGTGCGACATTTAGGGCATAGAAAATTTCAGCAAGGCTGGAAGTTGCTGTTTAAGACAGATGACATGGAGGTGACACTCATTATAAAGGGGGTATAGTTTAAGTCAAAGGAATTTAATCTCTAATACTAACGAATTACTTAAATAATCTATCAAATGATTCTAAAAAATTCTAAGTGGAATTTTGTTCCCTTTCGTTCAATTAACATTCTCCTTTTATCCTTTTTGGAAACAGAGCATATAAATAAGTAAATACATTCATCTTCATTAAACATCGAGCTCATGGTTCTCTAGTGCACGGTGAGATGATGACAATGTTGATGTGTCCTGCAGCTGCATACACCTTTGCAGGGAAGGCTGTCATAAGCAGAGCTCTGACGCAGGGTCAGTGGGCAAAGACAGGTGGGCAGTGACTATGATCTCGGCAAGGATATTTCCCTTATTGCTGGAATCACGGCAATCCAGGGCTGTCAGGGTGACCTTGGGCATGGGATACTAAGTTCTCTGTGTGAATTATACAGAAATGAGGTGTCTCTTTTCCTTATTTCCCCTCTCATGAAATAATGACAAAATGATTCATTTATTCATTTTTTTGACCAATATTTATTGAAGGCCTATCAAGTACTAGCCCCTTCCTGTCCTCATGGGGCTCACACTTCAGTGCATGAAACAGATAATAAGCAAATACACAAATATAAATATCTGGCAGTAATAAATTCCATGAAAAAAAAATCTCAGTAAATTGATAGAGAGTAGAGGATGGGTTTTTTCACGTGTTGGGGAGAAAAGGGGGTTATATAAAATCTTGAAGAACATTAAGAACCTTGCAGGCAGGAACAATGCAGAAGTGTGAAATAGCAGAAGCATGCTCAGAATTTTGACAACTAATCCTCATTGAGAATTAATTTATTTAATATATAAATTAGTAAATAAGATAAAAATGATCATGGCAGAGTCTCCCTCATATATTTCCACTGACACTCGCTCATGTCTTGAGAAATTTGCTTTAGAATTTAATCTCTTTCCAGCAAACATGGTGGTGGGAGCTGTTTATTATACAGAGCTGTTTATTATGGCAGAACAACAAGGTAGAAGGGGCCTCTGTTCCTGACATTGTGGAACTTCCTGCTCAGGTTTGTTCTGGGAGAGAAGCAGCAGATTTCAATCTCATCGAAGCCAGTGCTGGACTTTTTTTACAGCACTCACCTGCTACCTTTCGGGGTCATTCCCTGGGCTCCACTGACATGTCTTGTGGGACTCTCTGGATGCGCCTGGAGACACAGGAGTCTCTGCCCTTGGAGTCAGGTGCTTTCCGTCTAGTAGGGAGCAAAGGATTTGAAGTTCGTAATTATTTCATTAAAATGTGGATTAGATTTAGTCAAGGAGAAGAGTAGTGTGCTCTGGGACTTAGGCTGGAGGAAGTGATGTTAAAAGGATGGTCAGAGGATGGTTAGGAATTCTGCAGAGATGGTCACCTTGTTTGTTTATGTAAATAAAGTTTTATTGGCACACAGCTGTGCCCATTGTTCACTTATTATCTTAGGCTGCAAATATTTTATATCTGGCCCTTTAAAAAAAAAGATCCCCCAACCTCTGTTGTATAGGTAAAGGGAGAGAAGGGCAGGTGCTGGGATGGGTGGGGAGAGCATTTTGGACTGAGCAGAGACCTTGTGGGAGGTGTAGAGCTTCTTGCTGAAATCCAAGGCTTGTGACCCCAAATGCTTACAAAGACCAGACAGGCAACACGAAGGAAGAAAGTGGATTGTGTGTTTGTGTATTACATAGATAAGGTCCCCAAGAGATATGCTTTCTGCCATTTGCTTTTTTGAGTATATGTTCTGCTTGGGCTATTATTTATTTCTTTGCTTTAAACAGAGACATGGGTATAAAAGATATTTCTCAAATATAAGAAAAAACTCAGCAAGCATAATGATAAATGGTGACTGAAATCAAGACCCAGGCATTGGGGGAACTGTGGGAAAATGCCTTCTCCGTGTGCACCGAGGTTTGAGAGATATTTAGATTATTTAGAAATTGTGGAAATCCAAATGTGTATGTGACATCTCTTAATTTTGAAACAGTGGCCATTGTTTTTGTTTTCGCAGTGTGCATGTCAAAACCACACCCGTTTCTCCAGGTGGATTGTCTTTGTGGCTTCCAGTTTGAGACCTTGGCAGAGAGGTTTAAGAGACCCAGGAGTTCGTACTTTGTTCAGGAGAAAGTTCCAGAGGCCCAGGAGTAATGAGCAGACTGTATAGACAAATTTTATATATTGTGACAACTTTGAATGTCTTGCAGCAACTTTGTATCTCTTGCTGTAGCCCGTATATTGGAAGGTCAGAGGAGGGAGAAAGCAAGTAGTAGGGTTGTCTCCATGGACTCTTTGAGGAGATTGGTAGTGGACTAGGCATAAATAATGGGTAAAATCTAAGTCAGTAAGAGCAAGGAGAGCAGGTGTTTCTGGAAGACCGTATCCAGGGAAGACAGAATTGTAGAAGAACAAAGGGTTTGTAAGATATTTGGTCCAGGGAACCAGACACATATAAAGGACTCTAAAAGATCAGCAAGTAATGTGGAATCCGCGCTCCTGCTATTATCTATAGTTCATTCTCTCTCCCAGTTGCTGACCTCTGTGGTCAGGTTCGGTTTTAAATTCTGTCTCCCAGTTGTTTCAGAAATTGCTGGTAAAGACATTTCCCACCAGGGGGCGATGTTCTCATTTGGAAAAAAAGAAAAGGACGGGCACAAAAGAATGAGCAACTTTCTTTGTTTAACAATGTTGGCTGGGTTTTCTGATCCCTGCCTAAGTCAGTCTGGGTTTATTAAGGCTGATAAAATAAAAATAGCTTGCACACTCTTCCTTTTTATTTATCTATGGCCCTTTCTTCACTTCCTGCCACATCAAGCCCATAATATTTATGTCAGCTTTGATTGTTGTGCAAACTGTGTACGAGGGGAACATCTGCATTATTCTAGGCATTGTCTCTAGAAGCAGAGCTGCGAGAGGGAAAGAGCAGAGCAGAAGCCCATGTTAATAGGTGGTCAGAGAACCATATCGGGAACGAGAGGAGAAAAAATAAGCTGCCTCTTCCGCCTTCCGTGCCAGCTTCCCAAGACATACATTTCCACAGATCTGCTGCCAGAAGACCCGTTTATAAGAAACAGAAGGTGGATCCATTTTCAAAAGATATTTTTTCAGCCTGTCTGTCTGGAGAAGCTCAGCCCAAGAACACACAACCCATTGGCTTCACCAGACAACCGGCAGCAAGGGGCGAATACCAGTGCTGCAGCAGAGTTGAGGAAGGTGGAGGCAACCGGTGGGCAGAGTTTAAAATTTTCATTTATTTTTTTGACCCCCGATGTGGCAACCCATGTAGATTTCCTCACCTCCAAAATGGCAGCCTTGTATCCGGACAGTGGCTTAGGAGGGTGTTGTCAGCCCTCAGGGCAAGCCACAGTTCCAATGGTCCAGGTCTCCTTTTAGAAATTATTATTTTCTTTTCTCTCCCTTTGTGTCTCTCCTGCCTACACAGGCCCTGGTCTGGACTCTTCTGGAAGGAAACTTGATAATACTTTCCTCTAATTCCCCTTCAGCTTTTCTCACAGGAAGGGAAATGGGACCGTTCCAGGTGCCTGGTTTGTGCCCCCACTCTGCCATTCTTCCCAGCACACAGCAAGAAGTTAGGAAGCAGCCCTGTGAGAGAGAGAATGAATTCAGGGGGCGGGGAAAGCACTTGGAAAGGTGAGATGCAAAGGATGCTTTTCTGGGAAAAAAAAAAAGGCAGACTGTTCTTCTTCCTCTTCCATCAGCTCTTCCCTGGCGAGCTCTGACTGCGTGTCCTCACCTGTGACGTGAGAAAGGTCACAGGAGCCGGGTCATGAGGCAGTGGCTGAGGTCACACAGGGAAGTGCTTCGTCTGAGGCTGGCACATGCAAAGGGCTCAACAGGTGCCCCGTTGTCTCCTCTGATGTCAAGAACGAATGCCAATACAATTCCACGTATGTATTCCACTCGGACTTGCTGCCCTTGTGCTTCCTTCCTCTCTTGCACAAGGCACTGGGGTTGCTGACATCCTCCCTCTACTACCAATTCTGTTTTCTTCTTCCTGTTTGTCACCCCTTTATCCAATTCTGATTCTCATACTTGTGCATTCAGAGTCTGCCTCTCTTCCCCTAGTGAGAGCGCACCCTGTGTTCCTCCTCCTTGGAACATTCCTCGCCCTTCCCCCATGCTCCTTACGGGCTGGCGTCTCTCTGCCCCTCTCCTCTGCTCCCCTCTGTTAAATGGACAGGTGGTGCTGGGCATGTGTTGTCTGCAAACCTGCTGGAGCTCCCACTGTGGAAAATGGGCAAGGCTGTTACTTTTCTATGCAAAAGAAAATCTCTCCGAGCAGATTTGGACACTGCTGGGGTGAAAAAATGGGGAGAGAGAGCACAAGAGATGCAGACCCTAAGCTAGCAGTGGCACTTGTAGCCTGCCTGCTGGTCCCTGCCCCAGGAGGTTCTGCTGGGCAGTCACAGGCAGGGCCCGGATGACCTGGGTGTTCTCCACTCTGCCACATTCTTCCCCGTGGAGCGTCAGCTATTTCCGCCTGACTGTAGAACTTTGCAATATGCCTTGTCTGTAAGACTCTGCCTGGTCTGCAGGTGGTTGGTGAAGTTGTTTGCTCAACTTCTGGGCTGTATATCTTTTTTATTAGTGGGTCTGGCTTCTGGAGGTTTCAGTTAACCTGCCCATAGAGAAATGCCAAGACCGAGAACCAGGGATATGTATGCTGTTCCAAAGGAGCGTGCAGCCACCTCCCGAGGAGGCTCTGCTTGCTCCTGCTCACTGGAGACCACATACTTGCAGCTCTGAGAACCTCACTGGCCTGCTTGCTAAGAATCTGGCATCTAGAACGTCCCCCACAGGCCGTGCTGGCAGGGCTCTTTGCCAGATTGGCTGGCTCTCTGAGCTGTCTGTTCTGAACTGTGATGTTTCTCAGGAGTATAATTTCAGGGCATGGGCTTGGGTTCAGCTACATGAGCAAGGCCTAGTCTTCCCCCCTTCACGTGAGGGATGGATGAATTGCCACTTCCAGATTCCTGCCAGCACCACGCTTTGTGATTGGCAGCCGTCTGGTGCAATTGGATCAGACAAGCCTCATTCGTTCAACAAATATTCGATATCCTTCTTGAAACTGTTCTGGGCATTGGGGATTTAAGATAAGTAAGACAAAGTTCCTGCTGTCGTGGAGAATTCATTAGAATGAGGAAGGTTCAGGCAATAAGTGATGTATAAATAATGTGTTAGGTAGAAATAAAGCTAGGAGGAAAAATGGAGGGAGGGAGAAGGGGTGGCCAGGGAAACCTTTAGGAGAGACGTGCTATTTGACAGGAGCTGAGGGAGTGAGCCATGCCATAGTTGGTGGGTGGGACATTCCAGGCAGAGGGAACAGCAAGTGCAAAGGCCCTGAGGTAGGAGTGGGAGGAACCTGTAGGAGGAACAGCGAGGAATACAGTGGGGCTATAATGAAGTTAACAAGGACAAACTGGTAGAAGAAGAGGTTGGTAAGGTGAGGATGGGATCATGAAGATTATGTAGGGCTTTGTAGACCCTGTGAGGCATTTGTATTTCATGTGACGTATCTGGAGGGTTTTGAGCAGAGGTATTATCTAACATGACTTTGACATTTTAAAAAGCTAATTCATTTTCCTCATTTTTCTAAAGGGGAACATGGTGTGTACGTGTGAAGTTATATTTGTGTATATGTAGATATATATGTAGATATACATGCATACATTCATAAATACCTACATAAAGTTATGTATATGTTATACGTATAATGTGAAATTAATTGGCATCCTTTTTACTGACATGTTGCGGCACACAGGTCCCTCTCCTTCAATTCATTTGCCTCTGAAAGTAAGAAACACGGTGTGGAAGCGAAAATGGGAGCCCAGAAGCCCCTTTGAGGTTCTGACACGTCCCACCATCTCCCTCAGCAGAGAGTGACACCCTGCACCTCCCTTTCCTAAGCAGGAGGTGGAAGCAGAGATGTCCGAGATGGTGTGGGAAAGGCTGGAGAGGGAACATCAAACCTGAGCAAGGGAAATGATTCTTAGGACGTCTCTGATAAACACTTTGTTGCGTAAGAACACACGGTAAAAGCTGGTGTTCGTCGTTACACTCAACGCCTGTTTCTCCACAAATGAAGAATGACTTGAGAGAGGCTGCGGGTGTTAATGAAGTACTAGGTGTATTTTTAGAAGAATAAAAAAAGCAATTCACAATGAGGGAACACGGGATGGTTTAGACTGTGTGTGTGTATGCATGTGCGCATGTATGGACATGTTTTTAAAATGAAGATTTCTTCAAAAATGGCCCTTATTGAAGTTAGATTTTCAGATTCTAGTACAACTAAAGTAATTTTTTTTTCTTTAAGTGTCTCTGGAACATATTCTGTCCATGTCAAGGAACTACCCAGGTATCTTTGGCCAAAAACTCTAAGGGTTGGTTACAAACCTATTTATTCTACCATTATTATCCTCATAACGGACCAGCTATTAAAAGTTGACTGTAACTTACTGGTGAGATTGGACTCATTTGAAAGTATTTTTATAGGTGTGGGGGAAATTTGATGAACTTTTCTTTAAAATCTTTCAATCAGAGGATGAGCCCTAGGGTTCTCCAACCAAATTCACCTGGATTCAAACTTGTTATAAATCAAATTTGCATAGCAGGACACTCTTCTGGTTTCTTAATGTGATTTGAGTCAGCAGTGGACAGGGCATCGATCAAACAGAAACTCTGATGGGATACTATGCAAAAACCCAGCATTTAGCTAAGCAGGGAAAAGAGAAACAAGGTAATCAAAAGCTGGCTTCAACGACAGCTTCCTCGTTAGTCACGCAGTGACTGTTGTCCAGCTGCGCACTCTGATCCCCTTGTCCACGTGGAGACCATTGGTGGTGTCCCCCACCCAGGCCCTCCTGCAGCCTCACCTTGGGCTCCTCTCCTCTGTGGAGTCCGTGTCAGCCACACGCGGATGTCCTCTCCCCTCTCCTTTCCTCCAGCAGCCCACGCAGCCAGGCTGCTGCTCACCTCTGTGCCCCCCACATGCTGTGGCTTCTGCCCTCGGTGACCCCCTCACCCTACAGTGTACCAGTTCAAGCAGCCTGTTCTTAGAGGAGCATTTTCTGACCAGATATCAGGATGTGGTGGCCTGTCCTAGGCTTCCTCAGCATCATGGATGTCCCCTTCATGGAACTTACCACAGTGGGAATCAAATGAATAATTGGGCAATCAGTTGTTTAGGGTCGATTTCCTCCAAACGGCTTTATTGAGATATAATTTATATACTATAAAATTCACCCATTTTTGATAAATTTGTAGAGTTGTACAATCATCACCATAGTCCATTTTTAGAACACTTCCTTTACCCTCAAAAGATACATCGTACCCATTAATAGTCCCTCCCTGTTCCTGCCTCCAGATCCAGGCAATTGCTAGTCTGTTTTCTGTCTCCCCGGCTTTGCCTATTCGGGACATTTCACACAGAATCATATAATATATGGTCGTTTGCCCCCGTCTGCCTTCACTTGGATGCCACCTTCGAGGGGATTCCGTGTTGGAGCATTAATCAATAGTTTGTCCTTCACTAGAACTTAACTTCATTGAGGGCGGGAACCCAAGATATTTTTGTCCAATTCATGAACATTTATAAAGTAGCTCACCTACTATGTGCGACATTCTGAGGATATGTCTGTGGATGAGCAGGACCCATCCTCGCCATGAGTTCCATATCCCTTTTTGGAGACAGGCAAAAAAACAGGTAAACAGACAAGTTAAAATAGTTGCAAGTTGTGGTAAGTTAGTTATAACAATACGTGAGGAGAGGAGTGAAGAATAGGGTTTGCTCTAGCTTGGGGGTGAGGATATAAGGTGTCCTGAGAGGTACCAGGAGGTGTGTAAAATTAATCAGGTTTGTTTTCACTGATGAATGTTACTGTCCTTAGTGGCTTTCGGTGCTGGGGTTCTGGTGAGCAGAGATCCCACGTAGGGCTTGGCTAGATGAGTCTGAGTTAGAGAGAATGCGACTGTTCGGCTCAAGATTGAACAGTGGAGGGAGTCAGTGCTATGGTTTGAATGTTTTTCTTCACTGATGTTTGTGTTGAAGGTTAATCCCCAATGGAATGGTATTAGGAGGTAGGGCCTTTAAGAGGTGATTGGGTCACGAGGATTCTGCTCTTATGAATGTATTAATTCATTCGTAGATTAATGGATTAATGGGTTATAGGCAATAGGTTAGTTATCATGAGAGTGGGTCCGTGAAGAGCAGGTTGTCTCTCATGTGACTCCTCAACACACGATGCCCTGTGCCACCTCGGGACTCTGCAGAGCATCCCCGCTGGCAAGAAGGCCCCACTAGATTTGGCCCCTTGACCTTGGACTTCCCAGTCTCCAGACTGTAAGAAATAAATTTCTGTTCTTTGTAAATTAACCAGTCTCAGGTATTCAGTTATTGCAACAGAAAATGGACTAAGACAGCCAGAAACCAAGTGCAGCATAATCTAATCATGGGGGTGGCAGCCCACCCACTTTCTCCATGCTCTGATCAGAAGCAAGTCTCATGATCTCCCTGCACTCAAGAGGAAGGAATTATATAAGGACATGATGTATTGGGGACCACCTTACAGTGTGTCCATCACAGGGTTGCTAGGTTCAGTGATAGTTATCAGTAAATATTGCTAGATGTCGCTAACTTACATAGTACCAAGGCTATAGATTCCTGTTCTTATGAGCATTTTATGAGACTATCTGCTCACTAGTTTCCTTAGTATTATTTTTTAAATTTGTCTACCTTTCTAGTTTAGATTTAAGGTTTAATTGTTGGGTTACATTTAGTTTCAGAATCATGTGTTTGCTTACAAGTCACAAGTAAATAGATTACAACCCAGAGCAGTGCTTGAGAGGTCAGGAGACAGTCTTGGTTTGCTTTGAGCTCTGCAACTTACCTTAGGAAGTTTCTCAACTTCTCTAAACCTCAGTTTCCTTCTCTGTGAAAGGAGATAACAATAATACCAATCTTACTGAGTATTGAGTATTTAATGGAAGAATACATGCAAATTATTTAGCCTAGAGCCTGGCAGATAGCACTGAATTTACTGAATGTTTGCTACGATTGCTGGCCCATTATGAGCAACAGCGGCACGGTCCTTAGCATCGTTACAGACACGTATGTTACGCCTCCTTGACCAACCTTCTGTGCCACGTTCCCCATTCTCTCAGGCCTCAGAGATCTACTGATGGTGTCTGTGCACCGATAGGCACCACTGTTTATGTGATTGTATCTCCCTCAAATGCAAACTATACTGAGGAAGACTTACATAGTATATATTTTTAAACCACTTTATTGATGTATGGTTGACATACAAAAACTATATGTATTTAATTTATACACATCTGTGACTTTGGGGGATAAAATATCTAACCATGAAGCCATCACTGTCACCAAGGCCATGAACATATCCATCCCCTCCCAAAGTTTTCTCCTGCCCTTTTATTATAGTTGTTGCTTTTTCTTTTTTGCCTTTTTCTTGATAAGAACACTTAACATAAGATCTACCCTCTTAGCACATTTTAAGTTTGCAATACAGAACTGTTAGCTATAGGCACTATGTTGTTGTACTGTAGATATCCAGAACTTATTTATCTCAACTGGTATTTCTAAGCCTGGTTTTGAAATACCTTTTTTATTTGAAAAGCCCTTCTCGCCTTCAAAAAGTCTTGAATTTCTCAACGCATGTTAAGCATTGTGTATTTTCATTTTTTTTTTTTTTCATTCAACTCTCTCCATCTATCAGAGTATCAGGAAGGATTATTCCATGATTTTGTGGAGCCATCTTGCTGGTTAACCATGAGTAATAAATGCCTTAGATTGAGTCTGAGGACAGATCTAATGTAGCTGTAGATTTTTTAGTCTTCTGATAATTTATGATTCGCCAGTGTGAGTTTTATATGGGCAAGAAGTGAAGATGGGAAAAACTAGTTATCTATTTACCTATCTACTTATCTACCTACCTGTGTGCCTATCTAAAGAGAAAGAGAGACTAAGAAGTCTGCAAATTAAATATAAACCTTGTCTCTCAGACCTTTCAAAATCTTGCCTCTTGACTATTTAAAACTCTATTTATTGAAAGTATAACTATATAGAGAAGTGGCAGATCATGTTTAAGGTGAGGTCTTTGGCTGGTTTGTGATTTAGAACATTGCTTGAAAATTCAGGCCCCGATTCAAAAGGACTCAAATTTAGTTCCTAGATCTGCCATGAGCTCCACTACCTTTGGCAAGTTCCTATGTATGTTTGAGCCACAGGGTCATAATTCACGATAAAAGTCAACAAATACTCAGTGAATAAAATAAGCTCATGATTTCAGGGACTTTATGTGCCACTATCAGAGAGAATAAATAATAAGTACCCATGTAACATGGTGCCAGTTAGTGATCAGTGTGGGAGGACGGTCATGATGACAGCAGAGGATGCTGGGGGAGGCCTCTTCAAGGTGACATTTAGGAAAAATCATAGACGAAACCTGCTTTGTAAGGTTGTTATGAGGATTGAGCAGACAAAGCCTCTAGAATAGAGCCTTGGTATCTAAACTAGGAAAGATCTCTCTTGGTGTGTCTGTGCGTGTGTGTGTCCTTTTGTAACTAATGGCACAAATCCATTCCCAGGGTATTTCAATAAACACTTGAGTTTTGGAGCTAGAAGAAACAGACTTACGGACATTGAGACATGAATGTGTGAGCCCAAATATCAAGGTCAGGTCGGGGAGCTAGAATTCCATAATTGGATAGAGTGATTTCAGGAGAAGCCATAGCAATGTCCCAAAGGAAAAGCACACAAACAGGTGTGTGTCTACATGCGTGGATGTGCATGTGTTCATGCGTGTGTGCATGTGTGTTCCTGCATTGGCAGAGGAGAAAGTTCTACAGCTTGTCCTCAGGGTCAGCTCCTCAACCCTTCCCCGACTGGGAATGTTTTCTTCTGTTTCAACTTGTAGTTTTGGAAGTGATCTGAAGTAGCCATGTGCAATGCAAATTTCATTCAGATTCAGTTTGGGGCGGAGCAGGTCTGTTACTTCTGCCATTTGCTTCTCAAATGGATTATTTCATTTACTTGTTTACACAGTGAAACAAAATCAATCCAAAGTCATTTTTTTTTCCCTCCCCGGGACACGTGACTGTCAAATCCCAGAAGAAGAGTGCTTAAATTGTGTGATCCATTGCTTAAAGTGGGACAGAGTATTTAATTACAGTTTAATTATCTTTGCAGATGTAGAGTTCAGTGGTGATTTGGTTGGTCGATGGGCAGCTGCAGCATCTGGGTTTCCTGCTGCCTTTTTTTGAGACTGAACTTGTTTGTAACACAATCAGATTTGCAGGTTATAGCTTCCTGGGCCCTATCAACTGAGAATTTCATTGCTTTTAAATTGCAAGCCTTTTGTTATCACTACAACTGTGAACCAGACAGCTAGAATCAAAGCAAAAAGAAATGCCACCATCTGAGGAGAATTGAGTCATGGTTTTGGTCTGGTCCAAGTTACAGAAAATGCAACTCTCAGAAGATGATTTGCGATATTGATTCCTTATCCACGATGTCACGTGTTGCTTTTTATTTATAGCTTCCAGTTTATATTATTATCCTCTACCATACAGTTTAATTGTGACCTCTGCAGTTTTGCTGCAGAGGCACCTGAAATTTTTAATATATTTTTTTTCCTCACACAAAGAAAGGGAGTAAAAAAATGTTTTCATAAAAAGAAGATACAGGAATATGAGCATTGCATAGATGACTCTGGAATCTGTCTGCATCTGGTTAATAGCGTAACAAAAACGGTTATCAGAGAGATGAGTTAAACAATAAAATGTCATTTTGCAGAAACTGGGCTACATTTCTACTCATGATTTTCAGTTTGGTGAGCATTAACGCACAATGGAGCCAGCCGGAGAGAATGAGCTTTGCGGTAAGAAAGTTTCAGCCACTGTTTGTCAGCTGCCACCAGGTGCAAGTGTGCTGCAGCTGAAGTCAAGCTTGTCACTTAAACTTCTGCTATGAGGGGACCATAAATCAGAGGCAGGGACGAAAAACAACAAAACCTAAATGAATCCTCAAGATTGAGGAGAGACTTTTTAGGACCAGAGGGTCAGGAAGATGTTTCGGCATGCTGCAATCGGAGATTGGCTGGCAAATGGTTTTTTCCTCTAGCTTCAGCCTCCGTACTTGGTAATTGTGTTCCCAAGGAAGCTGCCTGGTGTCCACTTGCTGAGTTATGTCATGGGACTTTGCACAGATATTGAAATTTCAGGTGGCAGTTATTAGGCAGCACTAGTGTGCTTTTATATGTAATAAAATGATAATTTCCTCTTACCTTTTTGCACAAGCCTATCTCTAACTTTATTCATCTTGATACCAATGCAGTGTTGCTCAAATGAGAAATAAAAGGATAGGATCCATCAAAGCAGTTCCAATAAATGAAACAAAATTCAGGAAGCTCTGTTCTCTCCCCTCTCATTCCTTGCACCTTCACTAGAAACCCAGTTGTCGAGAAGAAAGGAAGGCTGACAGGGGAGGCAGAAGACCTCTTTTTATCTGAGTACTGACTCTGACAGCAAAGGAAGGAAAATCTTAATAGCTTTGCCCCGTGACTATCTTGTAACATTTCACCTTCACCATTGTCTGTGACATATGAATATCTCCGCCACTTTAATTTTCTTTATTTTAGAATATTACGGGACTACAAACATTGAGGTTGCATATATTGCCTTTGCACTGCCCAAGTCAGAGCTTCAGGAGTGTCCATCCCTCAGACGGTGTGCACCACACCCATTAGGTGTGAATATACCCATCCCCTCCTCCCCACTCCCACCTGCCCGACACCCGATGAATGTTACTTTCATGTGTGTACGTAAGTGTTGACCAATTAGTACCAACTTGATGGTGAGAACATGTGGTGCTTGTTTTTCCATCACCATTTTAAAAGAAGAAAACAGTGAGGATGAGAGAGGCCTGGAGCTTGCATAGTGACGGCATCATGCACTGGAAAAGGTTTGGTTATGACTAGGTGTATTAGTTTCTTATTGCTGTTGTAAAAAATATATATATATCACAAACTTAATGACTGAAAACAACACTGATTTATTATCTCAAGTTCTGGAAGTCAGAAGTCCCCAAACCAATGTGTTGGGAGGGCTGTGACCCTTCTGGAGACAAGGGGAGAATCCATCCCCTTGCCTTTTCTGGATTCTAGAGGCCGCCTGCATGGACTTGGCTGGTAGCCGCTTGCTCCATGTTCAAAGCCACAGCCTGGAATCTTCAAACCTCTTTCTCACTGACTGCTGCTCCGGTTGTACATCTTTGCCTCTGACCCTCATATGAACCCACCTGGATAATGCAGGATAATCTCCCCATCTCAAAATCATCGATCACTAACCATTAATGTAATCACATCTGCAAAGTCTCTTTTGCTACGCAAGGTGACATAGTCACAAGTTCTGGAGGTTGGGCTGTAAACGTCTTTGGGGCTATTATTCAGCCTACCATACCGGGCTGCCATGAATAGTGTTATAAGATGACGACCAGCCCTATTCTTCTGGGTATCTTCTGACAGAAGAGTCTTTAATCCATATATCTTATGGAAATTTCTAGGACCCTCCAGGATTATTCTAAAACAAAGAATAAGTCTCAGCCTTAAGGTATATTTTTCTCTATTATATGATCTATAAATTTTATATTTCCAGTTTCAAAGCCTTTCGTGATGAAGCCAAGTTTTAAAAAGTTGACTTAACTTGGAAATAGGTATCGGAGGAGGTAAAATGCAAATGCCTGGATTATTGAAACTTTTGGTTTGTGTAGATGCAGATGTCATTATAGGCACTAGCACAGGGCCACTTCTTATGTTTGAAAACACAGAGGTAAATCCAGTGGTTTTTGTTGGAGTTCTTTGCTCTAATTCCCAGCTATATCTGGCTCAGGGGGCCATGGCTGACCTCGTTAGTTGTGCAGCCTCTTGTTACTCCAGTGCTTACATCTCCAGGAAGCCCCTTGCTGAATCTGGAGGGCATTTTCCTGGAAAGAACAGAGATACTTAAGAGCATGAGTTCTAGTGTTATACCACTGGGTTTTTATCTGGGCTGCAAGATTTGTTAGTTGTGTCGCTTTGGACAAATGTCTTAACTGTGCCTCTGATTCCTTTTATTACCTTTAAACAATCATGATAATGGTGACCTCACAACACTTCTGCAGTTGGGTTTGCAGATTGAATAAGATGGTTCTGCCACATTGAGGATGTTCAGTAAATGTTAACTCTTACTAGCATCGCTGGCAAACCTTGTCAGTATTTAGTGGAGACTCCATGCAAAAGAGAAATCTTTTTTCAATGCTCATTTCTCCTGTTCTCATTTCTTTAACCTAGTATAAAAAGTTTTATATATATATATGTGTATATATATATATATATACACATATATATAGATAAAGTTTTTCCTAGGTTTTCTTCTAGAATTTTTTATAGTTTCAGGGCTTACATTTAAGTCTTTAATCCATCTTGAGTTAATTTTTGTATATGATGAGAGATAGGGGTCTAGTGTCATTCTTCTGCGTATAGCTATTCAGTTTCCCAGCACCATTGATTGAATAGGCTGTCCTTTCCCCAGTGAATGTTGTTTTTTTTTTTTTTTTTTGAGACAGAGTCTCACTGTGTTGCCTAGGCTAGAGTGCCGTGGCATCATCCTCGCTCACAGCAACCTCAAACTCCTGGGCTCAAGCGATCCCCCTGCCTCAGCCTCCTGAGTAGCTGGGACTACAGGCATGTGCCACCATGCCCGGCTAGTTTTTCTATATATTTTTAGTTGTCCAATTAATTTCTTTCTATTTTTAGTAGAGACGGGGTCTCACTCTTGCTCAGGCTGGTTTTGAACTCCTGAGCTCAAACAATCCGCCCGCCTCGGCCTCCCAGAGAGCTAGGATTACAGGCGTGAGCCACCGTGCCCGGCCTTGAATGTTTTTGTTGACTTTGTCAAGGATCTGTTGGCTGGGAGTGAGTGGCTTTATTTCTAGGTTTTCTATTTCTATTTTGTTCCATTGATCTATTTGTCTATTTTTTTTAAACCAATACCATGCTGTTTTGTTTACTATAGCCTGGTGCTATAATTTGAAGTCAGATATTACTGCCAATTTAGAAACAAGTCTGCTGAGGCTTAGAGAGGTAAAACAGCATATAGGTAGTGCAGTACAGAGTTGAGAAGCAAATGTGGGTCTTTATGAATCCAGAAACCATGCACTCAACTGCTACATACATTACCTCCCATGTAGGGTTGGGGGAGAGCTGTGAAATGAAATACCTGTGAGGGCTAGGCAACTAAATTAAATGAGCAAAGCAAGCTGGCGGCTAACAGGACCACCCATCTCACAGTGGAAGCCACAGCCTGCATCCAGCTGATTAGTGACTCTTGGAAATGTGGAAAGAATTTTGTCCTATCTTTTCATTTTTCAAGAGAAGTGAAAAATCTGGATTTTCATGTGGAACTTTCTAACATTTACAGCTACCTATTGCAGTAAATGTATAGTAAAGGAACCTGTTATTACAGTGCAAGTCAAACCAACATGCCTTCAGTATGGAAGTAGCCTGTGGGCAGCCAGTTTGTAATCTCTGGCACACTATTTTGTTGTTCCAACACCCAGAGTGAGTAGCCAGGGTAGCAGCTGAACTCATAATACACCCAAATAATGGATTTGGTTCATTTGCCCAACTCATGAGTTTGTGAAATTTCAGTTAACCTGGTTCATTAAGAGATTATCTTGGCAGGGTCCTTTTTGGAGCCTGGCTCATGGCAGGTATCCAATGAGTATTTAATCAATAAGTAAATGATAGAGAGGAATTTTCATTGACCAGGACTATAGGTAGAGAGGACAGAAGACACAGTGATAAAAACATACAGAGTTCAGTATCTCCCTTGGAAGTTCTATTTTGAGTAAGTCACTAACTCCAGCTTGATTTTCCTTGTCAGTTATCTTATTCTTCTAAAATACTTTTTAAGTGAGTTCCTCGAGAGTTTAGCCATGACTGCCTCTTTCTGTTGATGTACGAGTACCTATACTATAGTGAGCACCGTGCCAGACACAGGTATATAGCATGAACAAGGCAACTCTGATATCCACTTCCATGAAACCGATGGTCTAGCAGGTGAAGAAAACATACTTACCTTTCAAATCATAATGCATTTTACACCTAGATTCAGTTTTTAGTATCTTGATTAACTGAGGTTTTATGGTTATGCATAGAAGAACTCCCTTCCTAATCGTGATATCTTTAAAATTTCTCTATATTTCAGGCCAGATTCCCTGAACTCAATACAGATAGGGTTGTTCTTGTGGATCCATCTGAAAGTGAGTGTCATTTTTTAATGACTAATTCACATAGGCTCTCTTTTTTCCCCTCTACAATAGCCTCTAAAGAACACATGTGGTAGGGATTTGTACCCCCTATTTGCAGGAAAGTAATGCAAACTCAAGTTAAATTTATTGTTTGAAGTTACTCACCCAGCAAATCATTTTATTAATCAAGATGCTTTAGTCACAAGAGAGAAAATATAACTCAAACTGGATTGAGAAACTAAAAGGAATTTGTTGGTTTGTGAAATTGAAAAGCTCAGGAATAGACCTAGGGACGATGTTATTAGATCTCTGTCTTTCTGTATTTCTCGGTTCTTCCATATTAGCTTGATTCAGTACGTTCGTTTCATCAGAAGCACCAATATTCCTCCCAGGTGCTCTGCATATATATAGAGAAGAAAAAGACCATTTATTTTACAAAAGTTTCATGAAAAGTCTTAGGATTTTGTCTTGTTGGAGTGGAATTCTAAATCATGAACCAATCTGTGTGGTCAGAGAGATACAATATCTTGACATGGCAAATGGAATTTTCCAGCAATGGACACAACATTCACCGGGTCTGATAGTGTTCTTCCAAAGCCTTGTCACTCCCCATTGAAAAGGAGCCTATTCCTCTTCTCTTTGAAGTCGGGTGGAGTTTTGTGATTGTCCCAGTGAAGAAAATACAATGGTAGTGATGTGTGACTTCTGAGCTGAGCCATGAAAAGTCAGACTCCTTTCATCTAGGTCTCTGTCTTTTAAGGCACTCACCTGTGGAACCCCACCATGTTGTAAGAAAACTTGGGCCACGTGGAAAGGCTTCATGTAGATGTTCCTGGCAACAAACTTGGCAAAGGTATCAGCTGACATCGAGCATCAATGTCCAGACCTGTGAATAAGACTTTTTTTTTGATGATTCCAGTCCCTGCCTTCAAGCTGCCTCAACTGATGTTGAGTGGGGCAGAGATGAGCTATCCTCGCTGAACCCAGCCCAAATTGCATATTTGTGGGGGAAAAAATGCTGTTATTGTTGTTCTTTTCTTTTTTTTTTTTTTTTGAGACAGAGTCTCACTGTGTTGCCAGGGCTAGAGTGCCGTGGCGTCATCTTAGCTCACAGCAACCTCAAATTCCTGGGCTCGAGCCATCCTCCTGCCTCAGCCTCCCGAGTAGCTGGAACTACAGGCATGCACCACCATGCCCGGCTAGTTTTTTCTATATATTTTTAGTTGTCCAATTAATTTCTTTCTCTTTTTAGTAGAGACGGGGTCTCGCTCTTGCTCAGGCTGGTTTCGAACTCCTGAGCTCAAACAATCCGCCCGCCTCGGCCTCCCAGAGAGCTAGGATTACAGGCATGAGCCACCGCGCCCGGCCTGTTGTTATTTTCTTAAGCCACTAAGTTTTGGGGAAATTTATTTTGTAGCCATGGGAACCAGAACATTGATCATAACCAAGCTGCATGAGCATCCATGGAGCTGGAGTTGGGAAATGTAAGGGGAGAATGAACCTGAACCATTTGTAGGGATGAAAAGTGAAGGAGGGATGATTAAAAGCATAAAAATTAGGTGAAGAAGGGTGATGAGGGTTAGCAGACACAAACAACAGGTGCCTTTTGTAATCATAAAGGAAGCTTCAAATATTGTCTTTAAAATTCATGCTCTTTTTAATTCATGATGATTTTCATCCCTTACCCTGAGCTGCCCAGTCAAGTTGGAACAGAGTGTAAAGACATAAATTACAATATAACACGAAAGGTGATTATCCTTTCCACTAGAGCAGATAATTGAAGATTGGCTGCCTTAGATAGCATGCATTCTGTTTCCATATCTCAGCCTGTGATGGTTCAGTCCTGCAGGACTGAGGTGGCCCTTGAGATATAATTCTTTGCCCTAGTGTGTCTCTATGGGGACTGATCCATCCAAGTCATATTTTTGTTTTCATTGCTTATTTATGTAAGTTTTCATGTAAAAAAAAAAAAAAAGCAATCTGGGTCTGGAAGTCTAATGGTAAATGTTAATTGGATTATTTTGAACTTATTTTATGAATTGTTTTACATTTTCATGTTGTAGTTCTTCTCTGGTATTGGTCTCCAGGCATCAATGCTAGAACAAGCACATGTTGCTTCCATGAATTTCACTGGAGCTTGGGGAAGAAGAGACTACCATAGCATAGTGATAATACATTAGTAATTCATCATGAGCCTCCAGGTGAGAATATGCTTCAGAAATGCTTTTTGATATCTGCACAATGACAGAATAATTTATAAATGTAATCAATCATTCAATATCCCATTTCCTGATGGCAAGGCATATTAACACATTTTAGGGAAATTAAAATTCTTCCCGAATTCCAACTGGTTATCAGTTGTCTTGCCAGTGTTCAAGTGAGAAAATATATCCGGGGAATACTTTTACATATTAGATGGAATAATTGGTCTTTTGCTTTTACCTATTCAATGCAAATTTGCCGATTCATCTTCTCCATTTCCGACCAAGTTAACTTTGTACAAAACCAACTGCCTAATGTCATCTGCTTATAAAAACAAGACAAATCACTGGTTCTCTGTTCCATAAAACTTTTTTGAGAATCTACACAGCCTTTTGTGCCTTAGCCCTATCCTACTTACTAACCTTGCCTCTCTTCTGTCTACTCCAGGGGTGGGGAACCTGCAGCCTTAAGGCCACATGTGGCCTTCTAGGTTCTTAAGTGCAGCCTTTTGACTGAATTCAAATTTTACAAAACAAATCCTTGTATTTTTATTATTACATTTCTGTTCATCTTTTATATTTTTTATTTCATTTTTAAAATGAATGTGTTTAAAATACCAAAGAATAAAATACGTTTCAATGAAATAATCCTCCCAGACTGACCAGCACAATTAGAACATTAGTAAGCCCTAAGGGCTAAAATGACGGCTGCTACGCTCATGATTTAGTCCAAACTTGCCCCACCTGACTGGCGCCACTACCACACAAGGCTGGTTGGAGTACTCAGCCCGCATAAACTCTTGCCCGTCTGTTATCAGCTTTTGACAACGGTGCACTGTGTTTCTGTTTGGAGTGGAATTTGTGAATAGTTGCATGGCTCAACAGTATTTTTTAATTCTGTCTGCTAAACAGCCCATCATGTCAAAGAAGACCAAGAGAATGCTGAAGGAAGAAAACAGATTTTTAATGAGGATTGGGAATTGCAATATTATCTTGTTTCTGCTAAAGTTAAGATGATTTGCTTGCTTCGTGATACTGCAATATCAACATTAAAGAAATTCAGTGCTCATCAGCATTATAACACTCATAAGGACCACAAATATTTTGAATTAGAGGGAGAGGAGCAAAAAGATGTATTGCAGAAACTAAGATCAAAAGCAAAGATAATTCTTTAGAGCAGCAATAAGACCTGGAAATAATGCCACTGAAGCAACTTATAAAGTAGGTTACATGCTCAGAAGAAAGGGAAGACATTCAACGATGTAGAAATTGTGAAAGAATGCACTGTCGAAATTGTAGGATACTTAGACCCCGATAATGTTTCAAAGTACAAACAACTGCCTCTTTCAAGGAGAACCATAACTGATCAGCAGCATGAATTAGCCTGCAACTTAACAAAACAACTTCATGTAATACTTCAAAAGGAGAATATATATTATTCAATTGCTTTGGATGAATCAAGTGATAGTACTGACTCGGCACAGGTGTTATACTTCATTTGGGTCATAACAGAAGATTTTCTTTGCTATGAAGAGTTACTCACTTTGGGCACGCTTGTGAACAAAATATGGGGAATAGATAGCTTCAACAACTTTCATGATAAATGTCATGAAATTGGACTGAGTTTGGCAAATTTAGTGTAGGTACAGACAGTGCACCTTCCATGATAGGAAAAGATGAAGGATTTATGGCACAGACAAGAAAAGTATTAACAGATCCAGATGCTTTTCTTTCTTTTCATTGTGTCTTGCATCAGCAAAATCTCTGTGCTAAAGCTACTATTCTAAGTGACATTTTGCAACAAGTTATAAGTATTGCTAACTATATTCATGCAAATGTAACATAACATCATTAGTTTTGTAACATGCTAAAGTTGAACGATGAGGAATTCAGTGTGGATTTGCCGATTTGCTGTACCATTCTAAAGTGTGTCGACTATCATAGGGACAGGTGTTAGCCAAAATTTTACCTCCATGGGAACAGATACTTAAATTTTATGAAGAACAGAATCAGCAAGGTTAATTATTGAAAGAAGATTCATATAGGAATGCAGCATTTCTATGTGATATCACATCAAATCAAAATGACTTGAATATTTCTTTGCAAGGTAAAACTAAGTCTATGTATGATATGTTGCAAAAAATCCAAGCATTTAGAAAAAGGATATCTTTTTTCAGAACACTTTTTTTCCAAAAGGACATTTTAGATAAAAATTTTCCCCAGTTAAAAAGGTCATTGATGAGGAAGGTGATATATACGAATCATTTGAAGAATATGCAGCTGTTATAGACCTATTAATTAGAGAATATAATGAAAGGTTCACTGACTTTGAGAATCATGACATCACACTCAAATTAGCATTTCAGGTTCACCTAGCTCATATCACCAAGGCACCTCAAGAACTACAGATAGAATTGATTGAGCTGTCAGTAGATGACATTTTTAAGTCATTGTTTTATGCAAAGAAAGATCCAATTGAAATATAGAAAAATGCAGTAGAATACCCACTCCTTCAGCAACATGCCCCCAAAATGCTTTTTTGCTTTTCAACCACTTATTGCTGCGAATCTACATTCTCCTACATAACCCAAATCAAGACACCCTTAAGGTCACAAATGACTGACACCCATCTAGAAGATCAACCGAAACTGTGGACCTCCATGCTGCAACCAAATATTCAAATGTTTTCCAACAAAAAGCAGATACAATAAAGTCATTAAAAGGTTAGTTAACCTTAAAATTAACAAATAGTTTTCATTTTTTGAAATTGTTAAGTATATAATAGCTAGATTTTTGTAAAATAATGTATATTTTTAAGCATATCTAGTTGAAATTTCTTGAATGTGGCCTTTTTTGATTACAGCTAAATTAATGTGGCATTCCAGCATGAAAAGGTTCCCCACCCCTGGTCTACTCTACGATTTTTCAAATTTCTCCCTGCTCCATGAACACGGGGTGTCTCACGTATCCGTTGCTTTGCCTGTGCTGATTCCTTTTCCAGAAGTGCCTCCTCTCCGTTTTCCACATCCTATATTCCTATTCTGTTTTCCACCTTTAAGATATTTCTTATTTCCCTATTCCAACAGTATAGTGTGTGTATATATTATGTATATATTTCTATATCTGTATTTTAGTTATTTTGTTCATGTTTAAAGCAGCACTTAAACTGAGAACTCTTTAACAATTAGGTTGTGTGTAGTTTCTCTTTGTGAGTCTGATACTCCATTCAGTGCATAGGTTATAATAAATAACGGATGGATGGATGAGTGGATGGAAGACTCATTGACAGAGTGAATCATCATCAACTGATGGTTACAATTTTAAAAAAAATAAGTATACATGTGCCTACTCTTTCCCCACCTCCCAGCTCAATAATGGAAACACTGTATTTGTTCTTTTAATTTTCCTCTTTTCTATGGAAAAGAATATCTTTGTCAGCCCTTTCATGGACATTGGCCATGCAGAATGAGAAAACACTCTCAAAGGGAAGCAAGAACAGGGAGGTTGTAAAGGAGAAGATCTTAATAAGAGGGTTAAATCCAACCAGGAATCTAGTAGTTTCTGAATCTCCGGGCTGGTCACAGGGATTTTCCATTTTAGATCTGTCTTTCTCACCGAATGCATGTATCTTTAGGAGATTCGTGAACTCCCTCTCCATCCTATCACAGACTCCACAGGTCTCCTACTGATTATCATCAACTGGGATTGGGGAGCCAGGATTAACCCCCTGGATATATTTGCCTCCAAAGTCCATGCCATACTACTGAAAGGCTGTGTTATACTTGACCAGTCCTGGATTCTCTTTTTACGACGTGTAGATTTTTCAGAACAATGACACATCTTAAACTTGAAACTAAATTATTAGAGATACCTTCATACGGTAATAAATGTAAAAATTTTGTGATTCATTATTTTCCAAAATTGAATCTAATCTTTTTCTTTCTTAAGGTTATATACTTTTCTGGACATTTTATTACAAAGTTTTTTAATTTAGAAAGAAGTTGGAAGAATTATGAGCACTAGTCATTAACTAGGTTCTACAATTAACATTTTTCTGTTTTTGCTTTGTCACGTGTCACGTATTTCTATATAACTATTCATCTACTCTCCATGTCATTAACACATTGACTGCCACACTAGAAAAAAAATTTTCTTTGGGGCCACCAGTTTTTATTACAAAAATAGAGTAAAAACTTTGAAAACAAAACAATCCTTCCTAATTTAGTTAAAATTTTGTTATTTTTTTATTGTTTTCTGTGCGTGAGTTATATGCAACTTGAAAAATAGTTCTTGCGGCTCCCAAGATGAAGAGACGTGAGTTATGTACGCTTCATGAGGCCCTGGGCTCAAAACTGGCATGAATTAAATACAACTCACATGGCAGTTAATGTGTTAAAAAAGATAAGATGTAGATATTATTATACTCCACCTGTAATCACTTTTGTTCCCTCCCCATTGCCTTCAGGTAGTAATTTTTTATGCTTTTTCTAGAGTTGATAGTTACATGTAGGAGGTTTTGTCCAATAGGAACATTTCTGTCAGTAGTAGAAATAGAATCCCCCTGTTACTATTTTTTCTGTTTTTTAAAGAATTTTTTTCTTTATTACTTAAGATAAAAAGAGTCACCAGAATACGTCTAGGCATTAGATTCTTTTCATTAAATTGCTTGACCATAGGAAGAGCCTTTTGACATCCAGCTATAGCAAGCTGTTTGGTTAGAAAAGATTATTTCAGTCCTCCAATTGCTATTCACTTACCTCTGATGTCTTTCTATGTTTTCTATTATATGTGAACTTGATTTCTTCAGCCTGTTCTTCCAAGTTTCTCTCTCTTTCTTTCTATCTCTGTTTCTCTCCCCCTGCCCATTGCGCTCTCATTTTTTTCAAATGTGCTTTTTATCCTAAAAGTAAAGTCTTTGAATGTGTGTGCTACCACACTAATTCATGTTTCTATGGTAGCTTCATTGCCTCGGTAATGCTCCTCAGTTTAGCTAATTGGTGCTTAATTTACTTGCAATGCTTCTTGATTTCACAGTGCTCCTTTTTCTGGACCATATGCTCTGAGTTCAACAGATGCCATGTTTTGTCTTCCTTTATTTTGTTAACACATAAAATATATTTTCCAAAATGTTATATTTCGAATATGAATTTAGTTCAGAAAGTTACATTTCTTTGGTTTTGTGCTTCATTTCATGGGTTGAGAGTTTTTCTCATGGGTCCAGAGTTTTGCTCTGTTTTCTCATTCCGAGGGACCCTCGTCCTTGCTGGTGTCCTGCTTCAGTGGCCCCCTGTTCTGGGAAAGCTCTCATCTCAGAGGCATCCTCCCCATTCAGGCTGCCTGTGTGTAAGAGATGTTTGTGCACTCTCTGAAATCTCTCTTTGCTCTAGCCTCAACTTCTAGAAGAAGTCTTATTGTGGGGCTGTGTAGCTTGATACAATAGGTTCCTGGGAGAAGTAACCAGCATGTCACCATGTGTGCTTTCTAACTATAACTGGGATAAATCTTGGTCTACAGATTCAAGAATATTAACTGTCAGTTTTTAGACTGGCCTATTTTCTGACTCTGAAACGCCATTCTGACATATTGGCAGGAAAAGAAATTAAGAATATTGATTTCAGTCTCCAGGGGGTTCTGCCACTTTTGGAATTCAGTCCGAACTCCAAAAGTCTTGGACGCCGTGACCACATTGGAGACAAGATGGCATCTGGTACTTGGTCAGCTGGCCTTCCTGTGACTTACAGCAGCATCCTTTGTCCTGGACCTGCAATTCATTGCTGTTTTATTATCACTTACGGGGCGATTTGTTTCAAAATGCTTGGTGCATCATACTACCAGTATTCTTTCTCTAGAGATGTTTTGTTTTGCTTTTCCTTCCTGGCTGGAACCTGGGTCCTGGTCCTTTTCTTCTTCAGTTCCTTTTGATATTGTGACTCATCTAACTCTTCTTTTCTCTCCTTATCTCATTTTTTTCTCTTTATACCCTTACATCCTCCTCCCTGTAGCTTTCTCTTTCTTTCCACCTTGTGTCCAGCAAACATATTCAAATTTTGAAGTTAAACACGCATATGATGTGACTTCATGTTAATGGGGTTTTGCCAGTATCTTCTACTAGTATAGCAAGGCAAGATACTATTTCACAGAAGGGGAATGGTTTTCTAAGACTTCTATAGTTTATTCCATCTACTCTCTCACA
Organism: Propithecus coquereli; assembly: GCF_000956105.1. Classification (NCBI taxonomy): domain Eukaryota; kingdom Metazoa; phylum Chordata; class Mammalia; order Primates; family Indriidae; genus Propithecus; species Propithecus coquereli. The sequence goes on from NW_012147919.1 coordinate 1,265,758, forward strand.
ACAGTTTCTGGGGATTCCAGGTCTTTGGATGAAAACTTTCTTCATTTCTAACTCTGAATCTGCCTTGTGGTTCCTTGGCTGTTTCCATGGAAGAATGATAGGCTGCTGCCTGTCATTAGGTTACAACCTTAACTAAAGTCCTGTTATGATGTTTTAGGATATATTTCAAAGAACCTAAACAAGGGCCCCCAAATGAACTGCAACTTTTGTATTTTTTTTTAAATGTTATATGGAATAATTGAACTGACAAAGTTGAGGGGATGTTTTTAATGCTAATGAATGAAGATGGGATGCTTGAAAAAAACATTGGTAGCAAACAGGGATTCTAAAGTTATTCTTTGGTTTAAAAAGTCAATTTGAAGATTTCTGTCATCAAGATTTCTCATTTTGAGCTAAGTTCATAATGACTTTAGGTTTGATTGTCTTTTAAACCTGTATTCTGAATTTTTTTTTATTTCAGAATATTATGGGGGTACAAACATTTTGGTTATATATAATGCCTTTGCTTCCCCCAAGCCAGCGCTACAAGCATGCCCTTCCCCCATGCAGTGTGCGCCGCATTCATTAGTTGTGAGTTTACCCACTCCCATCATCCCCCTCCCACCTGACCGGCACCCAGTGAATATTACTACCATGTGAGCACCTTAATGTTGATCAGTTAGTACCAATTTGATGGTGAGTACATGTGGTGCTTGTTTTTCCATTCTTGTGATACCTCACTTTGAATGATAGCCTCAAGCTCTATCCAGAATACTATAAGTGGTACTAGTTCACCATTGTTTTTTGTAGTTGAGTATTCCATGGTGAACATATACTACAATTTATTAATCAACTCATGTGTGGATGGGCACTTGGGTTGTTTCCACATCTTTGCAATTGTGAGTTGTGGTCCCATAAACACTGGAGTGCAGATGTCTTTATTATAGAATGTCTTTTTTTCCTTTGGGTAGATGCCTAGTAGTGGGATTGCTGGATCAAATGCTATTTCTATTTTTAGCTCTTTGAGATATCTCCAAATTACTTTCCATGGGGGTTGTACTAATTTGCAGTCCCACCAGCAGTGGAAGACTGTTCCAATCTCTCCACATCCATGCCAGCATTTATGGTTTTGGGACTTTTTGATAAAGGCCATTGTCACTGGAGTTAGGTGATATCTCATTGTGGTTTCGATTTGCGTTTCCCTGATGATTAGGGATGTTGAGAACTTTTTTATATACTCCCTGGCCATTATTCTGTCTTCTTTTGAAAAGTTTCTGTTCACGTCCTTTGCCCATTTTTTGATGGGGTTGTTTCATTTTTTCTTGTTTATCTTTTTAAGTTCTATATAGATTCTTGTTACCAGCCCTTTATTGGATATGTAGAAAGCAAATATTTTCTCCCATTCTATAGGTTGTCTATTCACTCTAATAATAGTTTCCTTGGCTGTGCAGAAGCTTTTTAATTTGATCAAGTCCCATTTATCTATTTTTGTTGCTGCCGTGATTGCTTTGGGTGTCTTCATTAATTCTTTGCCTAGGCTGATGTCTGTAAGGGTTTTCCCAACATTTTCATCTAGAATTCTTAAGGTTTCACACCTTAGGTTTAAGTCTGCAATTCGTTGTGAGTTGATTTTTGTGAGAGGTGATAGGTGGGGGATCCAGTTTCAATCTTCTACATGTGGTTATCCAGTTTTCCCAGCACCGCTTACTGAATAGAGATTCTTTTCCCTAATGTGTATTTTTGTCTGCTTTGTCAAAGATTTGATGACAATATGAGGATGGTTTTATATCTGGGTTCTCAGTTCTGTTCCAAAGGTCTATATCTCTGTTCTTGTGACAGTACCATGCTGTTTTGGTTACTATAGCCTTGTAGTAAAGCTTGAAGTCTGGTAAATTTGCTTAAGATTGCTTTGGCTATATGAGGTACTCTCTGTTTCCATGCGAAGCATAGAATTATTTTTTATAGCTCTGTAAAGAACAATGATGGTAGTTTGATAAGGATTTCATTAATTCTGTAGATCACTTTAGGTAGTATGGACATTTTAACAATATTGATTATGCCAGTCCATGAGCATGGTAGCATTTCCCATCTATTTACATCTTCTACAATTTCTTCTTTTCTCAGTGTGTCATAGTTCTCCCTGTATCGGTCTCTCACCGCCTTCATTAAATATATTCCTAAATATTTAATTTTCTTTGATGCTATTGTGAAAGGTGTTCCATTTTGGATTTGATTTTCAGCTTGACTGTTACTGGTGTATATGAATGCAACTGATTTGTGTGCATTGATTTTGTATCTTGAGACTTTACTGAATTCTTTTTTCAATTCCAGGAGTCTCTTAGTTGAATCTTTTGGATTTTCTAGATATAATATCATATCATCAACAAAGAGTAAGAGTTTGACCTCTTCTGCCCCCATGTGGACACCCTTAATTCCCCTCTCTTGTCTGACTGCTCTGGCAAGGACTTCCAGCACTATGTTGAATAGAAGTGGAGATAGTGGGCTACCTTGTCTGGTTCCAGTTCTAAGCGGGAATGCTTTCAATTTTTCCCCATTCAGTATGATATTGGCTGTGGGTTTAGCTTATATGATTTTAATAATTTTAAGGTATGTCCCATATATGCCTATTTTGTTAAGAATTTTTATCATAAAAGTGTGTCGAATTTTGTCAAATGTTATGTTAAAACAAAATAACCATTTGGTCAAACAGTGTTGAATATCAGTAACTTTATATGTTCAACTGATAGATAAGGTTTTTGCTTTATATGCCTTTTAGTGATTGTGTTACAAATCTGCTTACAACAGTCATATTTTAGAAGAGGAATAAGGAAGCTTTGCCATTCATTCTTTCTGAAATATTGTTCGAGACAGATGGTATACTCCTTAGATGGCTAGTGAAGTGACTCCTGTTCTGAGGAATGACTTGGGACACTGCATCAATTTCTCCTCACATGTCATCTTTCTTCTTCACCAGAAAGGATATATACAATCTGGGAGGGGTCTCATATCAGAATGCATTTTTTTCATATTCTTAAAATGAGAGATAAATGCTCTATTTCTAACAAATTACATTTTGATTTTTAAAATTTCCATTGACTACAGAGGAAATCCTGAGCAGGCATTTTCTCCACATTTTTCATCTCATGAAGATAGAGAGCTTTAGTGAACCAGGCATGTAATTCAGAAACCTTGTTACTTTTAATGAATAATATTGGTTCCTTCCCAGAAGAAAAGGGCCGGCTTTTGGTTTTGAATGACAGTTTCTGCTTCTCAGACTATGAAACTAATCCAAGAGTGGTTCCAGACTCTCCTTGGTCTCTTAATCTTCAACCTAATCAGGGTCTGAGATCACATTTGGGCTGGGGACTGGGTGAATAGCACACTCATATTAGCAATGTCTGCTATGTGTACATAATTACAGAGTGGGGGGCTGGTGTCACACAAGTTCAATGCCTATTCTTGCCTTTACAAAATCAGATTTTTTACAAAAAGAGTAGAGATGGTAAAATCCCTTGAAAAAAGTTTCTAAAACATACTGGCACTAAAAACAGGTGATCAGTTATTTAAACTTAATACGTTTGTTATCCAGTCATGTGGTAAAAGAAATATCTGAAGTCTTCAACGTGTCCAGGCAGGAAGATTTGTGATGTATTTGTGACCATGAGTGGAGGAGAAAAGGGGAAGAACATAAACAAGGCCAAAAAAAAAAAAAAAAAAGACACAGACCTATAGAAATATTTTTCAGAAGCCTAAAGGTCATGAGGCATTAATGCTTGTGAAAATATTATATAAAGGGAAATATACTTTATTGTGAAATGTCAGAGAAGAGATTAATTGGAAAAAAAGCAGTGTATCTCCTTGGGGCATAGTAAGAAGTTACATGATGGCATAGACATTCAATCCTCATTTTCGTCTCAATCTTCTTTACCAAAAAACCTGATCTTCAATCTGGAAGTGTCAAGCAAACATCATTAAGGGGTGAGTTAAAGTTGTATCTACAACATTAAGATAAGTTAGGTGTTGGCAAACTATTTCTGTAAAGATCCAGAATGTAAATTATGTTGGTTTTGTGAGCCTTATGGTCTCTGCTGCAACCACTTAGTTCTGCAGCTGTAACACAAAACCAGGCATAGACAGTATATAAATGAATGTGGCTTTGTTCCAGTACAACTTGATTTAGGGACACTAAAATTTGAATTGCATGTAATTTTCATATGTCATACAGTGTTATTCTACTTTTTATTTTTTCAACCATTTAAAAAATATTTAATAAAATAATTATTTTGTGATCCCTATAAAAATATGTGATGGGCCAGAGTTGACCTATGTATGGGCCATAGTTTGATGACCCTGAGATAAAAGATCACTTAGTCATTTTTAATGTGATGATGAAATTCTCTACTATTAAATGAAGTATACTAGCATACTGAAAAGCTTGGAGATATGACTAAGGAACCATCAATCCGTAACAGATGGTGTTGGCTGAGTGAAGGATCAAATTTGGAGACGAATTTGTGTACTAATTTTCTAAAAGGTGGTAAATTGTCAGTTCTGGGAACCATAGACCAGAATGTTTGAGATCAGTCACTGGAATATATTGGAACACATTATTAAACAAGCGGGTGCACTAAGAATTGATTACTCGCTAGTGTGAATAACAAAAATAAATATCAAACCTTTAAAAAAAGTGGCTGATCACATTATTAAAACAGATGAATGGCATAGATGTAGGATATATTGAGATTCAGGAAAACATTTGGCAAAAATCTTTCAACATATACAACTTATGAGAAAGGAAATTGGCTAAATAGTAACATAATTATATAGGGTTGTAGTTATTTTAACAATGGCCAAAGTATGTTAATTAATAAGTCTATGTTTGGTCGACTGTGTCCAATAAGTCCTATTATGAGTCTAAATATTAAATTGAATGCCTAAATGCCAACTAAACATTCTAAATTGCCTTTTTCCTGAATGTCAACAGGAATACCAAAGCCAAGCTCCTCGAATTTTCTTTTTCTTTTTTTTCCTGATTTTCTTTCTTTTTTTTATTATTTCAGAACATTATGGAGGTACAAACGTTTTAGTTACATGAAACGATTTTTCACAGTTTGAGTCAAAGTTGTAAGTGTGCCTATGACCCAAATAGTGTACATTGTACCTGTTAGGTGCGAATATACCTATCCCCTGCTATCCCCTCCTACCTGCTTGATTTCCATAGAGTTTTATTTCCATATGTGCATATGAGTGTTGATCAATTAGTTCCAATTTAATAGTGAGTACATGCAGTGTTTATTTGTCCATTCTTGTGATACTTCACTTAGAAGAATTGTCTCCAGTTCCATCCAGCTTGTTACGAAAGTTATTAGTTCACTACTTATTTTTTATGGCTGAGTGGCACGCCATGGTATACATATACCACATTGTATTAATCCACTCATGTATTGATGGGCACTTAGGTTGATTTTGATTCCACATCCTTGTGATTGTGAATTGTACTGTAATAAACATTCGAGTGCAAGTGTCTTTTTGATAAAACGATTTTTTTTCCTTTGGGTAAATGCCCAATAGTGGGATTACTGGATCAAATAGTAGGTCTACTTTTAGTTCTTTGAGGTATCTTCATGCTACTTTCCATAGAGGTTATATTAGTTTGCAGTCCCACGAACAATGTATAAGTGTTCCTTTCTCTCTACATCCATGCCAGCATCTATTATTTTGAGAATTTTTATAAAAGCCATTCTTACTGTTGTTAGATGATATCTCATTGTGGCTTGTATTTGCATTTCCCTGATGATTAGAGATGTTGAGCATTTTTCCTGTATCTATTGACCATTAATCTATCTTCTTTTGGAAAGCTTCTGTTCATGTCTTTTGCCCACTTTTTAATGGGGTTGATTTTTTTCTTGCTGATTTGCTTGAGTTCTTTGTAGATTCTGGTTATTAGCCCATTACTGATACATAGTATTCAAATATTTTCACCCATTCTGTAGGTTATCTGTTCACTCTATTGAGTCTTTAGATGTTCAAAAGCTTTTTGATTTAATCAGGTCCCATTTATTTATTTTTATTGTTGCTGTGATTGCTTTGGGGGTCTTCTTCATAAATTCTTTGCCTAGGCTGATGTCTATAAGAGTTTTCCCAACATTTTCATCTAGAATTCTTGAGGTTTCTTCTTCTTTCTGAGCTTCACAGTTTTTCTTTGTGGGTTCCCTAGACATCTCTGCTGTCTCTCCCTGTGATCCACACCTGAGCTGCAAGTGCTCTCCACTCTCCTCAGTCCAATATTCTACTTCCAGCTGGGAAGAACTGACAAGTGATGTGTCTAGTTGACATCTTGGTGTTTTTCTCTCCTCAAATTTTCAGATGACCAAGTTTAACAAGTGCTTCTGTCTTAGTTCGTTTCGCTTTTGTCATAATAGAATACCAAAGACTGGGCAATCTATAAAGAAAAGAAATTTATTTCTCTCTTTTCTGGAGGCTGGGAAGTCCAAGATCAAGGGGGCTGGCAGCTGATGAGGGTCTTCGTGCTGCATCGTCTCATGGGCAGAAAGCAGAGAGCAAGAGAAAGGAGGGCCAAACTCGTCTTTTTTATACGGAGCCTACTCCTGAGATAACAGCGTTAAAGCCTCGTGACCTAATCACCTCTTAAAGGTCCCACCTTAAATTTCAACATGAGTTTTGGAGGGGACATTCAAACTGTAGCAGCTTCCAAAGAAACCACATTAAAAAATACTTCAGATTATGAACTAATGGATCTAAACCAGAAAGACAATAAGGACTAGGCATAAAAGAAAAAGCTTAATTAAGTTAAAACAAACCCCTTTATTAACAAGTATAGGTGGCAAAGTACTTAGTATAACTTTTGTTGTCTTCTCTTTGGGTATTTTACGTGTGTGTGTTATTTTTCTAAAAAAAAATTAGGAAGTTTTGGTTAATTACAAACTCACAATTAGCCAGTGGTTTGACATTTGTATATGAAGATACATGGTATGTTTTCTCTTTCTAACACCTCACATTGAAATTTAGGAAACTACAAAGTAAAGTGCGGATTAGGTTCATTTGTGGTTTGGGATTTTCCACGTCAGGATGATAATTTGGAAACATTCTTGGTAACCATTTTGCCCAGTGAGATTATGTCTTTGACAGCATAGTTAGGTCATATTTTCAAAAATTATGAAATTTTCACAAATTACATAAAACATTGTAATTGTTCATAAACTGAAGTTTTAAGTAGTCAGTTGATTCATCCAACTGTATATTAAATTTACCAGAACATCAATGTAAGAGGCAACTGGCCTTGGCAACATATATCATACTGATGACAGTAAGAATATTAAGAAACTTAGGATTTTGTAATGGAATTTCTAGTAATACGATTTCCAGGATTGTGCCAATTATTTAACCTCCCTGAAAGTAAGGGCCTCAGTTTCCTTAATAGAAGTATGTTTGTAACTGGAGATGAGGTAGGAGTGTCATCTTCCCTGCATTCTTCACTGTACTCTCTCTTCCTAAACCTAGACAGCCTCAGAATCCTTCTTAACACAAATACTGACTAGGAATCAGATAGATTTGACATGGAATTTGAAGAATGTTGGTCATGCCTGGGTGAGATGGTTCCTTCCCAACTTGAGTATGTAGATGATTTATAAATTTTGAGGTTTGAATACTTTATCATTGCTATTTTGTTTCCTGACATCTCCCCCACATACATAACTCTTTTATGAAATATTACACAGTACATCTTTTTAGTTTGTCAATGTTTTAATATTATTATTATTTTTTAATACTTCTGGTCTTGCTGGGATAAACTTTGGGAGTTTTGCAAAAACTAGTCCTTCAGAATCTTCTAACAACCATACTAAACTCTGAAGGCTGGTATATAGGAAGTTGCTGTAATCAATGTTATATGAAAATCTATAATACAGAATTCCCCCTCCCAAAGGATGTTAAGGTCAATCAATATATCTATGGGGGGAGGGTAATTCTGTTATCTTAGAATGATAAATTGGAACATTAATTTCCTACGCTAAATTCAAACTAAACTTCTGTCCAATATTCAACATCTCTGCAATTCAATATGGCAGTCATTCATTAATTTCAAGTCAATAGAGCGTGGATTTCTAAGTTGAAGACATGTGAAACAACACTTAATGAAGCCTACTAACAACCTTCCCATTTTCCATCCATATCCTTTTCCCAGCAGTTCCATTCTACGTGTATGTCCTTCCCTTTCTGTTCCTCCATACACCTTTGTGTTCCCATCGTTCTACATTTGCTTCAGCTGCTTTGTGGCATAGATCATCGTAGGCACACACGGAAGTAAAGATATATGTGGTGGCTGTCTGCCCAGATGTATAAAGATGTTTGTGTGGATAATGTATGAGGGACATTTAGCAATATTTCGAAATTACACAGTAGCTTTGGTTTTTTTTGGTTCTTGGTCCTATTCCAAAGAGGGTTTTCCTCCTTCATATATCAAACTCCTGGAGGCCCTTCTCCCCTCCTGGCCACTCTCTTTCTCTTGTACACACCAGTGGCACAGGAAGTGAGCTTTGTGTCTGCGCGTGCTTGTGAAATTGTGCTGAAGGGCAGGCCCAATACATTCTTAATTTTAATCTGTTTGAGGCGCTACGAAATAAAATGCCATTAACAACATTTACTGATAATGAAAGCAATCCATTAGGTGCGAGGAGGAGGCTGGGTGAAGTGGAGAGCCGTTGCAGTCACACAACAGCCAGGGAGAAATAATACCAGTACTTCCCTACTCAAAGAAAATGGAGTGTTTGGTGCAGTTGTTTATGTGCATCAAGTTAAACCTTTCCACTTTGCCCGATGCAGATTCTGAGTCCTTTCTGGTTACTCTCCAATGTCACCTTCTTCAAAACCCAGTCAGGTTTCAATTGAGGGAATAAACTCTATCAGACGCACAAGTCTCTCTCAGCTAATCAGACTATCCATATTTTGTATTTATCAACTGCTTGGGATTTCTTTGTTGGGAAGAAGTTATTCATTGGAAGAAGTCCGGGTGATGGTGAAAGTCATCTTTTACAATTTAGGCACGCAGTGGAAAGATTTACAACGTATTTTCTTTTTGACTCCTTCCAGCTGCCTGGAGCAAACATTCATCATCCGCTTCCTTTAATAGGATCTGACTTGTGACATCATGTTCTGAAAGGCTGCAGCTTAATGGGTGTGTTTTCTCTCTAACACACATACATTATGCAGACACTCTGGGACTTCATTTTTATTTTATTTTTTAAGGATGCAGGAGCCAACTGCCTTGGGATTTCCATCTCTTAGAGACGCTGGCAAGGCCAAGGCAGCATTCCGACTAGGTTGAGATTTGTCATAAACAAACACCCTACATAATGTACATTTGGGGCTTGGCTTGTACAAGAATGGCTTGTCCTCCCAGTTGATTGCAACACTGAGATGCCAATGACATTTATCTTCATTAAATTTTCAAAGCAACAGCCTAGGAATGTATACACAATTTGCATATTTGTTTTTAAGGAAGACACCTGTGATTCTGAGGTTTCTGGAATGGTGGCTTCAATGTGTTTGAAGCCCCTTGCCAAAATGTTGACCTTGAATGTGAGAATAACATTGTTGCTATGCTATCTAGAAAATTGTCACTTACTATGTACTCCTTAGGGAGAATTACAGAAGTGCTGACCATTTGAGGGGATCAGTGAGGACCACTTGAGTAAAGCAAAGTGGTCCTCAGAATGCTGTGAGATCATGAGGCATGGATGTCTTAAATTTTGGTGGATGGAATGCTTGCTCCATACTAAACAGGTGGGAATCTTGTTCTCCCATGGCTTCAAAGAAATCAAGGTGACTTTTACAATGAAATTTTAGCACCACTTCTTATGCCTAAACTTATTCTATGACATAGACATATCATTATTTTTTTCTTCTTGTTTCCAAAAAAAGGAAATATCAGTATAAAAACTGAGGAATTAACATCTCCATAATGTGGCGCATCTATTAGATGTGTTAGGACTTTTTCAGCTCCAAGAGAAAGAAACCAATTGAAATTCATCGTAGAAAATATAGCTGAAAAGTCTGAGGGCTGTGATGGTTTCAGCCATGTGGTTGGATTCAGGATACACGTGACGTCAATAGAACATTCTTTCTCTCCAACTCTTGCTGCTTCCTTCAGTGGGGTTGGTGTATGTTAGGATCCCTGTGGTGTACCACACCTCTTTCTCCCACTTCGAGGCTCTCCCCCACTGATGGCAAACTGGCTGCAGCACAACCTCGTAAATTCAGCCAGAGTCAGAGCCCCCTTTCCACTTGTTCCTGAGATCCGCTCTGATTAGATTAGTTCTTGAACCTAATACTGTGAGCTGGAGAATGTGGAGTGCTGAAGCCAGGCTGGGGCTCTCCTCAATCCAGGTAGACCAGAAGTGGAAAAGAGTAAACTCCAAACAAAATTCCATTCTCTTGCTGAAAAACATGTGGCCAACAAGATATGCTTAGTGCTTCTGTCATATCTATATGTTACAGGCTGATTTGTGTCCCCCTAGTACGTTGAAGCCCTAACTCCCAAGTACCTCAAAATACTACTATATTTGAGATAGGGCTTTTAAAGAAGTGATTAAGTTGAAATAAAGGCCTTAGGTTGGGCCCTATTCCAATCTGTCTGGTGTCCTTATAAGAAGAGGAAATTTGGACAAAGAGACATCAGATACACGTGGGCACAGGGGAAAGACCACGGGAGGACCCACTGAAAAGGCAGCCGTCTGCAAGCTGAGGAGAGAGACCTCAGAAAAAGCCAAGCCCACGGACATCTTGATCTTGAACTTCTAGCCTCAAGAAGTGTGAGAAAATAAATCCCCGTTATTTAAGCCACCGAGTCTATATGGTACTTTGTCACAGCAGCCCTAACAAATTAATACCACATCTCCTTTTCTTGTGTCTAGTCATTTTTATTAATTTTGGGATGACCTAAATACACACACATATGTGTGTATGATTTTTGTAATGACTTTTAGAGTCTTGTTACCATTTTGATTTCTAGTAAAGTGAATTACTAAAATTAGCACTTGAATTTCATTCTTTTAAAAGTCAGATTAAAAGCCATGTTAAAGAAGAGAGGTGGCCAGGCGAGATGGCTCGTGCCTATAATCCCACTCTGGGATGCTGAGGTGGGAGGATCGCTTAAGGCTAGGAGTTTGAGAGCAGCCTGAGCAAGAGCAAGACCCTGGCTCTACAAAAAGTAGAAAGATTAATGGGGCACTGTTGTGTTTGCCTAGAGTCTTCGCTACTCGCGAGGCTGAGGCAGGGAGGATGGCTTGAGCCCAGGAATTTAAGGTTGCAGTGAACTATGATGATGCCACTGCACTCCAGCCTAGGTGACAGAGTGAGACTCTGTTTCAAAAAAAAAAAAAAAATATTTAAATTTTGTGTTGAAGTAGCACAGTTTATTTTTGGGCACATTAATAAAGTAGTTAAAGAATGCTATTTGTTTTGGTTCAGTGTTCCTTTTATAGGAACTAGTCATGTAAGCTTGATTTTAAGAAACATATTTTGACCAGAAAGAGTAGGAAAAATAAAGCAAAACACCTTGGAAAGGATGTTATCCGAAAAATCATATTTATTAAATTAAATTTAGCTCGCTATTTAGCCATATCTCGAATAAAATGTAATCTACAATGTGGTTTACAAAAATAATTAAGAAATTTTTTCATTTTTATTTTCTTATTATATTTCCATGGTAAGACTTGTCCTTAAGACCTAACATAACAGGATTTATGTAGCTGCTCAAAACCTTTTCATTGATTTCTCCTGGTGACAGTATACTGTTGTCAACAACATGGAGAGACGCAGGTAGGGACATGAGATCAACTTATAGTCTAGAGACTCAAGTTGGCAGAGAAAACATTGCAAAGTGGTAAATATGATACTTGAATTCTTGAAAGACCTTTAGTCGAGAGAGTTGTGGCAGATTTATAACTTTAGATAATGGCCCTTTACTTAAAGAAAGTATATGTGACTTAAAAAAAAAAAAAAACTAATCCGTGACAGGTAAGTTTACACTTCTTTTAAAATTTAAATGAATGCAGCTCTGTAAGTCTGTGTTGGTTCCCTAACTCTTTTATTCACACAACACCTTCTCAATGTCTGCCGTTACTCATACAACTTTTGCTATTATTCTGCTATTTCTGTTTGAAGTTGTCATGGTTAATTTTGCATGTCAACTTGACTGGATCAGGTGGTGCCCAGATTAAACATGATTTCTGGGTGTGACTATGAGGGTGTTTCTGGAAGAGATTAGTATTTATTTGCACTGGCAGATTTTGTAAAGCAGATGGCCGCTCCGTGTGGGTGGTCATTACTCCATTCCTTGAAGGCCTGAATAGAACATGAGGTAGAGGAGAAAGGAGGAAGGAGTAATTCACCACTTGTTTCTGCCTCACTGCTTGAGCTGGGACACCTCATCTCATCTTTTCCTGTGCTTGGAGCTTGGGCTGGAAATTATACCACTGGCTCCCCTGGTTCTCAGCCCTGTGAACTCAGACTGAATTATAACCACCCACTCTTCTGGGTCTTCAGCTCACAGAAGGCAGTCATGGGACCTCTCAGTCTCCATAGTCCTCAAAATCCATCTCTCTCTCTCTCTCTCTCTCTCTCTCTCCCCTCCCTCTCCGCCCTCCCTCTCTCCCCAGCCCCCATCTCCCTCCTTCCCTCTCTCTCTCTCTCCCTCCCCCTTCTCTCTCTCTCAGCATTGAAGCCACTGCTATTTTGAGCCTTTTTTCTGGAACTCAGATAGTATCCCCAAACACTGCAGCAATAGTCTCTCCTTTCAGCATCCTGACTTTCACAATAAGATTTTATCATTCTTTTTAATTTCCCCCTTAAGGATGTTATTCGTTTGAATTTTTCAAGGCCTAAACAATTAACACAGAAAAGGGCTTGAATCTCAAAGTCACAAAACAAATGGCTGAGAGTTAGTTTTTCCAATTTCTTGTGTTTAGTTTCTATTCAAAGTCCAATCTTTGGATACAAATTTGAAAGCTATACACCATAATCAGACTTTCTCTATTCCCTGTGTCTTTGATTCTGGGAAGGATTGCTTTTTTTGTTGTGGTGCATGTTGTTTTATCAGCAGTACAAAGAAAATGTTTTTAGCTGACACAATAAAAAATATGCCATTTAAAAAATAAATAATGCATAGTGTTTTCAATACTTCTTTCAAGACACATAAAAATACCTTGTTTCAATTATTTTAGGAGCTTTTTTAGCTGCTGAATACTTGCCCCTGGGATTAATCTCTCCCACCGCACTACCCCCACCAGAAGTTTGTCTGGTACATGAAATTTATTCCTGGTGTACATGAACACTGCTATTGTGTTCTATTAAATGTAGGATATCATTATAGCGTGTGTCAGTCATAAGAAAAAAATAAACTCTAAGGCTCTATATATCTGTACACCAGCTTAATAAATTCTAGACAACAGATGTAGCTGCCATTCCTCCTTCTGCCACTTTTCCCCAGTTCAATAAAGAGGTACAGATGGTTCTTTTCACCCTGGTATCTTGACTTGGCATGAAGGCTCTGAATTTGCTGATCTTTCTCTGGAACCTTTCTTCCACCCAAAGGACTGTGGCAAGCCAAGTGTCGAATGGGACCTCCTTGCACAGATCTGCCCATTTGGAATCTAGGAGCCCTTAACAGTTGAAAAAACAGCTCAGAGTACCTTTCAGCATTCTGCATGGAGAAGCTGTCGAGTTAGATTTTCTCTTTTGCTTTTGATATTTTACATGCTCAGCCTGTAGAAGCCCAGGGCTAGGAGAAAGGTCATTGGGATTTTAGCTCTGCCTTAGGAAGAAACTTAGCTTAATTTTCAGAAAGGCAAGTGAATCCAGCTGTGGTCTACAGTTTTCCAGTTCAACCAAAAGAAACGGAAGCAACCTATTTATGTTAACAAAAAATTTAAGGGATTAAAAAAATGAAAGATCTTGAATTACCTTATCCTGTTGAATAAATGCAATTTTGTTTCCTCTACATAGTAAATGCTGTCCTTTGAGGATCAATATTAGTGGTCCTATACCAGTGCTATTGTTGGTGTCACAAGAGAAGTCTGTGAAGGGGGCCTGACTAATGACATGCTAGGACAATCGGTATAAACTGGGACAAACCTAGGCAACCTGGGCACAGGCATAGAATAGCAAAGGTGCATTTCACCTGGACATCTTCTAAATGCCTCTTCATCTGCCATTTCATTGAATGGAATATGCTCTGAAAACTCCCCTTTTATACCCAGAGAAACTGAGGCACAAAGAGGTTAAATAACTTTCTAAGTTCACGTAAACCTAGGAAGTGGCCAAGACAGGAGAGAAGGCCAGTAGCTTTAGGGAGGGCCTCTGGCTGAGAAGGCTGCTCTGTGCTGGGGCCTGAGGGACTGGCCCCCTTAGGTCGTTTCTCTCAGAAGTTTTGGCATTACCCAGATGGACATCGAATAAAAGTGGAGTCGAAAATTTGAGGCACATGGCAAGAAAGTGAGGAACATGGGCTGAGAGAGAGTTGAAAGTGTCACAATCAATAGTCATTAGAAAAATGACTACGTTACCCAGGAGGACAGTAACCAAGATGGGAGAGCATTCTCCTGGATCATCTGAGGGAATCTGAACGATTTTTGCATCACAAGGGTCCCGGTGTCCACGATCTCTGCTCACTTGCTGAGAGTGGGCTGCCTGCCGGCCTTCAGGGTGTCTGCTCCCCCCGAGATAACCTCGAGCGCTCTTCTTTCTCGTGAGACTTGGAAGAATCGAGTGGGCAGCAAGCTACTCCAAAGGGCCTTGATGTACAGCCATTGGCTGTTTTGCTGAAACTGGAATTTGAATTTTGAAGGACTGTGAGCCTGGGGTGCATCCGTCTGCATATTAATGGGACTTTGCTGGTCTCTATTTATTATCCCATATAAAGAAAGCCTGACTATGCCACAACTTTTCCTTTCTGGAATATGGCCAACCAGTACCCAAACTGGGGTTTTGCTCCAATGCTCCAATTGTTTTTGCTTCATGGGGGAATGTTGTATGCTAATTGGTATTCTTGCAAATGGGATTTGGTAAAGTCTCAGGATTTATACCTCCCCAGACACCAAAGTGTCCTCACAATGGGTTGCAACGGTTTTCTGTGGAACCCCAGACTTCTTCCAAGTTGCTGGAGGGGTACTATGAAAACTTGCTGTATTTTATTTTAAAAACTTCCATAAGCTAGTTTGAAAACACCAATGAAAACAAGTACACTGAAGCGTGTTTCGGACAAAATCAAACCCATCAGAGAATACTAGGATACAGCTTCTGCTAGCAAACGAACTGTTTAGTTAAGAACACTGACTTTGGAGCCGGGGGCCCTGGTTCAAATGCAATTTTCAGCACCTCCCTCTCTGTGCTACTTGGCAAGTTGCCCACATTTTTTGGGCTGCACCTCCTCATTTGTGAAATGTGGGCGATAATAATACCTAACTCAGGTAGCTATGTAGGAAGTGAATGAACTTCAATAGATAAAGCACACAGAGCAGCATTCAGCACACAGAACCCACAAAATAAATGTCAGTTATTATTTGTAATTGTCATTGCTGTTGCTATGCTGAGCTCAGAATTAAACATTTGCTGGTATTTGATTCATCTATCTGAGCTCCTTGTGAATGTGTTACGGATTTGGAGTGTCAAGGCTTTACCGTAGTCTTTTAAAAAATATTAAAACATATGTAAATATGTATAATTAAAGTTATGCATGTCCAATTACATACATTGTTCTATTAATTAAATGTATCCTAATTCAGAACAAGTGTGCACTGACGATTAGTTACTATGCAAGGGCAAGCAATAATAAAGAAATGCATATCGTCATATTGAGATGCTATCATGGTCTTATTTACTATGTTATTTTATTCATCATATCGTGTTTACTATTTCTCATCTGGTTATGTCTAAGTGTACTAAATTCTGTCTTTTTTTATCTTTTTGATTTATTACATATGTGATGGACAATATACATGTTATACATTTTATATAATACATCTTATATATA
>NW_012147919.1:1281836-1290124 GCF_000956105.1 Propithecus coquereli
AAAGTATAGAGAATAGTATAATGAATGTACCCATTACCAAGTCCCAACAATTAACAAACTCATGGCCAACCTTGTTTTTTTTTTTATACCTCTAGTAAGAAGCACAGACATTTCCATCATCTAGAGATCAGAAAAATTTTAACTTTTTTATGGAAAAATATTTCAAATAGAGAAAAGTATAGAGAATAGTATATATTGCCCAGGGAATAATGTGTATTATTCAGATATAGTAGATACCAACTTTTAAATTCTTACTGAACATTTTGGGGAAATCAGATACAGATACAGTTACTTGTTCTGCCTTCTCTTTCCTTCCCCCTCTGCCACCGCTCCTCTAGCTGCAGTGGTGCTACTTCGAGGCTACTGTGCATCTCAAACATGTATCATTTTAATATTTTAACACAAATTATGTTCCATAGGCCAATTATACTGTTGTTTGTAAAAATTAATGTAAATAATATTTCTCTGCATGTACCTTTCTTCAACTTCCTCTTTTCATTCACCTTCTTTTTTTGAGACTTATTCATGCTAAAAAAATGACCTCTATTTCATTTAATTGCCAAGTAGTAATGCTCTTGTAAGAATGTGTTGCAACGAATTTATCCCTCTCTCAACTGATGTTTATAAAAATTGTTTACAATCTTTCTTACAAGGAATGATGCAGCGTCTCTGGTTGGGTAGATCTGCTTATGTGAGTGTCTGAGAGCTTCTCCAGGGCGTGCCTACAAGAATGGAATTACGGGGCTGTCATTTCTTGTCTCACTTCTCTATTTATTTTGAAACATCAAGCATTCATTAGAGAGTCCTAATTTTTTCAACTTTGAGACAAATATGACTACCTCACTCTCACATTTCTTAATGAGTCAATTGAAGGAAGACTCTCCAGGGTTTACAAAGAAAGTTAAAAAACTGTTAGCATTTGAATCTGCTTATCGGTATGATCCAGGATTTACTCAATACGACAGGGCCTGCAACAAAAAACAGAAATAAACAGATGATGAGGACTGTGACGATGATGAAGATCAGTGTGAAATATGTCACACTCTTCTAAGCCATCGCATTGCATGGAAAATACTTAACCCTTTCACTTGAAATGTGTTTTTATTAGATTTTGCTTTGATTGTACATGATTACATTCAAAAAGCATATAAAAGAAGAAAACAACTCTTGAATCTCTTCCATTTAATTTTAACCTACCAAGACAACCACTATTAACAGTTTGGTATGTAGAATCTTCCATATTATTTCCTAAGCATTTACAAATGTGTGTGTGTGTGTGGACTTTAACAAAGATAATTTTAGTATATACACCTTTCTGTAATTACAAAACTTCAACCTCAGTTTCACTTTCAGTTTATATGTAAAATAATACATATGACTAATCAAAGTGAATTAATTACATTTATACCAATAAAAATACTACACGGTTGCTTTGTATATTTCATCACTGATCAATTTATTAAGTGAGACTTAACAGAAACAAAGCTGTTATCCAAGTGTCTCAGTCTGTTCACTCTTCTATAACAATATCCCTTTGGGTAATTTATAAATAATAGAAATTTATTTTTCACAGTTCTGAAGGCTGGGAAGTTTAAGGTCATGGCACTGTCAGGTTTGGTGTCTTTTGAAGGCTTGCTCTTCGCTTCATAGACGATGCCTCTTGCTGTGTCCTCACTTGGCAGAAGAGGTGAACCATTCCCTTTCTCCTCCTTTATAAGGTCACTAATCTGACCCTATGACTTCATCACCTCCTAAAGGCTCCACTTCTTAGTGCTATTATGTTGGTGATTAAGTTCCAACATACAAGTTTTGGAGGGATACAAACATTCAGACCATAGCATCCAGTATCTATCAAGCTTTCCCTATGAATTAAAGGATACAAATGATAATGAAAGAGAAGCTGAAGACTGTCCATAGATAAAATCACTTTAAAAATCTTAGCACTCTGGGAGGCCAAGGAGGGTGGATTGCTTGAGGTCAGGAGTTTGAGACCAGCCTGAGCAAGAGCGAGACTCCATCTCTACTAAAAATAGAAAGAAACTAGCTGGACTACTAAAAATATATAGAAAAAATTAGCCGGGCATGGTGGCACATGCCTGTAGTCCCAGCTATTCAGGAGGCTGAGGCAGAAGGATCACTTAAGCCCAGGAGTTTGAGGTTGCTGTGAGCTAGGCTGACGCCATGGCACTCTAGCCCAGGCAACAGAGCGAGACTCTGTCTCAAAAAAAAAAAAAAAAAAAAAGAGAAAAAAAATCTTGGCCTATTAGGTTTAGTAGCAACAACTATAAAAATAACATTGTTCATCTTTGTTACATACTTTTATTTTCTTCACATCTGAGATAAAGTTTCTATTCCTCTTTAATATTTCCAGGCAAGATTTACTCCTGACTTCCAGCTCCATTCATCATGGAGCTTGTTACCAACCCTTAACTGTGACCTTCAGTGAATCCTCTAAGTAGTATGTTGGATTTGCTCCGTTTAATTAGGTGAAATACCAAAGCTGCTATTTTTTTTAAAAAAGATTTAGCAAGGACAACAGCACTGTCTATTCTGGTTCCTGGATATAAATGCAACATTTGTTTATTTTTCTGTGTAAACATTAAGTGCTTCTGAATGGAAATGGAATGCAGCCGTTTTTCCTATTTATGTCCAATTGGAAACAGAAGTGAGGGATGTGGTAAATTAGAGGGTGTTTGATTATTTGTTTTTCAGAAATGGAATTATTCTACTGGAGTGCTAACCTACTCTTGGTTTGGTTTATTGGCTCCTCAGTACGATATCCCACTTTTCAAAAGGCACCTGTGATTAAACAATTGTAGGCAGATGAACGCTGAATGGTGGGAACTGGTTTCAAGAAGACAGTATTAATATTTATGTAGCTTATAAGCAGTAGAACATTGAGAATGTATATTCAAATGTATCCAACCTAAGAAATAAATTTTGTTTTGAAACAATATGGGAAGAAAAAGAAAACAGTTGATTCATTAGAGTTAAAGGAAACATGCTTCAGAATAGATATTTGAAATGATTATCACTGATTTGGTACAGAAAATATCCTCTTAACTGCCAAGCGTTTCATATTAATTAGGGAGTATGTTGGAGATTAAAACAGCGAAATGTTATAGTGTAACTGCCATACGACCTCACACCTGGTTTTCAGAATCACAATTAGAATTGTAGAAGAATTAACCACAGGGCATGAGTGAATCACATATGAAAATGTAAGAGAGCAATTTTGTAACATAAAATGTGAACACAGTCAACAATATCTGGAGGTTACAGTCTCTAAAATCTCATATTTTCTCTGTTCTGGGAGAGAGCAGACCTGCCATAAGGTCAGTGTCCTAGGTCCCAAGGGCGACCCGAATCAAGCCTTAATACTCCTCTTTCACACAGCCACGTGGGTTCACGTTCCCTGCTTTCAGGTGTCAGACCTCTCACCTCATGAGATTGGTATGTTAACCTGATCGGACAGCAAGATGAGCTGGTTTCAAGATGAGCTGTGGTCCAGCAGCTTACGTAATGGCAAGAGCCATTCTCAACATGGAACAAGAAAGCCCACTGCCTTCCACATGAATCCTCAAGGATTTCTTGATTTTGTGATGCCCGTATTGCTAGGAATCTAGGATTTGAGGGGGTAGGAAATAGAATCTGTACGAAAAGGGGACTCAAAAAAGAAAGACTTTGGTCTTCAAAGTTTAGCTTGAGAAAAGACACAATTATAACTATTAAATAAATCACAAACAATACAAGTAGATGGATAAAAATTGATTAACAGCAGGAGGGGGCAATTTTTATTACCTGAATTTAAAACTGGTGGGGACTTCTTAACAGAGCAGATGGTGACAATGACTCACATTATGGAGTGACTTACACTGTGCTAGGAGTTTCTCCAGGAACTTTAAAAGCAGCATCTCATTTAATTTTTACAACAAACATACAAAAGGGGTGCTTTGATGGTGCTTATTTTACAGCCAGGAGAATGAGGTTCACAGTAGTTAAGCAACTTGCTGCGGTCATGCAGCTCCTGGGGGCGGCATTGTCAATATCTCATCCATCTGCCTTCTGAGAACCACACTGTCACGCACAAAACCATAGTGGTCACCTTACATTTTATTAACACATTATCTGGTATGGAAGTCATTATTTAGTCAATGGTGTAAACGATTTAATGACTGAAAGAACTACATAAAGCTCCTAACACAAGTTTATATTTTTAGCTAGAGAAACCATATGTTTCTCCTGAGATATCCCTTGGAGACCTGCGCGTAACACCATATAAACCAGATGCAAATAAGTTTCACAGGGCTTTGAGCCGAAGGAGTCTTGTGACTAACCTGGATCCCTGATTCCAGATTTCTTACTGTTAGGTAGATAGTTAGAATCTTAGGCTCTTCTAGGGGCAAGGGTGCCCTGCTTTGGTGCTGTCTCCAGCGATTGCTCCACCTGGGAAGAAGAATAAGGACGGGCACTTGGTTTTGGTGTTGCCCCACCCTTAATCCTATCCTGAGCAACTGCTACACCTGGGGAAGGAGGGCGTGCTTTATCAGTCTGGGAATTCCCCGGCCCAGGCATAATAGGATTTGGAAAGTGACCTAGAGTAAGCTAAGGGCAATTATTATGTCATTAGCTTAAACCTGCATTGTGGTTCAGCCCCAGGTGGGCTTTCAGAGAGGGAGCTGGTATATGCAGATGGAATTTTGAGGACACCTGTTGATCATTTGGTAATATCCCACGCCTCCCGAGATCCCTTCCCTGGATTCAGCTAATAAAAAGAAACAATCTGAGACTTGAGAGAGTGAGTTCGTCTGCCTGTCCGCATCTATCCGCTCGTCTGTTTGTTTCTCTCCGCTTTTGGAGACAGACCAATTTTATTCTATAAGACAGTAAAGAGCTGCTCGTGTGAAACTGCTTCCTGCCTGGGGTTACTCCATTATATTGGCCCTGCTGGCAGTTTTTCCAAGATAATAATCTGGACTTGACACTTTGGTGTGTCTGGTCATTCTTTGGCACACCAAGGACCGGAGGCAGACTGCCACCCTGACATGACTATTGGATCTTGCCCTTATGAATTTTATGGCTTTAACATGGTCTACTAGACTACATATTATCTCTGAGTCCTAATCCATGACTCTGAAGTGACCCCAAAGACCTCTACCCCACCAGACCCATTCAAGCAAAAGGTAAGAATTTGTTTATTTTATAAAAGAAGGTCAATAGGATATTTGGTCAACCTAGGTAACAAAGTAAATTACAGGTGTCTGGTTTTTTTTTTTAAATGTATCTTTGTTGACTGAATTAATAGTATGGGAATGCTGGCGTTTTATTTGTGATATATAGATTCCACTGAGAGTTGGCTTTGCTGCCATTTTTGTTATAGTAACTTTCATTCTTGTTTTTAGAGTAATTTTTGGTTCCCTGGAACAGAGACTTGGTGAAGCTTACAAGTATTAGAAAAACGTGTGTGTGCATATGTGTGGGTGTATAATTTGGGAGAATCAGGACGTCTGAAGAACACAGGATCAGGGAGTACACAGGTTTGAAGTGGAATTGGACATTAGGAGTTTAAAAACTAAATGTTATTCTCTTCATTTCCTAAGGGTTGAATGGGATCTCATTTCCGTTTGTTTCTGCAGATGTAATTTATTCCTCTGTCTCTGTAGCTGGGCCTTTTCTGTTTCTCCATGCACAGGGCAGAAAATGGCCACACTGAATCTAAATCAGTGCAGCTGGTATGAAAAACAGTATGGGAGTTCTTCAAAAAATTAATAATGGAACTACCATATGATCCAGCAACCCCACTTTTGGGTATATATCCAAAAGGTATATAATCAGTATGTGGAAGAGGTACCTGCACTCCTATGTTTAAGGCAGCATTATTCATAATAGACAAGCTATGGAATCAACATAAATGTCCATCAAGGATGAACGAATAAAGAAAATGTGTGTGTGTGTATAAAATAGAATATTAGTCAGCTATAAAGAAGAAGCCATTCCTGTCATTTGCAACAATATAGATAAACCTGGAGGACGTTACGTTAAGCAAAATAAGCCAGACATAGGAAAATAAATGCCACATGAATCCACTCATATGTGGAATCTAAAAAAATGTCAAACTTATAGAAGCGGAGACTAGAGTGGTAGTTACCAGAGGCTGGGGGAGTGGGGGTGGGAGGGTTAAGATGTTGGTCAAAGGATACAAAATTTCAGTTAGGTAAGAGGAGTAAGGTCGAGATCTATTACACATCATGGTGACTTTAGTTAATATATTATGTACTTGAAAATTGTGAAGAGAGTAGATTTTAAGTGTTCTACGAAAATGTTTCTCACCACAAAAAAGAGGTGATGTATATGTTAACTTCCTTGACTTATCCATTCCACAATGGGTACATATGCCATCATGATGTACACCATAAATATATACGAATTTTATTTGCCTATTAAAAAATAAATTTTAAAAAGCTAAACAGGAAAAAAATGACCACCCCAATCCACCCATAAATCCGTTTTCAAGTTTAGAGCCCAAGTGAGTCTCTTAAGCTCAATTCCAAAATCTCCAGGGTAGAGAATTGGATGGGCCTAACCTGGATCCATGGTGATCTTGAGGGAGTGAGCTCAGGTGGGCTTCTGCCTGTTCATCAGGGGCTGTTGGAAACATGCCTTTGAGAGGGTGGCCTGGGAAAGGCTCTTGACATGGAGAAAAGGGTTGGGAAGGCAGTGATTAGTGGTTAGTACAGTGGATATGGCCACTCCATCCACCTGTCATTGTGGGCATTACCTTGCTCACCTTTGGTTTTTAGGCCATCTAAATGTATTAGATGTCTCACTGCCACAGGATTCGCAAACATCCTATTGGTTGATAAACAATACTGTTTAGAATTTTATTTTATATTAAAATGAAGGGATTTAATATAGGGAATGTAAATATTGTAATTAAAGGTGCGGCTTTAGCATACAGAATGCTTGCATTAGCATCCTAACACCAAAGCTTACTAGCTGAGAATTAACCTCTTCACCTTTCTATATACTATTGAATAAAACAAGAATAATATTAGTGACTACCCCACAGGAGTTTGTGAGAAGTAATTGTTTGAATACATGGGTGCTCTTAGAACAGTTCCTGTCACGTAGGGTTCTCAATGGAGTCATAGCTTCGTAAGAGATTTAGTAAATTGCGAGATTTTATAATTATGAGATTAAATATATTTAGGGATTTTTACATATTAATTGAAACAAAAATCAGGGAATTGAAGAGAATGTGTGTGACTTAGAGAAAAATAAGGATGAAAAAAAGAGATCGTGGTGTAATTGCAATCTTGCGGTGGTAAGACAGTAGCTCAACCAAGTGGAAAAAAGAGTCCAGATAAGTTTAAGCTGTGCAGCCCCTCTCCCCACTTGCCTGATGAGGATGCTGCTGCCCCTTCCTTCACACCAATAGGATCATGAGAAAAGCCTCATACAAATTAAGTGAATTGTAATTCATAGAATAATGGGAATTCTAGCTAACGTTGCCTTGGAAGAAGGTTGGGAGAAGTTTGGAAGAAGTTTGGATGGAGGACACAGAATGAGATCAAAAGGTTTAGTTGCAAATGTAAGAGTTTGTTCAGACATGTGGCTTTATCTATTGCAGCTGAGGACTTTACCATCTGGGGGAAATCTTGGTATGGAAGATGGTTGAGCCTCTCTCTGTGGCTTTTTAAGTTGGCCTGAGCCCTGTGCACCGTAGCCATTTCTATTTTCATTTATTCTCATCCTTGCTCCTGGCTGCTCCCAAGGGAGGGGAAAGCCTTGCTAAGGAGTATAGGAAATACAATTATGGTTGCTATAAAAACAGTGGATCATTTTGGGTAAAAACGGAAGCCAAACATGTTGGGCATTTTATAGACTAAGAAAGGAGCCAAAAGTTTGGACCTCTCAAGCAATTTTGTTGATAAGGTGCAATAATATCTGTTGAGTCTGTTTCTAAAGTTTTATTACTCCCATGTTTCCCTCAAGAACACTCAGCCCAGGTACAGCTCATGCAATCTTAGAAGAAAAGTGAATGAAATATTTTAAATATGAGCATTTCTGATCTCAATCTGAGCAGATCATAACATGTTTCTCCCAGTTTTGAGTTCTCAAATTTCTTAAGAAAATCGAGGGGGAAACTGTTTTGATTTCAGATCCTTACCATAAAACAAATGATACATTTAACCATGTGCTTCTTACCATCCTCACTCTTTCTGTTCTTTGAATATTGGGGGGCTAGCCCTCATGATATTGAAACCCTCAGTTCAAATGACTCACTG
>NW_012147919.1:1290777-1294113 GCF_000956105.1 Propithecus coquereli
CACAAACACCTTAAATAATGTTTTGCACATTTTTTTTAAATGAAAACAATTTTTGTTTTAGAGACAGGGTGTCCTATGTTGCCCTGGCTGGACTCAAACTCCTGGGTTCAGGCTATCCTCCTACCTGAGCCTCCCAAGTAGCTACAGCAGTGTACAGCCATGTCCAGCTCTCGTTGGGTTTTAACGATGTTGAGAAGATAAGCTTTGATAACAAAATAGGCTTAATTTTGTGCTTGGGAAAGCTTTGCTTAAAATGCAACTAAGCATTATTCAATACTATATACTGTTATGCCTAAACTAATCTAGTGGTATTTACTAAAAGTCTGTTTTTTATATTTTAGGGCTAGCTTAATATAGTGCCACTATATATAAAATGCCTTTGCTTGATCGCCTTCCTTTTTGTTAACTAAAACCAAATTTACTCAAGAGTTGTAATGTGTATTTCAAATTCACAAAGCCATTATTATCATGTCATTAAGCTCTTATAAAGGAGACTGTTAAAAAGAAAAGTCAGTTTTTTTCTGAAAGCATGAGATAGCATGCATCATCACCCATCATACCAAAAATTTTTAAGAAAATTCAGGTGTGTCACTGGAGATACTCTTTAAGAACAGACATTTTGTCATGTTCATACGTCTATCCCTGATACCTAACATGCTACTTTGCACATGCTACATGTTCAACAAATACGTATAGTGTTGCATTGATTGGAATCGGAACTTAGATATTCCAATACACTGAAACTGAATCACTAAATATAGACGTGAAGATATAATGAAAAATTAGAGGAGATATATTCAAAATAGGTGTGTGCTATTTTAAATGTTGGTTTTGTTACAGATCGGGAGACCTAGTCATTGATAGTATTAGTATTTAGAAAATCCTTTAGGTTTCTTGGTGTTTTCAGTGGACATGGGTTCCAAGAGAGAATGATTTCAGACTAGGCACAGAAGAGAAATGATGCTGGTTCATGTTAAAAGGGGTCCAAAATTCAGACCACACTTTTCTTCCTTTTGCCACCTTAGTGAAGCTTACCTTTCTTGAGGGCTTACCACATGCTAGGCACTACACTTACGATATTAAACACTTTTTTGCGCATCATCTCAATTATTCCTCCCTAAAGCCTCATGAGGTTGCTCCCTCTGTGGCACAAGCTCTCAGTTCTATGTCCATATCTCTTGGATCTTTTGGTGTTTTCCAGCAATCTCTGTGCCTGGGAGTTCTTCACTCAATTCTAACCCCCACACCCAACTGCAGAAAGTCTTGCTGCCCACATGAGCATGCATCGGGCCAGATGTGGCTGGGATTAACAGCCCTGCATAGCAGCCCTCACCCATTGACTTCTATGAGTTGCTATACAAATATCCCTTGAGTAGGATGATTCTTATGCATGAGGTTGCACCAGCACCCTTTCTCCTCTATGGGATTAGGCTTCTATTCGCCCACTCTAGTAGCAGGTCTAACAGCACACCCTCTCTTGGCTGCCTCTCCTCCTTGTGCTACATTTCCACTTCCCTAGTGGTGCTGCCAACACTTTCCATATAAACCGCAGTCAGAGCTGTGTCTCAAGTTGTGCTTTGGGAACATATGAAGAAAGACTTTACTATTATTCTGATTTTGCTGTTGAGAGCCTTGAAGCTCAGAGAAGTTAATGAAGTTGCACATAGTCACATAGCAAGAGAATGGTAGAATCAGGAATCAAATTCCACTTTGACCCCAAAGGCAAAATTGAGAATAAATGGGGAATTAATTGGAATTCTCCAGTGTGCACATAATTTAGATAATAGTAATTGTAGAGAAAGATAGCAGATTCCTTGAATGAGCCTCATTAGTTTGCTATAATACACTGAAGTTGTTCTCTGGATAATCACTTTCCCCTCCTTTGGCATACCTGAGCAGACATAGCTTAAGTTACAAAAGGTTTGATTTCCTTTTATATCATTACTCATCAGAAAACACTAAATTAATACTATACAACTTCAGATTAATCACATTAGGGGAAAGGGGTTCCTAATGATAAATATAAATATAACAGTAATAACAACAATAGCAAATGTATATTGAATGCTCCCCAGCTGCTAATCTTATAACTTACCTGGTGTTCTCATTTCATTCTTATTATAAGGCATTAGTAGTGTCCCGTTTAGAGATGATGCACCTGACACCAGGCTAGCTTAAATACTTTGCCTAAGATTTCACTTACGGCGAGTGTCCAAATTGGAATTTAAATCCAGACAGTTTGGTCTTAGCAAATTAACTGGACCCTTCATAGAGGCCAATATGTAATGAAAATGAAAGAAAATTTGCAGTGGTGAAGAAGGAATTTTCCAAGATCTGATAGATTCTAGAATAGTAACTTTTGAAGAGCATAGAAACATAAGATTATTTGGAAATAGGAGTCAGGTTCCCAATGGATTTTTCTAACACAAGATTTTGTTCTCCTTTCATTTATAATTCCTTTAGTCCCCCCGACCTCACCTAAGAAGTACTTGTTCCCTGTACATACGTGTCTGTATTTTTTTCTGCTGAGCAATGAACTAGTTTCTCTGTGGGCAGCCTCTCCCTGAGGGAAAATATTTAGTGTGCGTGTGTTGTGTGTATGTATGCAAGAGAGAGGAGATATATATGTATATATGTGTATCCATATATTTATAATTTGTATATATGTACAAATTATATGTGTGTATGTGTATATATGTATAAAATTTCTCGGAGAAAACAACTAGAACTTTTAAGCTTTTGGATGGATTTGGTAACTTGGGCTTTGAATTGTGGATTTTGCTCTGCATTTGTGGTACTGAAAGGTACTTTCAGACAATTGAGATGCACACTTTTTTCTCCAGAAAGATATTTCTTTCAGAGATTTTTAATATCCATATCTTTATAACTATATATCTATTTAAACAATGTTACATATAGAATTCAAGCATTGGCTTGAGCATCCTGTTTATTCCTTAAAACCATATATCTTCCATTATGAAATTTTCCACAGATATAAGCAATGCTTCTCTTTCAGGTAAATATTCCTATTTCCTATGCCCATCATTTGACCTCGAAGGACTCCCCTTGCTATTAATGTTGAACCATTCCTCATATTTCGAGTGTTGTATGTTAGACACTGTGGGATTATGCATGCATGATAGTTACATATCCATTTAGCCCACCAACATTTATTGAGGGCTTGCTTCGTGTCAGGCATTGTTTTAGGTGCTGAAAAAACAGGTGTATGAAACAGATTTGATCACTGTCTTCAAAGAGCTTATTTTATTTAGTTTTGCAAAATCTTTTGAGGATTCTCTGATGATCCTGATTTGATAAATAAACTGAGGCTCAAAG
>NW_012147919.1:1306281-1307695 GCF_000956105.1 Propithecus coquereli
TCTCTCTCTCTCTATATATATAGATGGAATGATTGATACGGATGTACATTTGGATGTCTGTCACTCTTATGTCGTTCTATAAATATATATTCTCATACATGTATATGAGACAGAGAGTGAGAAGAGGGAGAAGAGAGAGATCTTTTACAGGAAATTCTAACAGTTTACCAATAAGATTGCTTAGATATTTTATTGTGGGGCTGAAATTTGAATTCAAGTATGTCTGCCTCTGTATGTTGATTTCCATCCCCCCTCCGCCAAAGCATGCCACTTATATCTTTGGCAAATATGAGCTGCAATTTTGTGGAACTCAGACATGACATTAAATGGCATTCAATGATGAGAAATTTCTTTTATTCTGGTTCCTTCTCCTAGATTGTGTCAAGGAAAAACTTTGTTTGGTTCCAGTAGGTATTTTTAAAAATGTCAAATGATAATTGTATATATTTATGGGGTACAATGTGATATTGTGATATATGTATACATTGTAGACAGATTAAATCAGACTAATTAACATAAGTATCACCTCGCCTACTTATTATTTTTTGGTTCCAGGAGATATTAATCCCTCTTTCTCTTGTTAATCTCCATTTTTAACGTTAATGGCTGAGCTCAAGCAGTCAACAAGACCTAGGGAGAATTTAATCATGTTTTATTTCCATCTAATTTTGTCTACTTTCTATTTGCGTTAAATAATACTGATTTATTTTGGCTTTTTTGTAATAGTTTAGAAATAAAATGTAAAGAATTATTAAAAATGAGTTAATTTATCAAAAAATAGCAAGTCCATGAAAGGGCATTGATATCCAAGCTTCATAATAGTAGTCCTGGTCTGAACGAATAATGGGAAATAATTATTTCACTTCCCGTATTTTGATGAATGCTGCTCCCCCGACACACTTACCTTCTTCCACAGGAAAAAGATGCTTTGCAATTGTCATGACTTAGCTTACTACTTCTCTCTCTTGCCTCTATGTTATCATAACTAAATTCTAAAGTCATAAAGTTCAAATTCATGCACTGTGTGGATAAAGTATCCCTTTATCTCATAGCTAAAAAGATTCTCATCCTATTTTCCCAATTTTCTACCATTTAAGTCTCCTCCTTTTACATTTCCTTGTAAATATCCATATGTATTTTTGCCTTTTACTATACCTTCACATCTTGAGGGCAGTGTCTGTGTCCAGGACATCTGTCTGCATAGACTGCACCTGGGTTAATGCTTTAGGTATAAGAGTACTAAATAGATATTTGCATAATTAATAAATTCATATGTGAATGAACAAAGGCAATTGAATAGATTCATCATGCACTGCACCCTTTAGCAATGACTAAGTTTCAACTTTAGGAACATTCATTCACATTTTGCCTTCTAGGATAAAAAATAAGCAAACAAAATAACCAAACTAAATTT
>NW_012147919.1:1307745-1308772 GCF_000956105.1 Propithecus coquereli
TCACTGTCTTCAAAGAGCTTATTTTATTTAGTTTTGCAAAATCTTTTGAGGATTCTCTGATGATCCTGATTTGATAAATAAACTGAGGCTCAAAGAAGTTTGTTTAAAGTCCTAAAAACTGGTGACGTGGAGGAGCTGGACTTCGAATCCAAAATTAGTTGCCTGTGAATCCCAAGTTTATTATACCGTCTTTGGTAACAAATAACACAAAATAAAGATATGATACCAAACAGTGACTTCTTAAAAACTGTGACGGACTAGAGGAGGACAAAAAGGATACTAAGGAAGAACTAAAAGCTAATGAGGCCCTATCATGGAGAGACAAATCTAATGTACTGCTTTTCAAGCATTTTTATTGCAATTCATAACAAGAAATACACTTTACATTGCCACCCACTCTACCCACACATGTATATGTAGATATGCATGTATGTATATGTATGCATGTATAAATTGACACATATGTCTATATTAAACACTAGTGCACAAAATATTTTACTATGTATAGTTCTTTCTAATATTTTTGTTTTTTATTTCATAACATTATAATGTGTTGCAACTTGCAGTTGAACGTTTAATATAAACAAAAACTTGAAAACAAATTACAGTATATTCAAATATCCATGATTTGCACACACACATATATATATACCCATATCTCATCATAGTTATAAACAAATTCTAAAGAGTTATTGAAATACTATGTTCTGCCAACTGAACGTTTGTATACCCTTCCAAACTCATATGTTGAAACTTCATCCCCAGTGGGATGGTATTTGGAGGTGGAGGCTTTGGGAAGTGATTAGGTCATGAGGGTGAAACTAATGAGTAAGATTAGTGCCCTTATAAAAGAAACCTCAGAGAGCTCCTTCACCCCTCTATCATGTGAGGAAGGCCATCTGTGAACCAGGAAGTGGGGACCCACCAGACACCAAATCTACCAGTGCCTTGATTGTGGACTTCCCAGACTTTAGAACTGTGAGAAATAACTTTCTTTTGTTTGTAAGCACCTTATAAACAATAGTCT
>NW_012147919.1:1309297-1313034 GCF_000956105.1 Propithecus coquereli
ATTAGGGGCATGTCATGACTTTGATTTGGCTTTAATATATCTTTGCTGCTGCTGAAAAATGGAGTAGGAGAAAGTAGAACGAAGGCATTGTCAGATGGTCCCTGAGGCTATGGAGGTTTAGTGAGTCTATGTTTCTGTAATCTTTATATGATCAAACATCCAAATGATCATCTCAGACAACTTCTTTCTTCTTTTTGTCTTGTTGATCATTTGGCTTTCAATTGTTGGCTTGCTTGGCTACAGAAAACCAATTACAGATCTTTTTCTATGACCCCAGGTGATTGGCTGGTGCTATGTATTCTTACAATTGCTTTTTCACCAAATTAGATGTGACACTGGTCCATCTGGCTCTTAGAAAGTTGAGGTTTGGGAGGAGTAACATTGCTCACAGGAGAAAACAGGTTCATTGTAAACTAGCTTTGCTGGGCTAGAAGACGGGCTTTCAAGAACTATTAACAAAATTACCTCTGTCCCTACCAGTCAGAAGAGCCATTTATCAATTATATGTATATGTATAAACATTTTTTCACTCCCTTTGATTTTTACAGAAAATGGAAAGTGACTAGGAATAAATGGATGTCTACTATTTATTTCAAAATCCCTTACTTCCAGGGCTGCTTCAGAGCTAAAGATTGGAGCCAATCTCCTCCTCCTCCCCCTACATCTATAACATTAAGATATAAGATTTTATCCTATGTAAGATCCTAGCTTGGTAAGGAAAGTCTATGATGCAAATACTTATAATGGTGAGAAAATAGAACTCTTCATTTAGAAATATTTAGAAAGGATAAAATCTGAAATTATTTTTAGAGTTATTAATCAGAATTCTTTGGCTTGCAAGTGAACAGACTCCCTCCTTAACCTAGCCCAAGAAGAAGAAAAGAAAAAAAACAAAACAAAAATCCTTTATCTCCTATAACTTAAGAGATCCAGGGTTGGACATAACTTCAGCTGAATCTATGGGTGCAAATAGCATCATAGGAATTTCTCTACTTGTTACTCTGTGTGTGTGTTGGATTCTTCTGGGGCAGTCCCTTTCCATACGGTGACAAGATGGGGACGGGCTGCTCCAGGATTAGATTTTATCATCCTGTCATGCAGCTGTTCTCCAGAAGTTCCAGCAAAAGGCTTTAAATTGGGTCTATTTGCCTCATGTGGGTCATATACCCATCTTTGAAACCATCAGTATGAATAATGAAATGGAAAAGGCTGATTGGTCAAGGCTGGGTGATGTGCCTCAGCTGCCAAAATTGGGTGACATCTATGAAAGCCACCTGGGCTCAGAGATAGCGTAGCCATTTCTCAAAGGACAATTTTCAGTAACCAAAGAAAAGTAACCCAAAAAATAGATGCCCTCTAGAATAAACCTGCATGTAAACAGAAAACTGATCTCTTTGGTTCTTTTGTTAAATATATAGCGCCTGTCAATACCATGGCACTCTTTTAAATTAAATTTAATGCATGAGATTTCTCTTACATAAAATAAATTCCCTTCTTTCCCAGTGAATTTCATTTAATTGAAATTTCATTACAGTTTGATTTTTAGCAGAAATTAGACGGGAAGTGGTGTTGCAACTTTGAGTCCTTCAACCTAACATGAGGAATTTTGTCTGGTCAATCAGAATATTCAACTAAACAAATAGTGGGAGTGATTAGTGGAAGAGCAAAAAGCAGTGAGCCAAACACAGTCTCCACTCCAGCATGGCCAGAGCCTTTGGTTCATTGTCATTGACCTTCTCAAGCTTTAGTCAATCCAGTTGGAAATTCTGATAAAAATCAGTATGTCACTACTAAGCAGACATTGAGTTTAAAATGACCTTTTTTTTTTGAGTAAATAAATTAGAAAAGCCAACAAAATTAAGCAACAACCTTGACACAGCCAACACAGAAAGCTGCATGGAGGATTATGACCTTCCAGCTCTGGCTTTCATCCCGTTGTCCTCCAGCCACCAGATAATTGCCAGCTTCTGTCTCTCCACTCGGCGAGGGCTTCGAGTTTCAATCCCATTGGAAGATGTGAGCCTCTGAGTTTAACTATTGCTCATCTTATTGAATGTCTCTGGTCTGTGACAGTTTAGTGTCATGGTGTCCCTGGATCTGGAAAGGGGAAAGGGGAAAGGAGGTAAAAGAGGAAAGCGATGAATAATGTAGGCATTGGAGTCAGGCATGCCAGGTTTCAAGTCAGACCACTGCCACTTTCTCACTGCGTCTTTGGGCAAGGGATATGTTTTTGAATTTGCTTCCTCATTTGTAAAATGAGGATGTCTACAATTCTTACCTTACAGTGTTGTTGCAAGTGTTATGTAAGGTAATTCATTTTACCAATGAATTATCTGGCACGCAGAAAACACTCAGAAAATGAAAGGTGCTGTAATTATGGTACTATGCACTATTTCCAATTAAGGGCATGATCAACTTCTCATCAATTAGAATCACTAGATGGACCCAATCTACTGATCATTGTGTGAATCATAAACTCACGCCACCGCAGTGGGATAAATTCTATTTTACTTTAATTTCCCATGAGAAAGAGGAGAAGGTGAATAAAAGCCAGAAATGACATGAATTTCATAATCAGATGATAAAAAGAGTGGCAAATCAACTTTATCAATACCATGGACAGAAACATTTCCCCAGGCTACACAAATACTTTATCTTTTTTACGTGATACCTAGAATAGGAAGAGCAGATTTAAGAACTGGGTGCTTTATTGATCTGTTTATGTGTACTCAAACAGAAAATGAAGATTAAATGTGGTTTTCATTTGTGCCAATGGACAGCAACTCATAGACTTACATCATCCGCAAGTGACACTTGGTTTTGGAATGCATTATTCAGTTTGTGTTTTATTTCAGCAGACTCACCTAATTATGATTTGCTGAGGATCATGTTGAAACAAGTGTGAATTTCCTAAGTATATCCCAATCAACAGTGGAGGAAATTGGCCTAGAATACTGCTTGGCAGAAGGATAATGGCAGACTGGAATAGCGAATACATCGAAAAATATTTGCATACGGGTAATTGAGTCTTGACTGTGAGCAGCAGTCATTTATGCTCTTTTGCCAGAATACTCAAATATTTAGTCATTTTATAAAACCAAAAAAAAGTATCGGTCTCTGGGGGGGTCACCTTCCCCCAGAAAAAAAGAAAATATTGCTTGTTGAAGTACATAGGTGATGGCTAGTTACTTGTTTTATTTCCATCTTGGGGAATATTAGACAAAGCATTACTTAAGATTTTTAACATATACTTGATAATACAACTCTATGATCTATTCCAAAATCTTCTGAAATTAAAATAAATTTGTATAGGTTTATATATTTAGTTATGCATATTAATCAACACTTAAATTTGAGTCTTTGTATGTTTATAATTTGACGTTTTGTATCTGTCTTAGCACCAAACAAGATATTTTTCATTGTTTTTTTCCTTATACTGCTGATACTATATTAGTGTTCTGATATACCTCTTTTTCCACTCAGAAATATATACTTTTAGAGATGTTTGAAGTACCATGATTTGGTTCCAAGCTTTTTTCTAACTTTATTTTTATGATTGCAGTACTGTATGGCATGCCTAGTATATAGTGGTCTCTTTCTCCTATAGATAGTTAGATATAGATATAGCTGTATATATTTAGTTGTCTGTCTCTCTAGCCCTGTCTGTCTCTATAGATGTGTGTACATGTATTTATTTAACTTTATATAGATATATCTGTATATTTGTATGTCTCTCT
>NW_012147919.1:1315670-1323814 GCF_000956105.1 Propithecus coquereli
AAGGCAACTTCTTTATTTTTCAAGCAGTCATTCAGTAACATGTAAAGAGTAGGAAAATAACCAGAAGAAGGAAGAATAGTAGAAATAATAGAGAAAGCAACTCCTTGGTAATCTTTTTGCATGTAATTGTGTAAAATATATACCTTATGCTTTCTTTATTCAATAAAATTTTGTCAAATATTTACTATAAATGTTTAATAGTTATAGTAAGATGTTCACTGAGAATGAATATATAACATCAATAATTTCCCTTTGAAAGTTAGGTTGTTTATCACTTATGATTGCTTTCAGGTGCATGAGACATAAACTCTGCTACAGTGAATTAACTGAATAGGCATTTATTTTTCTCACATAGTAAGTGGGCTGAAGGAGAAATCCAAGAGTAAAATGGGAGGTCCGTGATTTTGACATAGATTTAGTTTGCATCTATAGCTCTGCTTTGTTTTCCTCAGCCATCTGGCTTTTACCTGTGGTCTCGGCATGACTGTCAAAGCTACTGCCATCAGATGTGCATTCCAGGCAGGAAAAAGGAGAAGGGCAAAGGGCACAAGGCAAGTGCCAGCCAAGTCTATCCCTTTTTATTGGAAAATAAAGGGATATTATTATTGCCCTATGAAGTAGATTCCCATTTACATCTATAGATGAGAATGCTGTCAGAGCTCTATGCCTTGCTACAAGGAAGTTCAGGGAGGTGTACCTTTTGCCCTAGTATTTTACTACTTAGAACAAAGTCAGAGAAGAAATACTTGTACATAGCTAATAGTACCTGCTTAACATATAAAATCAACATGGTGTTGGTCAGAGTATAAAAAAATGCCAAGTTATTTCAGATTAGTTCCCTGATATATTTTATTTAATAAAGAAAATGTCAACAAACAGAAGAAGCCCAGTAAAAGCATGTTCATGAGAAATGTTAGCAGTTCCCAAGTTCTGTCCAGGATGGAGGAAATCTGATTCCAAGGGCTTTGTGATTTATATGATGATGATGATGAAATGTGGGGGGGCAGATGAGAGGAGGAAGAGGACCAAGAAGATTTACAGTTCTAGTCTTAAAGCACCATAGATCGTGATTTCCTAGCTCTACTGTTGGCTGGCTGAATGATGTTAAGGTTGTGACTTAACCACATTTTACCTTGGTTTCCCCATCTGTAAGATGGAGATTACATTAATACCTACCTCATTAGGCGGTGGTTATAATTAAACAAATTCATGTTTGCTAAATATTTAGTACAGTGTCTTTTACATAAGTCTTTATTAAATAAGTTAAACAATCCCTACTGTGGAAGGAATTTATCAAGCTGTGTTTTTGTCAGACATCAGGTGACATCTTTATCAGCTTCAGCATGCCGTATCCATGATTGCGTTCCCAGCTTCTCTATGTTGTAAGAGTTCAGTGCTTACTGAATTAATAAATGAGTCTGAGTTGATGCCAAACCATTTTTGGTTCGGCTAGTTCTACATGCTTGCATATTTATGAACAGTGTTATAGTTCCTATGTAATCTGTTGAAGGATTCAACAAATGGACTTTGAGTAATTCCAGTTTATAAAAGAGTAGTTTTTATGATATATTCATCAAATACCTTCTGATTATGATTTGATTTTGCATGAAGCTTGACTTTTACATGACAACAAAGGCAACAAATTCTCGTTACATTGACCTATGTGTTCATTGTTCATTTGAACAGTTCGATTGTTTCCCTGAAATTAGTAAGTTGTCCTTCTGCTGTCTACCTTGGTCATTCATACATTTGAATGCAGAAATAGATGGTTAATTACTGGCACAACTACATTATCTTTCTACATATATCAAAACATCATATTGTACCCCATAAGCGTATACAGTTATAATTGGTCAAATAAAATACTGTTAATAAAATATAAATAACAGACATTTTCAATGTAGAATCAAATTGTGCCCTCGGGTTTTAGATAAAGAATTGTAGACTTGTGTTTGCTTGGAAGACACTTCAATTTTTAGTGAGGAGATAGGATGGCCTGGTGGTTACCAGCCAGACTGTAAATACAGAAAGCCAGCTCTCCCCTTCTTTTGAGAAAGCTGTTGATCCTTTTTTATGCTTCAATTTCCTCCTCTGAGAGATGAAGCAAATAACAGTACTTAACTCTCATTCACACAGGGTTATCACGAGAATATATTCACAGGGCTTAATGTGATATGTGAGTAAGTCCTCAACAAGTGACGATGACATGCACAGTCTGGGCACGTGTGTTTTGTGAATTTGTCAAATACACGGATGAGAAGGGATCCTCGGGACTAAAGCTTAGTGAATTCTTAGTGAATTCACTCATCACTAAAGAGGCACAGGGAAAAGGCTCTAATAATTCATCTTAAAATACAGATATTTAAAAGACTCACCCTAGAAAAATACCACTTTGCCTTTCTGAACAAATATTGAATCTCTGGCTCAGCAAATATCCCAGGGATTATCCCCAAATAATGACGTGGATAATTGGGACTTTATAAACTGATATTCAGTTTAACTGAGTACAATAATTTATTAATAACTATTTGAAGAGGGAAAATCAGGGCAGTGTAAGATAATACTTTATAACACATCCAAATACATTTGTTCCTTATTGAACATGCAACACCGAATGTTCTTTGTTAAAATATTTCATTGAACATCTTAGTGTATAAATTATTGATGAGCTCATTTTAACAATGTCCTAGTGGAATACTAGTCTCATTTTCACTTGTAGGGCATAGTATCCTTTTTCTAGATGAAAACTGTCCCCAGGTAGTCAATTTCTCTTCTAACTATTGGCATATATGACCCTTTCATACAGCTAACATTGGCTTAGTTCTGTATTTCCCAACTACTTGGAAAAGATGGGCTGTAATATTGTGTTTTTCACTGCTGATTCAAGATAACTCTTATAAGGAAAAAACAATTTTAAAGGCTAATTTTCTAAATGTGTTTTTTAAACACCCGCTTTCCATTATTTCCAATGCTCAAATTCTTAAATGTATATTCTTTTTTGAAAATAAGCATTTGAAAGATCAGTTCGTTAGTCATTTAAAAAAAACTAAATAACAGTCTCCCTTGAGACTTTTGTAAATTGGACTTGGGAATATGCTTTTTTGGGGGTCAGGTATTTATTTGTGATAGGTGTTTTTCTACTTCTGACAATTTGTTTCTATTTCAAACAATCTAGAGCAACAATAACTAAAAACCTTGTGAGAAGTAATTTAAATATCTTGGTGGGAGAAATGTGGTTTTTTTCCCCAACTTCCTTTATATGCAATTTTTTTGAAAAGATGACCTAATGAATATTAAAAAGATTCCTGGTGTGATAAAGTTCAGGTTTTAATAAGAAAATCTTAGTGGACTTAACAGCAAAATACCTGTCTTCACTCTACCAGCTTAATAGTGTCCCAAATATTCATCATTAGTGCCATTTATGGTCAGCTTAAGACTGGCATTTTAACTGGGTTGAACCTCATGTTATCTGGTAGGACAGTCATTAACTCAGAGTCATGGATGTGTGTTCATAAATAGTAATGCCACATACTACATAATGAGAGATAAAATGCATATTTTGATACGAATACTATTTACAACTACATCCTTTGTAACTGTCTGTTGTTTACCACTTTCATCTGTGATCTTAAACAGAGTATGTGAGAAATACATTTTTAATTGGGTTTACCTTTTCCAAATAGTTATTTTCTCAATTATATATTTTTCTGACTAAAAATACTTGGGGATTTCATCAAAAATCAAAACTTTTGCACTTCTAAAGACACAAATCAGGAAAGTGGGGGAAAAAAAGCCTACAGACAGGGAAAAAATATTTGCAAATGAAATATCTAAGGCATTTGTATCCAGAATATAAAAAGATTTCTTACAACTCAATAATAACAAAAGTAACCTACTTCAAAACTAGGCAACAAATTTTAATAGATATTTTCCTAAAGAAGATATGAGAAGGACTGGTAAGCACAAGAAAAGATCTTCCACATCATTGGTTAGAAGAAAAACGCAAATCAAAACCACAGTGAGGTACTGTGTCACACTCACTGGAAGAGCCATAAACAAAAGACGGGCAATACAAAGACCTGGCGAGGATGTGGAGAAACTGGAGCCTCAACCACTGTGGGCAGAAATCTAAGGTGGTGGTGTCACTTTGGAAAACAGTTTGGAAGTTTCTCAAAATGTTAAAAATAGAATTACCATATGACCCAGCAATTCTACTCTTAGGTATCGATCCAAGAGAATTGGAAAATATATATCTACACAAAGACTTTCACATGAATGTTCCTGTCAGCATTGTTTATAATAGTCAAAAAAGGGAAAAAACCCAAATATTCATCATTGAATTGATAAAACGTGGTATATCAACACAATCGAATAATGTTAATAATAGGTATGAAGCTCTGATACATGCTATAACACATATGAACCTTCAAGACATACTAAGAAACCAGATATACATGTTGCATGATTCCATTTTTATGAAATAAAGGCAGATCTTTAAAGACAGAAAGCAGATTAGTGCTTTCCTGGAGCTGGAGCGGAAACGGGTGCAGGGTTTCTATTTGAGGTGATGCAAGTATCTTCTAAAACAAGATTAAGGTAATGGTTAAACAATTCTATAAATGTAATAAAAATCATTGAACTATACACTTAGAATGGACGAATTCATGGCATGTAAATTATATCTCAATAAAGCTGTTAAGGAAAAATACCTGAAAAGAAATTTCTATGAAATCAGAAAATTTCATAGAAGAAAAACAAAGTCCGCTATAATAATCCTATTTCCCCAAATTTTTACTGATAGGAAATTGCTGAATTTTATGTCATTTTTCCCCAAAACGATTACTTCTTTATGCTTACTGTTTCGTATAAGCTTTTTACACCTAATGTTCCTAACATTAAGTAATCTGTACGACGTTTATAATGACTATATAGTATTTAATCTTAGTATGCATCACAATTTACTTTTTCTTATTAAGATATAACCTATATAAAGTACACAAATTTCAAATGTACATCCTGATGAATTTTTACGTCTGTGTGCCCCGTGTAAGGGCCAGATACTTGAAGTACTCCAGCAGGGGCTACCTCATCCCTCCCCAACTGTTTCTTTACTCCTGCCCAATGCTAAACACTATTTTGAGCTGTCATGATAGTTTTGCCTACTTTTGAACTTCATATAAATGGAGTCATATAGTATGTAATCTGATGTATGGTTTATTTCACTCAATATCATGTTTGTGAGATTCACACATGTTTTGTGTGATAGTGGTTGTATTTCATTCATTTTCATTGCTGACTAGTATTTCATCGTATACATTTATTACAGTTCTGCTGGACATTTGGAGAAATTTCCTCCAGTTTTGCTATAATAGATACAGCTATCATAAACATTCTTGAACATTTCTTCTGGTGGACATATGTACTGACTTAGCCATATATCTATGAAAGGAGATTTTGAGTTGCAGAATATATTAATATGTATATTTACCTTAGCAGAGGCTCCAGATTTCCAAAGTGCATAGTTTATTACTGATTCAATTGCTTTCTGTTATACTCTTTTGTTTACATTTTTTATAGTACAAATAATTCTGAAAGGAAAAATCCAGATTGAGTTGCATAAAGGTACATTTGTTTGGACAAAGGGTAATTATTTTTACAAAGTGTGTGATAAATTTCATCAAAATCTCCTTCATAAAAATAGTATCAATTTTCACTCCAATCTGTTTTTCACTTTTGTACAGTGTTTTATAAATTACATGAGATATTCAACACTTTATTATAAAATAGACTTTGTGTTTGTGAACCTAAATAAGAAAGAGAGAGGCTCAGAAAAAGGTATTTATTGGGGAGTAGAGCACTGCAATGTGAATATGCATGCCATAGTAAACTATGTTCAAATTCAGGAAGGTAAAAGAATACAAAGGTTTTTAAAGCAAAAATGAAAAGGATTACATAATAGTTTGAAATGATTACCCTTGGCTACAGAGATTAATAGCAAGAGTGATGCAAGTCTGAAGTTGGATAGGCAGTTGCTGGGCAAATGTCCTCGCTGAAATATTTTATATATAAGGTTGTGATGGCCTTGTTAGAGGTTGTGATTTTTGCAGAGTCTTCTGTGATAGTTTTTGTTATTAGGAATGCAAGCACGAGAACCCTCTTCTCATGGACTTCCCTGGCTCTGTTTGTCAGAGTTTTTTGTTTTGTTTTTTAATCCTAGTGATTCCATTTGGATTCTGACAACTTTCACACGTTGGATGATTTAGCCCAACTGTAGGCTAATATAAGTGTTTTGAGCACCTTTAAGACACCGTAGGGGCCAAGGTAAACCTTCCCCTGTGCCCTTTGAAGTTTCCCTGCAAATTAACTGACAAAAGGCAGATTAATAGGAGAAATGGCATAGAAAAGTTTATTTTAGTGTGCATAACATGGGGGAATCACAGGAAAATAATTACCTGATAACCCGCTATGGTACAGTGGTTTATGTGCCCTTTTCCATGGCGGATGTGAAAGATGGGGAATGCGGACCATTCTTTTGAGGGACTGTGAATCATTAGGGAAAATGAACCAAGTGGGGAGGAAGGTAGGAAGCAGTCATTGAGGGATGGGGAGGGGTGGAGCTGCAGGGGAACAAAGGGTGTCTGATCATGCAGATACAGCCCCCCAGGGAACCTCCTGGAGCTGCCCTCAGAAAAACAGATGCAGACTGGGCTCAGGAGAACTCCCAGGCTGTTCTCTGGTGGTTTATTTTTCCTGGTTATTTGATGAGATCCCTGGGGAGCAGGTTTAATACCACTGCATTTCTTTTGGAAAGAAGCTTTCTTGGTCAAATAATGAGATTCCAGAGGGAGTCCCTCCCTCTGCTTGGTGGGGTGGGAACAAGACCAGGTTAGCAGGTTAGCAGGACCTTGTAGCTTCTAAGGCCTCTGAGAACGTCAAAGCACCAGTCTTTGGAGTATCACTTTCTGAGCCCCAACAGTGTGCTAGGCTGAGCTATGATGTTTGGTAGGTTAGGTATATTAAATGCATTTTCAACATATATTTTCAATTTATGATGGGTTTATTGGGATGTAAACCCATTGTAAGTTGTGAGCATCTGTATATGGAAAGTTCTTATTCCCTGAATCCTTAATGCATTGGCCATTATTCTCATTATTATTATTGTATTAAACATGTACATATATGATCGAAAAAAAGTATTCATTTTAATATGCATTTCTTTTAAAAAAAATAAGATGAAATTTAGCTTTATATGTATACTGGCCCTTTGTACTTCTTCCTTTGTAAATTCCCTATCTTTATCCTTTGCCCATTTTTAATATTTGAATGTACAAAGTTATAATATGTGGGAAAGCACCTTATGTGTTAAATTTATGGCCATGATGTTTATAAATATTATTTACCATTTAATAAGATGTTTTGAGAGCCTCCTATATATCCTCAATGCCGAGGTGGTGAACATGATCTGTGACCTTGTGGAATTCACAGGCCATAATGCGAGACAGTCCATAATGACACGAATAAACATCCAGTTATAATGTGATGGACACAGAGATAGCAAAGTACAGGGTACTGAGACATCATACACTGGGGGTAACCTAGACGGTGGCATCAAGTGACAGTTCACTGAGGAAGTCCATTTTATTTTTCAATGTGTGCATGATTTTCTTTATTTTGGAGCTCTGAATATTGCTAGGGGTTGAATTGTATCTCCTACAAAAAGATATTTTGGTGTCTTAACTCCCACTACCTAAGAATCTAACCTTATTTGGGCCTTTACAGAGGTAATCAAGTTCAAATGAGGTCATTGGTGTAGGTCCTAAAGCAACGTGGCAGGCAATGTGGACATAGGTATTCACAGAGGGAA
This sequence comes from Propithecus coquereli, assembly GCF_000956105.1. Classification (NCBI taxonomy): domain Eukaryota; kingdom Metazoa; phylum Chordata; class Mammalia; order Primates; family Indriidae; genus Propithecus; species Propithecus coquereli. The sequence goes on from NW_012147919.1 coordinate 1,323,535, forward strand.
GAAAGTGGGAAGACACAAGGACAGCGCCATCTACTGGCCAAAGAACGCCTCAGGAGGCTTGCCACAGACTCTTCCTCACAGCCTCCGGAAGGAAGCAACACTGCCCAGACCTGGGTTTTGGACTTCTAGCCTCCGGAACTGCAAGATAATAAATTTCTATTTTTTTAAGTCACTCATTTTGTGTGATACCTTCTAACAGCAGCCCTGGGAAACTATGACAAATACCTCAATTTCTTAAAATCACATTGCTTTAAAGAAAATCCTCTGTTCTTACCCTCGG
>NW_012147919.1:1326015-1327442 GCF_000956105.1 Propithecus coquereli
CTTTGTTCAGACAGCTTTTTATTTTTATTGCCATCTGGCATGCCTTATAATTGTTTGTGGAAAGCCAGATAGATACCTTATATTTGGTAAAAGGAACAGTGGGTAAATAGGCCTGAGGTCTTATGTTATCTTTTCTATGAGTTGGGCTGTGTTTAATTTTTGCTATATATGCATGTATCAGAGGCTTTACATTTCTCTAATTTCCTTTTTATTTTCTTCTTCTCTCGACTTTGGGATCTCTAAATACTCTTCCTCAGAACCTGACTCTTGCAGCTCTTTCAGCTTTAATCCATTCTTACTATACCGAAGCTTCTGTCTTGCTATGGTTGTAAAGTATGGGGGAAGGGAACTGTTCTATAATCTTAAAATGAAGTGTCAGTCTTTCAGTGGGTCTGTGTCTCTGGCATGTGACCTTCACAACTGCTTCTTCAGGTTTTTATCCCCTTAGATGAGATCCAAAGGTTAGTGGGGGCTGAATGGAGAAATCCCTCCTCCCAGCGGGGATAAGTAAAGCCTTTTCTCATGTTAGGGAGGAGGCTCTAGGTGCATTTCACAATATTTAACCTTCTCTTTCCCCTGCCAGAGCCATGGGGGATTGTTCTCAGATCCCCACCATGAAAATCTGCCAGGATTACTGAGGTAATACCCACAAAGTTGTACAGCTGCCCTAAGATCGTGGCCCATAAGATTTTTCATTCTCAGACTAGTCTACACTCAGCTACTAAAAATTCATCAAAATTGTTATTTAAGTGGTTTGTTTTTTTATCAGTTTATGGCTCCAGTGACTTCTGCTTTAAGTAAGCAGATCAGAGCTGTGACTGGATTTATCCGTATCTCTAAATCTTGGGGTAGTAATTTGCCTTCAGAACTCAGTTTTTTGATAGATCCAAGAAAGGTTGTTGCTTTTCAGTTTTTTCAGCTTTTTCTTGCAAAGGTGGAAGTAATGTGTTCCAAGATCTTTACAGATCAGAGATGAAACTGGAACTGATTTTGACAAAGGTGCAAAAGAAATTCCTCAAACGAAGCCTGAGCCTTTTCAACAAATGGCGCTACGATAATTGGACGTCCATAAGCAATAAAATAAATCTTGCCTAAACCTCACATTCGTACAAAAATTCACTCTGAATGGATCATGAAATTCAATGTAAAATGTAAAGCTATGAAACTTTTAGAAAATATAGGAGAAGATCTTTAGATCTTAGCAAAATGTTCTTAAACTTAATATTGAAAGTACAGTCTATAAAAAGAAAAATTGATAAATTGGACCTCATCAAAATTAAAAATATTTCTTTTCAAAATTGTTAATTCTGGAGATAGCATATCAGAAGGAGGGAAACTGCCTTGTCTGAAAAGGTAAGACATATAGGAGAACATATTTACAAACCATATATTCAGCAAAGGAATAGTATTAAGAATATATAAAAAGC
>NW_012147919.1:1327942-1329423 GCF_000956105.1 Propithecus coquereli
TAGGGAGACTCTGGATGACTCCGGAAAACAGTTTGGTCATTAACAACAACAAAAACTAAACATGCAGCTACCATATAACCCGGCAATTATACTCCTGGGTATTTACCTCAGTTAAGATTATATCCATGCAAAAACCTATATGTTTATGTTCATAGCAGCTTATTCCTAACAGCTCCAAACCAGAAGCAACCGAATGTTTTTCAGTGGAGGGATGATCAAAGAAACTGGTATATCCATACTATTGAATACTCCTCAGCAATAAAAGGGAGCAAATTGCTGATACCAGCTGCAACCTGGATGAATTTCCAGACAATTATGCTGAGTGGAAAAAGCCAATCCCAAGAGTTTACAAACTTGAATTCTATTTATATAAGATGCTTGAAATGAGCACAAGAGATAGAACAGATTAGTGGCTGATGGGGTTAATGAGGAACGATGAGTGGAAGGGGTGCTGCTATTACATAAAAGGGCAATGAGCGGTCCTTGTGATGGAAGTGTGCAGTCTCTTGACTATATCAATGCCAACAACCTGGTTATGATATTGTACTACAGTTTTGCAAGACATTTCTACTGGGGGAAATTGGGGAAAGTCTATAGGAGATAGCTCTGTATTTTTTCTTGCAACTGCATGTGAATCTACAATTATCTCAAAAATTTTAATTAAAAAAACTACAAAGACAGAATGAAGAATTTCCCCAACGTTACCTAGATTTCCCCGATGTTAACATTTTACAGCTCTTCTTGCTTTATAATTTACCCTTATCCCCAGTGTGCGTGTGTGTACACACACGTATATATTTATCCTATTTATATTTTATTTTCTCAAATGTTTGAGAGTAAATGGCAAACATGATGCCACTTCACTTGTAAATATTTCAGTGTCTATTTTCTGAAAAAACAGGTTGTTTTCTTATATGTTCAGAGTATAAGTTATGAACTCAGGAAATTAACACTGATAATGCTGGTAACTAATCCACAGACCTTTTCAGATTCTTCCAGTTGTCCCATGAATGTCCTTCCTTGGTCCAGGATCTAGAGCCTGCTTTGCATTTATTTGACCTGTCCCTTTAATCCTCTTTAATCTGGAAGAGTTCTTTAGTCTTTCTTTATCTTTCCGGACCTCGCTGTTTTTAAAGAGTTCTGGCTGTAGAATGTCCCTCAGTTTGGGCCTGCGCATTCCTGGCAGGAACAGTGCAGAAGCCAAGTTGTGTTCCTTTCAGTGCATGCTCTCAGGGTGCTTTGGCACTTGATTAAGGCGGTGTCTGCCAGTTGCTGTCCCGTAGAATTTCTATATTTTTCCTTTTTAATAACCATATATTTTGTGGGGACGTAAATATGTGGAAAGTTGCATTTGAAAGATGAGCAGTGAATGGTTATGAAAATCCTGTTTTAAGGGTGGAGATGGCATGTCAGAAGGAGGGAAACTGTGGGAAGTCCCCAAGGCTAAGAACCTAGACAGTCCCACATGTTATTGGGTTTGA
>NW_012147919.1:1341664-1343910 GCF_000956105.1 Propithecus coquereli
CTGTTTTAATGCCCTTGTGTACTAGTTCTAAACATTGCTGTCACTTCCAGGTTGGTTTAGGGAGAATTGATTCATTTACTCCTCATTGTGGGTTGTATTTCTCTGATTCTTTGCCTGGATGCTCATCTTATGTTGTTCTATGTTTTCATATTTCTAAATATATTCTCAAACTTTATTTTGGGATTTAGTTAAATTACTTGGAAATAATTGAGTCGTTTTAAGTCTTTTCTGATTTGTAAGGTTGGACCAGAGCAGCTGTGTGCCTAGGACGATGATTTATGTACCCGAATCAAGACCCTTCTCAGTGTTCTACAGAATGCCCCGAAACTAAGAGATTTCTCAGTCTGGCTTATCAGAAACGGGCACTGTTCTCAGCCTGTGTAAACACCTTTCCTGTCCCCTCTAACCCTTTCCGATGGTTCTCACCATTATCTTCTATGGTTTCCTCACAAACGTGCACGGGTCTGTACTCTGAAGAAGAGTCAGGTGGGACACCTCTCTCCGTGTGAATCTCTCCCTCCTCCAGTGCTCTGTCCTGTGAGCTGCAGCCTGCGTAGGCTCCTGGACTCTCCTCTGTTTCCTCAACTCACTGAGTCCACCAGGCTACACCAGGTTCCCTTTGCTTGTTCAAGGCTGAAAAACTCTTTAAATTTACTAACCCAGGGGAATCATAGGATTTACTTCATTTGTTTCTCATGTTTCAAGGAATTTACTTTCCTTTGCTGCTTAAAGTCTGGTGTCTTGTTGTTTTCCCCTACTTTTGTTTTTGCTTAAGTTCTTTGAAGATCTCATATCTTGAACCAATGGAATCCTGCTAATTCATCTCTCTAAGCTTCATTTTTTTCACATTTTCAAAACAGGATATATTTCTCTTTCTTTATATAATGTATCTGTAACATATCTATAGCTTATCCATAATATATCTATATCTATAGTGATGCTCATACTTATAGCTCCTAGTGTTGTGAGGATCAAATGGGATGGTAGTCTGTTGCAATAATTATTCCCTCTTCTGGTAACAGTTCCTTCTTTCTACATTATTTAGTTGACTCGTAACACCCCCACATGCTATAGTCACGAGTTGGTCATGTGACCCAGGCCCATAAGCACATTCCATCCCCCAGTCGTATTGATTAGTTCAAGGATGCACATATAATTCATGGTGGTCGAATGAAGCCTAATGCCCAGGGACTTTGCTATAACTATTGGGAATTCCTCTGGGAGTTCCGATACCAAACTTACGGAGCTCCTATAAGCTTCCACGTGGACAGGGTCTGCCTAGGAGCTACCTCAGTACCAGAAAGAAGGACAAAGAAATACAGGAACAACTGGAGGGGAAGAGAAAGCAAAACACCTTTTTACTCATTAAAGTTCCTCAATCCACTTGGCATTTTAAAATGATATAAGACAATATATTATTCTCTTTTTTTCCTTAAGCCAGTTTGAGTTGAGTTTTTATCACTTATAACTTTTATGGTATGGTGATGATGATGGTGAGTGTTGGTATTTCTGTTATTTTAATAATTGTTATCATGTAGTTACTGGAACTGCTGGCAGCACATTTTGGAAACTAGATCTCTTTCCTTTATCTGCTTCTCTTACCCCTGCACAATGAGCAGGTAGCTTCTTACGTTAACATGCCTCCAGTAATGTGATTTCAGAACTCTGTGTGTAGTTGGTAAAAGAAATTTTGCATGATTCCATTCAAAAGGTGTTTCTTTACTTCACACCACACCTACTCTTGCCAATACATCCTCACAATTTTTAGGTTTAACTAATTACTACACCAGTCAGTGGCAAAGCATTTCAGATAAGATGCTAGAGTCTCAGCTGCCTTAAACAAGAATTGTTAGTGGAGTCTTGGGATAAATAAAATATCATGTCTTCCATCACCTCTTTATAGGATGTCTGGGATTCCTTGTACTTTGATAATGGCCATCATTCTTTAATGACAACTTGTTAACATTTAGATTATCATTTTGTGTTTTAGCAAGTGACCATGCTGGCAAGCTACAAAGGGAAGCTAGGTAGTAAAGACATGGAGCAGTCCTCCTGCCTGGAATGCAGAATCTCTTTTCATTTGGTTCATATAAAACACCCACCAAAGCAAAACATCTCCAACTGCTCCTCAGAGCTCGGGATGCTTCTATCCTAAAAATGGGTTTGTCCTCACACTAGCGCAGAGCACTAAAGTTGGGGCCAAACCATATACTGAAAATAATGTTAAAACAAGTAATACAGAGCCC
>NW_012147919.1:1343960-1344608 GCF_000956105.1 Propithecus coquereli
CGCCTGGCCTGACAGAGAGCACTTCTCTATCTCAGTTAATCCAAGCTGCTATGACAGAGTCCATAGACTGGATGGCTTCCACAGCAAACACTTCTCACAGTTCTGGAGGCTGGGAAGTCCAAGATCAAGGTGTTGTCTGATTTGGTTCCTGGTGAGGACCTTCTTTTTGGTTTGCAGATGACTTCTTGCTGTATCCTCTCGTGGCAGACAGAGATAGTGCCCTGGTCTCTTCCTCCACTTGTTAGAGGCACTCATCCCATGATGGGGGCTCCACCCTCATGACTTCATGGAAACCCGCATAGCTCCCAAAGGCCTCGCCTCCAAATACCACACATTGGAAATTAGGGCTTCAACTTGTGAATTTGGGGGGACACAAACATGTAGTCCATAATATTCTTTTATTCAAATAGTTCCATAGAAATCTAGGGGCTGGGTTTCTGACTCTGGTGTTGTGGCCAGGTGAGGAAAAGGAGAGAAGAGGAAGTAGATGATGATGAGCTCTCAGGTTCTCATCCAGCCTCGGGACTGAGGTCTGAGCCTTGTGGAACGAGAGAGCTGAACGTTAAGGTTGTCGGGGCTGTTTTCCCCAGGAGCCTGACTGCTGCTTGGCATGGACAGTATTGCTCCAGTCCTGGCGGCAGAGCGATT
>NW_012147919.1:1354700-1355012 GCF_000956105.1 Propithecus coquereli
TGTTAAGTGTGTATGTATACATATTGAAATCAAGTGAAATTTTTAAGTGATTTTTTTATCTATATCCACAATAGTGGCCTATTTCTAAATTTTATTTCTTATACTAAAGAGTGTGTTTTAATTATTCCTGTAAATTTGGCAAAAGTTATGGATTTTTGTACCTGAAAAATGTGCATTTGTTCACACAACCCCTGATACACAATGCAAAATGCAATGTATTAACATGTGATGACAGGGCATGTCACAGGTGGTATGGTGAGTCATTCCATGGGTCCAGATTATGAATCCTTACAAATCCTTGCACTGACCTCT
>NW_012147919.1:1355062-1355437 GCF_000956105.1 Propithecus coquereli
AGCTGAACGTTAAGGTTGTCGGGGCTGTTTTCCCCAGGAGCCTGACTGCTGCTTGGCATGGACAGTATTGCTCCAGTCCTGGCGGCAGAGCGATTCACAGACTTGTCCTGAGAAGGTTCTCCCCATTTCTGTGAGGAGTCCAGAGAGACTCTGCCCCAGAGAGCACTGTGAGAAGCCAGCCTGGCTGGACTCTGGGAGGGCCCTGAAGCTCTAGGAGACAACACAGCACAGAACAGCGTTCTCAGGGAAGAAGTTCTCCCAGTTGGCAGTGGGGAGCTCTCCTTCAAGTGACTATGGGTCAAGAACTAGCAATAATTAATAGTTTTTGTATATTGGTCTTTTATTCTGTAACCCCTTAACATTCACTTATTTTTA
>NW_012147919.1:1371417-1379781 GCF_000956105.1 Propithecus coquereli
GGCTCCCTAAAGGCAGAAACTGAAACTGTCCTTACTGGTATTTGTACCTCTGGCTCCTGATATTGGTGTCTGACACAGTGGGGGTGCTCCATAACTGAGCGTTATATTGATCATATATCTTTCTGGTTATCAGAAATTGATTCTAGATTTTTTACTTCTATTGAATGACAGAAAAATGCCAATAACAGAATAGTTATTGCAGAATTTGGATATGTATTGTAAAACATGTACCAGAATGATGCTTCTCAGACTTCAATGTGCACAAGAATCACCTGAGATTCTTGCTAAATGCAGATTCTAATTCAGTAGTTCTGGGGCAGGCCCACAATTCTCTATTTCTAATAACCTCCCAGAACACCCTGACGATGCTGGTCCAAGGATCACCATAACTCAAGGTGCAAAACTGTAGAAGATACATGATGGAGAAAGGAAAGGAATCTCTGTTTACATCCCAGCTTCTACATCACTAACTTCATAATGTCAGGCAATTTCATTCAGTGCATATTTATTGAGCACTTACTATCTAACATGCAGTATTCCACGCACTAGGAATAGAGTGGTGGACAAGATCAACACTGTCTTATTTTTAATGGATCTAGTTGTATAATGACCTTAATTATAATAATAGAATTTTTTCTTAAAGGCTTTTTGAAAATGAAATAAGCGTATGTAAATAAACCACCCAGCACAATGCCTGGCACATAGCAGGTGTTTAATATGTTATTCTTTTAGAGAACATAAGCTCACACACCCTCATATCCCTTCTGTATGAAAGCTCTTTGGGGCTAGTCTTGATGTCAGCAATGTGATAACCAGCTGGGAATCAATGAAGGACGGTAAATCAAGTTTGTCATGAATAATACATTGGGTTAATATTATGCAGTATAATAGGGAGCTGACTGTATATAATTTAAAGAGGCCGGGCGACTTTTTGGAGTAAATTCTTGGTCATGAATCAAAAGCCGTGATCTCTAATCTTCAGCTTTTCACTGAAGCTTTTTGAAATTCTGGACAGGTCCTCATAACTTACATTCCACTTTCTATAAAATAAGGTAGTATAGAATTAACTCATGGAATTGGACCATTAAAACACTTAATAATTCAATTCAACAAATATTTATTGAGCATCTCTAAGGCAGTATTCCTTATTGGGGACAAAAGGGATATAAGTCATAAGTCTGCATTCCAAGAACTTTGACATTATCAGGAAAACAAGCATTGATTGCATTTGTTCATTTATTCATTCATTCACTTATTCATTTGACACGTACTCGTCAAGTGCAGTTAGAGGTGACAAAGAAGATGAACGTGATATAGTCCTTGATCCCCTTGAGGAGGGGCCTAACATAGACACAAACAAATTACACAAAACTGCTGTGGGATGAAATGGAAAAGCATACGTGGAAATGGCAAAATGAGAGTCATAGATTACAAAAATTTCAGAATTTTAAGGTTTATAGAGAATAGAAAAACCTGCATAAATTTGAATGTTTAGGAACAGATATTAATATCAGAGAAATATATTGATGGGTAATTATTAAGATTTGGTCAGCTTGAAAGATGATGGAAACATTCTTGAAGAGCAAAACCATATAACTTGTTGCACATGTTACCGATTACTTGCTATGCACCGAGGACCACGTGGGACCAGAACACTCTTAGTCAGGAGAGAATTTCCTAACCCATAGCAAAGGCATGCAAACAAATCAGTCAATTATGTGAGATACAAGAGTAGAACTGTGTGTGGACAAAGTGGAGAGAAAGCATATAGGTGGAAGGATTAGATTTTTGTAAAACTGAGGGATTTTCTTTTGGAGGGGGAGGTTGATGATTTAGCGAACCCAAGGAAGGTTTCTTGAGAAGGTTGTGTTTCACAGTTCAAACAGGAGTTTTCCAGGAGAAAAAAAGAGAGGGACGAGCATTCTGTGCAAAGTAATCAGCAGGAAGGCAACATGGACTTGTGAAATACTCTGGGTCCTCATCGACTATAGTCTGGCATTGGTGGAGCCACAGGGGCGATGCAGGATTGATGAGGGAAGAAACCAGAGTGATGGATACGGACCAGGTTTAAAGGGCTTTGATAATTCTGAGCTAAGGAGCTGGGAATATGGACAGAAATAGGTATAACTGAAGGAAAGGGTTTGCATGAGACAGATTGTGGTTTTCTCTTAGGTCAAGTTCCCCAGAAGCAGATCCTGAGATGAGAGTCCCTGAGAAAATCACTTAGAACAGGTGCTCCCAGGAGAAAGTGGTAAGGAAGTGAGGACAGCAGAACAGCAAAAGGAGGAGATCTAAATCCCACAGGGGTCGCCTCAGCCTGATAGTGCAGGGGACTCCAGGGCACATGAGTTATGCCCCCGAGTTATCCCAGCCTTGGACGAGGGTGCTGGGCTTCTGTACTCTTGCACCAGTCAGTCATCGTTTGAAGGCTGTGCCTGGAAAGACATAAAACACTTTCAGTTCCCTGCTTCCGTGGGACAAGTGTCTTCAGAAGGCAAGGACAGTTTACAGAAAGAGAGACACACAAGGGCAGCCGTTTATAGGTAAAATCACTGGAGCTGGGCTGGAGAGGTAGTGAATAAGCATTTATTTCTCACAGTTCTGGAGGCCAGGAAATTCGAGATCAAGGTGTTGGCAGATTTAATGTTCACTGAAGATCTGCTTTCTGCTTCTCACTGTGTCCTCACGTGGTGGAAGGGGTGAGGGAGTTTTCTAGGTCTCTTTTGCAAGGGCACTAATTCCATTCATGAGGGCTCTGCCCCCATGACCTAATCACCTCCCAAAGGTCCTGCCTCCTAACATCATCATATTGGGGGTTAGGGTTTCAGCATGTCAATTTTGGGGAGACATAAACATTCAGCCTGTAGCAAGACATGTACTGCTGCTAGGGTTATAGTTGTTATTTCTCCTGGGAGTCATTCTGCCTCTATGTGACCTTATCCAAGAAATGAGGCCTGGGGCCTTCTGCTCTTGGATACTTCAGATCTTTCGGGAGTTGGACAGTCTACAAATATCATACACTGCTCCTTTCTCTGGGAACTACACTCACACTATTCAGCCTCCAATTTTCACACACAGCGAATAGTAATGCATAGAGGTAGTGGGCAAAGGAGAAAACAGAAATACTAGGGGAAAGTAACATTTCAAAAGTATTATCCTAACACCAACAGAGAGCTAGCAGCAAGAATATTTTCTCTTATTTTACCCATTATCTAAATTTTATCCTCCTTTTTTTCATTTCATTTAATATTTGTGGGTATCAGTCTAGGATGCATGTTAGAGTCTCTTGGGGGAGCTTCCAAAATATGCTAGTGTCTGGAACCCACCTCAGACCAATCAAATCAGAATATCTGGGGGGTGAGGCCCAGATATTAGTATTTTTTAAGCATCCTAGATTATCCCAGTGTGGATCAAATAAAGTCGGAACAACAGCACTGTGTATTTTTGTTGGTTAGAAATGCTGCAATGCAAATGCCAGATACAGCAGTCAACTGAAAAGGCCCCACACTTCACTCTAAATCCAAGAACAATTAAACTCCATGCAGAATTTCGGTACCTTTCATATTAACTCCCAATGTGTTTCCAAATGAAGTCCCATCTGAGGGCTAGTTGTCTCCAAGGGACATTTTTATTTCAAGCTATTATTAGACCTGCATATATTACTTACCAACTTGGCAACCATTTAATGGCATATAATAACATATTAGAGAAAATTTCAAAGATAAAACAAATTTAGATTTTTTCAGATTATATTACTAAATATAAGGTGTTTATAGGGCAGGTAACTTGCTATGCTCTGTATTTTGTGTTTGGTAATTACCATGGAAAAATGGCTTTTTGTTTTAGAAGATACCCTAATGAAGCCATATTATGCGGTGATTAAAACCATAAGCTCTGAGTCAAGCAAATCCAGCCCTAAGTCTACCTTCTGTGGCCAGGGTTCTCAATCTTTCCAAGCCTTGGTTGGTTTGCCCATCTACCAAATAGATATAAAAATTCCTACCTCATAGGATTATTAGAAAAATTAAATGTGAAAAAAAAAATAAATTGATAGGGCATTTGGCATACCGTGAATGTTCCATGAATTTCTGTTATTATTGTTTTTATTAACATCATCATTATCCAACTTACCCATGTAACAAAATTATACTTGTACCCCATAAGTTAATACAAACTAAGAAAAGATGCCCTTTAAAGAAGTAGCTTTCTTCTCTGGGAGCCCGAGGCGGGCGGATTGTTTGAGCTCAGGAGTTCGAAACCAGCCTGAGCAAGAGCGAGACCCCGTCTCTACTAAAATCAGAAAGAAATTAATAGGACAACTAAAAATATATAGAAAAAATTAGCCGGGCATGGTGGCACATGCCTGTAGTCCCAGCTACCGGGAGGCTGAGGCAGGAGGATCGCTTGAGCCCAGGAGTTTGAGGTTGCTGTGAGTGAGGCTGATGCCACGGCACTCACTCTAGCCCAGGGAAAAGAGTGAGACTCTGTCTCAAAAAAAAAAAAAAAAAAAGGTAGCTTTCTTTTCTTTTTTGAGAGAGAGAGAGAAAGAAAGGGCAGGGGGTACAGAATTTTCCTTCTAACTGCCTGAAAACCCTCTTAGTTGTATTATATTTCTGAATTTTAAGCACCTGCATGTGTCTTTTCAGAAAAGGACATCTGTATGTTGTGTATATGCACAAACAAGTCACACCCATGAATTTCTTATGTCGACTATAATCTGCAAACGACAATCTGTTTCTGGGACTCCAGATTGTGTTCAACATTGATGGATAATTATCTCATTTCAGAGTTGGGTGCTCAGTGTCAAGCTGCTGGAAGTCTGACAGACATATTTCATTCTGGGCTCATTCGTCATCTCTGATAAGTGAAACGTATGGAGTTTTCATGGCGCAGTTGGCAACACATGCTGCCGCAAGATCCCTTCCCTCCGATGCTTGCTCCCAGATTGATTTTCCGTCTCGAGGGTTCTCTGAGATAGCCACAAGCCTGACTCTCTTCTCATTAGTATTTGGTGACATACACGATGGCAGCCTCATAGTGAATAAGTGGGCATGATTATTCCAGGTCAGGTGTGGACTTTATTAGCTGCTGGCCTAAAGAGGAAGCTCTGTGATTTGGGAAGAAATGTGCTCATTGGGCAAAAGTGACATAATGTGGTAATAAGTTCTGCATTAATTTTGAGAATCATAGAAATATCCAGTATGATTTGGGTGTTTGGGGCTGTGTGTTACTAGAATCTTCCTAGACATGACTTCCTTTTCTCTCAGCAACCTTAAATGTCATATATTATTAGTTCTGTTTTACAGATTAGTAAACTGAGATTCAAAATGTATCTTCCCTAAGGTCACCTAGCTAATAAGTGGTGGGAGTCAAGATCTGAATCCGCATTTCTCAAAGTCTATAGCTAGATTAAGTTTTTCCGCTGAACCGTGCTATACCTCCTGTCTTCAATTTCCCTCTCTGACAAATCTCTTATTCAACCAAACATGAGCTTGTTTTCACTCATCATCCTTTCCTGTGTTTTTCTCCAGAGAAAAACATTTGAAAAATTCTGTAGTTAGCACCTCCACTTCTAACTTTCACCTAAAATGTATAACTTTTGAATCCCTGATTTGTAATTTAATTGGTTATAAAATTCTATTATCAATTTGCTTATAAAATTCTGAGTTCAACATCTTTTCCCCTCAGAACTATGAGGCATTGGACTCAGCCTCATTTTGTTCCTTTGTAAGTAGGATGTTCTTTCTTTGTGATTTTATTTTGTTTTCTCTTTCCTGTAAATATTTAAAAATCTTCTTCATCATTGTCATTTTGAGTGTCTTACGTTTCTTTCTTCTTGCCACTCAAAACTGTCCTTTCTCTCTGAGGCTTTATATGGTGCTTGTCTTCATCTAGGGACACTTGACTCTGTTATTCTTTGAATATGTTCCATCCCTTGTTATTTCTGTGCTATACTTTTTCTAACTCTTGTAAGTGGAGTTCTGGGCCTCTTGGATCTTTTTTTTCATGTTTTAAACTTTTCTCTTTTATTTTGATTTTTTTCCCTTCCTTAGTTCTCTCATGTAAAAAACTTGTTCAATTTCATCTAGCTCTTTCTAGCTCATTAATGTGGCTCTGAAGTCTATCTCTTTTATTTCTTAGTCTACATAGAACTATTTATTTCTGCATCATATTTTTAATTTTCAAAATCTTTTTAAAAAATGTTTGGATCGCTCTCCCTTTTAATAGTAGCCTATTTTTTATTAATGCATGAAACGTTTCTCCCGAGATAAATGAGTGACTGTTACTCATAGACAGAACTTCCTTCTTAGGTCTTGTCCTCCATCCGTCCCCAGCGCCTGAGCCTACATAACACCTCCCTCCTGGGCTTCAACCCCATCACAGGAGACCTCTTCAGGCAGATCACCATTTGGAAAGCAGTTCCACCTAAGGCCCAAAGCTGCTGCAATAACGCTTCTTTCTATGGGTGGGAGCTCTAGGTGTTCTGAGTGCTGTTCCTCAGTGAATTACCTGGTGATTAATTATTCCAGTTACCATGGGGCAAAACAATAAGAACCTTTAATTTGATGTGAGAGTTGTAGGTCAAAGAAGGCTTCCTGGAGGAAACACGCTTAAGCTGAGGTCGGAAGGATGTAGACCCATCCATGACATACAAACAAGGAATTACAAAAAGAATTGGTATATTTAATGCATTTTTTCCACTATGTAATCCATATACATAGAGATTCATGCACGTGAAAGCATTGCAAACTCTCCCAGGTGTTCATATTATCTATTAATTCACTTGTCTTTTATTGCATTCATATATATATCTTTCTTACCTATTTCATGTGATATTAGATGTGCTTCCTTTAACCTTTTTCATTGTATAAGATATAGACTATTACTCTATTTTAAAATAATGTTATATATGAATGTAGATCAATTCCACTATGTAATCCATATACATAGAGATTCATGCACATGAAAGCATTGCAAACTCTCCCAGGTGTTCATATTATCTATTAATTCACTTGTCTTTTATTGCATTCATATATATATCTTTCTTACCTACTTCATATGATATTATACATGCTTTCTTTAACCTTTTTAATTGCATGAGATATAGACTATTACTCTATTTTAAAATAATGTTATATATGAATGTAGATCAATTTTCAAGATCTACACATTTGTCCTCTAGTCTGTCTAGAATTTTTAAGGAAGAAAAATAAACTCCCTCTGACTGAGCTACTGTTAGATTTTTTGTCATTTCCAGTTCAACATGATCCTAATGAACCACTCCAGTTCAGCTAGTCCTCAGCTCTCACTAAGCCACTAGACCAGTGGTTCTCCAGCTGTGGCCCCCAGACCAGCAGCATGAACAGCACCTGGGAACTTTATTAATAGAAATGTAAATAACCAAGCTTTTGTCCCAGACCTACTGAACCTGGTACACTGGATACGGGGGCCAAGCAATCTTTGCTTTGACAAGCCTTCTGGGTGACTCTGATGCACACAAAAGTTTGAGAATTATTGAAATTGAGTAATGATTCCATTGACTACTTTGAATTTAGGCTTTTTTTTTTTCCCCTTGTCCTTTTAGTAGTACATTATCAAATATATTTTTCACTCTCCTGTCCCTGCCCGGGGATCTATGTGTCACCACTTTGTCTTCAGCTCTGTCTTCATGCTTGGAAACCCTTCACCATGCAGGGTCACCATTCACCCTGCATAGGAAATGCAATCATCTTTACAAAGCCCTTAAGAAGCTTGCTTTCTTTGGATTGTGTGTGTCTTCATTTACACCTTTTTAATGATATTTTAAATTGTTGTCATTGTATTCATATGGTAATTTATAGAACCGAAGAAAATGCCTTGGTGATTATGTTCAGAAAGAATATAACATGCAATTAAAATTGCACAAAATTAATGTGCATTAATACATTTTTGACAAATATATCCAAATGTTGAATCTAATCATTATAATTTTTCATAAATATAATGTGTGCTAAATTGCCTGATTGTTAATTTTTTTATCATGCCATCTGAGACTCTAACATTGGAAGAGTAACAATTACTTCTACTGTCACCAAGCTATTTTAAATTTAAAGGTAATAAGAGATAGATTCCTTTAAAAAAAAAAACAGACTTCACAATTACAGCACAGTAAGTAACTTTTAAATTAGGCAGAAAACATACTACACATACTACATTTTTTTCCTTAAAAAAATGTTAACATATAAAAATGGGTATATGTGTCACACATGGTCTTTAAAAAAAACATGAGTCTCATAGAGGCAATGATGGAGGCGTGACTGTCAATTTTATTTCAATAACACATGGTTAGAAGGCTTTTTATATATATAACTTAATTGAAAATTT
>NW_012147919.1:1380551-1411246 GCF_000956105.1 Propithecus coquereli
ATATAGACTATTACTCTATTTTAAAATGAAGGTCTATATGAACGCAGCATAGTTAGGCCTTTATTGTTGTAGATCATAGTATTTTCAGACTCTGTCATAATCATATACAACCAGGACTATTTCTTTTGGATAGCATCCCAACAGTATAATTGTTGGCTGTATATTTTTAAAGGCTTTTCATATATACTTCCTAGTTTTTCTCACCATCATTATATTCTTATGGATGTTCTTGCATCTTTGCCCTGTCATTTAGAGAGTGTTTTGTTGCATTTAAAAAGTGAAACTTGGTTATTTTGCTCCTTATTTCTAGTTAAAATTATTTGTTACATTATGGTCAGGAAATTTCTAACTTTTGGATTTAATCGAGGGTTTTTTCCTTAACAAAATTAGTATTACATTTTGAAAATCTTTTTAATTTTGCAAAAAATTTTTAATTAACTTGGACTGTCAGAAAGTGAGAGGTGTTCATCCATCCATGTATTCTTTCATTTGTTTATGGGCAAAGCACACATGGTCTCTGTTCTCTCCAGGAAGATTGGACTTATTCCTTACATAAAAACTCAAGATGTTTGTGTATATGTCCTTTCATTAATATAAAATAATATAGTTACTGTTCATTTAGGTGATTGAGTTACCTTGTATTCCATGTATTTTAATGAAGAATCTTAATTTTTTTGAATTTTTTATTATAATTGATTTTTCTTTTTTACCTTTCCATGTGCTTTTTAATTTTTAAATTTTGCTTTGTTTTATGGGAATGTGTGTATGATTTCTTCTAGTATTTCAGCACCAAACTAATGGAGAAATGATAGTATTGATGTTAGTATTGCATGCATTTTTTTTTTTTTTAAATTTGTTTGCTATGTTTGGTTTTTTGGTCCCTGAGGCAGGATCTACCACTAAGTAAACTGTGTAGCTTTGAGAAAGTTATTTGACTTGTGATTCTGTTTTCTAAGCTATAAAAGGATTATAAAAATGGTACCTTCCTTGTGTGGTTGTTATTAATATAAAATAAAATAAAAATCAATGCAATACTTACTTAGAATAGTGACTGCCAAGCATTAAGTGTTCAATAAATGATTGCTATTTTATTTTCCACTTCTACAATTTTATTTTAAGTATGTTTCTTGGAATCAACATTTAAACTTTTTAAAAAAACCCCTACAAATATATACAACTATTGTGTACCCATAATAATTAAAAATACAAACATTAAAAACAAAGGCAGGTGGAACAAATAGAAATCACTAAAAAAAATTATAACTGAGGATCTTTTGTGTTTTAATAAGGTGGTTTAATCAATTTTCATGTTTTGCAGTATGAGGTTTTTGGGCTTGCTTTAGCATTTTTATCCGTGCGTTTTGTGTGTGTTTGTGTGTTTCTCTGTTCAAATATTTCCTATTCTTTCCTTTACATATCTTGCCATCTATGCAAAACATGACCTGGAAGTATGAGTAAATACCCATGTCCTTCTCTTTTTGCACTAATAAGATTAAAATGTACCCCAACACCCTCCCCAAACAGCATTGCTTGGTTTGTCTTGGTCCTCAGCACTGGCTTTTCTCAATGGTACCTTTACATGAATTTTTCCTGTAGACTCTTCCACTTTGGGGACTTGTCTTTTACATGTGAGGTTACGCATAGTTTGTGTATCCCTCCTATAATCAACATATTAACTCTAATTTGTGGTGCTAGATGTTCTTAAAATTGCAAACACTTGGTCAGTTCCTTTATGGCTTTTGGTATGAAACAGATTCCCTTACATTCTTCTATGCTTTGGGTCATTGGAAGGGGAATTTGAGTAAGGAGTGTGGATAAATGAGCAAGCTCAGATTGTCACTTTGGCCTGGGAACACACTATGGCATTTTTCTTTCAACAATGCTGATATTCTTTCTCTTTATTTCCTAAAGACAGCAAAGGCCACGTGTACCAATATATGCTTTATATATTTTAGCTAATAAGCAATATTTGTGCTTACATGGTTATAAGAGAAAGCCACACCTTTGTGTTATCACAGCTCAGTTTCTCCTTTGTATTAGCATCTCTCTCATAAAGATATATAGAAGTCAATATAGCTATGACTCCAAAAAGAAAAACAAAAAACTTTGATTTCTTTAGATTCAATTCATTCTTTGGAACTAGAATGTGGTTTATCATGATTGTGGGTTCTGTAATTTTTTTTTAAAAAGTCATTTAAAATGTCCTTTTGCTCTTTCCTTATGATGGATGCCATACTTGTGTGCATTCCTTCATCAGGCTCTCTTTAAATCTCTATACCTAGGGACCTACTGTTTTTCTTCCCTTGTAAAATAAAAGGTAGAAGATACATGCTTTTGGAAAGTCTTCAAAAGAAGATAACTTTAGGAAAGTTATGGGTAACGAGCATATGGGATTCGTTTACATTCTCATGGAGATTGAGAAGTTGCCCCAGATAAATGATCTTCTCTGTTTCTACTTCCTCTTTTTGCCTTTGGTTTTTTGTTTTGTTTTGTTTTCCCGAAGCAACACTCTCATCATTACATGTATCAACAGATTAGTTCCTTTCATGGAATGTGAGTGTTGGAATATTTTATACCTAAATCTGTCAGGATTAGTCATCATAGGTAAAATCTGAATCAGGATCCTGGCTAAAAACGTGGGTACATTTTTCGTTCTGGCTTCTTCTCTTCCCCAGCTCACTCCCAGATGCACAAGGACAGGCATTGGGTTCTCTTTCTCTCAACCTTCACGCCTAGCCTATATTCATGACCACACTCATTGTGGCTTCACTTTCTTAGAAAACTACATATTATTTTCCAAACAGGCAGGGTGTGGGAAGAGAAAACAAACCTATATCCTGTCCCCCTTCACTGTTATATTAATGCTCCCTGTCCATCAGTCCCAGTCCCTGATGGGAATGGGCCAGGGAGGATATTCATACCAGAGACTGGCAAAATTTCTAGCTAGCTATGCAAAATTTTCAACCTAGTGAAATGAGCCCTGGCATTTCCCAGATCTGATATTTTGTTTCCTTAAAGCAATAGCCACTAATTTTCCAATGCTTATGTTATGCATACTGACAACCGCATTGACGTGCATTCAGAACATAAAAATTCTTAAGTTTTCAGGATTAGTACAATCACTTGTGTTTCCAACCCAAGGCTCCCTGCCCACTCCTGGTGATTTCATTCTCTGCATGGTGCAGGTGCACCTTCCAAATTCCTCTCTGGGCAATTCCCCAGAAGGCACTGGTTGCATCACATGCTATTCTTTCTGTGAATATTGCATATGCCTTTCCTTATTACTATGTTATTTGTATGAAGGGAGAGTCTGGCTGCTGAGGCCACCGGCGTGGTGCAGGTGCCTTTGGTTTTTGTTATATTCCTCACTTCATTTGACTGAATTCCAACTGTGTTCTTGGTTCATCCAACTTCTGCGGTTGCAAGAATATAAATACCATGAAGTCTTATCCATGTTTTCTTGGCTATTTCCCTAAATATATGTTTGCCTGAATTCACCAGCTTAATGTTTTCTCTTGCCGTTAACTAAACTTTGTACGCTGTGTCCAAAACTAATTATTCTGCTGACCTTTCTCCTTTTGAGCACCATCATCTCTCTCCCCAGCCCTTTCTCTTTTTCTCTAATTCTCTGACTTTTCTTTTTTGGAATATCTGCTGGTTTCCATTAAGCTTGGTTTCTTAATCCCACCAAATGTTTAATAACAGTGCGTTCATGAATTGACTAGCCAGCCTCCTAGCCGCGGGTTCCTGAGAATTGTGCACATTCGCAATTGGGAAACAGAAGCAGCAAATCCTCCTGATCTAGTTTTGAAGGCCTTCTTCTGAGCCTTGTCTTAAAGATAACCGAATTAGACTACAAGAAGAGCAATATCTTTGGTGTCCCATACCCACCCCAAAGACTTTGAAAGGACAAATAAAATGCAGCTTAATTTCAGTAGCCTCCCAGCCATTCATAACAGCAGATACATGAAGTAATCGATCATAGAGGAAAGAGTATCCCCTGAATCAACCAAGAAAAAAGGAAGCCTACTTCAGTGCTAATAAAAGTTTAGGAATTCATGTAAAATCTAAATTCCTTTATTATACAGTAAATATGCTCAGTTCCATTTCTTCAGATATACAATGAGTGCTTGACAGTTGGGAGTTTGATATTACTCACGGAGTCTATGAACAAGGCAGCCATAAGAGATCTGTAGAAGAGCCACGTGCCCCAATATCTCCTCTACCACTGCATGCCTCAGAGATGGTAGTAAAACTCTCCTGTGGCATGCGTGTGATGTATGAGGCACACACCTGTAGTTCTAGCAACTTGGGAGGCTGAGACATGAGGATTGTTTGAGGCCAGCAGTTCAAGGCTGCAGTGACCTATGATTGTGCTGCTGTATTCCAGCCTGGGCAACATAGCAAGACCCCTTATCTAAAAAAAAAAATGAAGACAGATTACTAGTTATATGGGCTCTTATCAGGTGTCAGGCTTCCTTTTATGAGTCTCATCTGTGTTGTTTATTTTAGTCTTTATAAATATCCCATAAGGTTGTAACTAATTAAGATTGTCCATGGGCACACAGCATATAAACATCACAGCTGGGACGAAAACTAATTGGATTGACTTTATACTCCATAGATCACGTTCCTGCATTGTGCACAGGACCTGTGTGTTACAAAGAGAGGCTTCCTCTCATTTGAGGCTAATGGGATGTTCATGTGCCCTGTTCTTACAGGTGCTGTCATAAAATGAAAGAGAATGAGAGAGGGAGGAGCAGGAGAGGGAGAGGAAAGGAATAGGGAAAAGGGAGAGAGAGAGAATATGCATTTATTGTTAAAATAATAACAGTAATAGAATTTTTCCATCTTAAGAATATGAGATTCTTTCTTGTGGTAGATATTGCTTAATCCTTGTGTCCAAAAATAAACAAATATGCAGGCAAAATGCAACCCAAATAAAGAAACGATGTTGGTCTTTTTCCCTTTTCTTCTTTTTGTTATACCATTTTGTTTTAAGGTGATAATGAATTTCTGATTTGATTTAATTAAAAAAATCTGCTTCATTTCTAAACTAGCATTCAGGTAAGTGTCAAACTTCCAATTATACACATAGAAATATGTTTGGAACCTAAGTTAAAAATTCTATTTGCATTAGGCTTTAATCATTATAAAGGAAAAATGTAAATGTTTCCAAGAGGTCCAGCTACATAAATAACCCTCCATTTCTTAAGTGTGCAGCAGAGTTTTCCCCTGAGAAAATTCTATCACTTTGAGAGTAATGTAATGGTAATTAATTACCAGAAAGAGATTAATACTGCATGCCAAGAATGATAAAGAAATGCACAGAGGCCCAACAAATGCAATCTGCAGGCCACACAGAGAGGGAAATGTATGAGCCTATTTAATCCAAATTTCAGGTTTATTTCACAAAAAGCTATTTCTCCCCTCTTTTAAAAATCAGTTATTTCAGCTGAAGCCCTATTGCATATCACCTGAATACTTGCAATAACCTTTTTATTGGCCTTCATGTTCCTAATACTGTATCTCACCTGAACTCTTGTCTTAGGAAATCCATTGTTTTTCTGCTCCCAAATAATCTCATAATGCTTCAGCTGTAGTTCTCTGCTTGAAAATGTTCAGTGTCTCCCTGTTGCTTTCTGAAGACATTTCAGTCTTTTAAGAACAATTTTGAGGTATATTATCAGCAGGACTTTGACCAAATTTGCTCTATTCCTACCTTGTTTGCCCCCAACAGGTCCACCCTTTACGTATCCACTATTGCCAAAATTTGATTGCTAAAAAAAAAGTTGGAACAGTTATGAGTGTAAATGCAGATTTCTAGGCCTCTTCCCAGGAATCAGATTTTCCAGGAAAATGGACTTAGAATCTCCAAGTGACCCAAGTCTTTTGGGCAAGTTTGGAACCCTGTCCTAAGAAAACCACACCATTTGCCATCCCCTGAACACAATCCATACTTCCCCTCCCCTACACCCTTGGCTTAACATGAGCAATTTGTTTCTTGAAATCCTGCCATAGTGGACAGTTCGATCATTTGCAGTCTTAGTACAGTTTCTCCAAAAGTAGCACTTACAATAAGACTTTGAATGCAGGTCATTTATTTGGGAGGTGATCGTGAGAAACAGGAGTAAGGAAGTATGAGAAGTGAATCAAGGGAGGGAAAACAGAGTCACATGCAGACACCTTATCAAGGATACTGCTGGTGGCAATGGCAGCTCAATGCTGCTGGCTCACTGGCAGCCTTCTAAGGAGTGTGCAGAGAGACTTGAAAACTTTCTGTCTGAAGGGTGAAGCTTAAGCATTTGTCCATCTTCTCCCACCAGCTTCTGTGCGGGTGACTCCACAGGCATTAAATTCCCAGCTCTTCTAGCCTAAGGATTCTGTGCTGTTGAAGCTGGCTGTCGTGCAGAAGCAGCGGCAGGTGGGAAGAAGCACAGTGCATGTTCCACGTGGGACTCTGCCCGTGGGAGATGAGTCTGCGCTCACGTAGAACCATTCGCTTCCTTGCTAGCTGTTGGCCAGAGGCCTCCCTGGGTTCCTTCCCGCATGAGCTTCCCTGCAGCGCTCTTCACAACAGGACAGCTAGAGCCTCATCAGTGACTAATCATGAGCGCAAGTGAGAGTGGGAGCAAGACGGAGCCAGCTTTTTGTCACCTACTCCAGAAGTGACATCGCTTCACTTCTGCTATATCTTATTCATCAAAAGTGAGTCACGAGAGATCCAGCTCACACGAGAGGAGAGGGAACCCCACAGGGCTGACTACTAGATGGGGACCCCCGGGCCATGTCACAAGTTGCCCACTGTGATGGTTTTTCTTAATCTTCTGAGGATGACTTAATTCCCATTTTTCCATACTTTCTTTGCAGCTTTCTGGTAGTAGAGTTCCCATCAGCTTTGTGGTATATGTTTATATACCTTATCCAAAGGCAGAATAGCATTATGATGTAAAGCTTGGACTCTGTGGTCAAATGCTGGCTCTGTCCTGTGATGTTTTTGTGACACTGGTAAGTTGTTTAACCTCTCTGGCCTCAGCCTGCTCACTCACAGTGGCTGTAATAATAGCTGAGAGCACATCCCCTGCCTGGAGCTTACTGTGTACTCTATAAACGAGACCTTGTTATTAGAACCCGCTATACCATGACTTCCTTGAGGGCCAAATTCATCACTTCCCAAACCTCTGTGATCCATTATCAACATTCGAGAGATCATCCATGAATTAATGTCATGATTAAATTTTATATCAATGGTCATTTTGTTGTTTTCCTTGTCAAATTTTAAATGCGCTTTTCCCTACATTTGAAACTTTTGTAAATGTAAGGTAGTAAAGATAGGATATCTGGAGAGAAAATTTGAATAAATCATTTGACATCTTTCTCAAAGAATTTTCTTTTTTTTTTTTCCACTGGAAAACAATTTTTATTGAGATCCCACCAGCTATATAATCTGTTCCTGACATTAAGCTCCTTCTTCCTTGGCAATTCGGTCCTTCTTAAGTGGTCCCTTGAACGCCTTCTTGTCCTCCATGGTCTGGAAGCGGCCATGGCCAAACTTGGAGGTGGTGTCGATGAACTTAAGGTCAATTTTCTCCAGAGCCTGCCGTTTGGTCTGCACCAACAGGGACTTGTGGAGGGTGAGCATTCGCTTCTTGGTTCCCACCACACAACCTTTCAGCATCACAAAGTCATTGGTCACTTCACCGTAGTGGACAAAACCACACAGGACGTTGATGCTCTTGTCAGACAGGTCATAATCAGTAGAGGCATTGTTCTTGATCAGTTTGCCATCCTTGATAAGGTAGCCTTGGCCGATCTTATAGATCTTCTTGTTGATCTCTGTGCAGTGATGATAGCCTTTCTGCCCAGCCCATGCCACAGAGAAAGCCACACGGGCAGGATGCCATGCCCTGATACAGGAAACCTTACACAGCCCTTGGTGGGTCTTGCGGGGCAGTTTCTTGGTATGCCAATGACTGGTAATCCCTTTGTAGCCTTTGCCCTTGGTCACTCCAATGACGTTGATCATCTCGTCCTGCCCAAACACTTGGTTCACGGGGACCTGCTGCTCTAGCCTCTCCCGGGCCCAGTCCAGTTTCTCAGCCATGATGACTCCATTCACCTGGATCTCCATCAGGTGGGCCTTCTTCTGGCGCAGAGGAAGCAGGCGCATCTGGGTGTGGGCAATGATGTGAATGACTTGGCAGTACTTCTTCATGCTGCCGAAGTCGTCCTCCAGCTGCTTCTTGCCATCCTCATCCTGCCATTTCTTACAGTACTTGGTGAAGGCCTTCTTCTTAGATTTATGCCAGTTCTTGTAGAAGTGCCTTTTGCACTTATTGCTGATATGCTCAGCAAAGATGGTCTTGAAAGTCCAGAGGCCTCGAGGAGTTTCCACATAGCCCACGATGCCTATGACCACTATGGGCGGCGTCTCCGCAATGGTCACAGCCTCCACAACTTCCTTCTTATTCACCTTTGATCCTGGCCTATCAACTTCCCACACGATGTGGGTCATGCCAGCCTTGTATCCCAGGAAGGCTGTGAGGTGGACAGGCTTGGACGGATCATCTAAGGGGAAGATCTTCACCTTCCCACGATGCCTGTTGCTGAGCTTCCGAGGCAAGAAGCCCAAGGAACCGTGTCTGGGAGCTGAGAACTTCCTATGAGACATCCTGCTGCCAAATCATGCTGCTCTCAAAGAATTTTCTTTTAAAATTAATTCATATGAAGTCCAGTCAAGATGTGATGAGTACTATAAAAATATAAGGTGTGTTGGCTAATAATTAATTTATCATGCTACTTAGGCATGAAAAACAATGTGAATCACTGTAGTTAGATTTACTCAAAGCTTGCAGTGCTTTTGTATTAAACCCTTTGTTTATTAAGCCATCTCCATGTTACATGGTGTAGAGAGCATTGGACTTACACCTTGAAGCCCCGGATCCAAATCTTGTAAGTTCTTCCATCATCTGTGCCTTAGTTCTGTCTGCTATTCAGTGAGGGTCTAATTAGAACTTCAGAGAGTTCATCAAATACAGTGGTCCCCAGTGTATGATTTTTCAACTTTATAATGATGCAGAAGGGGTAAGCATTCAGTATGGTTCTCAACTTATGATGGGATTGGGCTACGTCTGAATAAACCCATCAAACACTGGAAATACTGTAAGTCGAAAGTCCACACTGTTGACTTGGGATATTTTCAATTCTGATGGGTTTATCTGGATATAACCCCATGGTAAGTTGAGGAAGAGCATCTGTACTGATTAAGCACCTCCTGTGTGGTACGCTCTGGAGAGCATTGCTCAAGCTGCCCACATGGTGCTGGCACATAGCAGGCATGTAGTAGACATCGACTGAACCTGACTTTGGGTCTAAGGGGACAGCTATATATCATCAAAGGGAGCCTCTGAAGATTTGTCCAGCCCAGAGTAGGGCGTTGGGAAGCTGTGTTAATAGGTTCGATGACATTTATACAAGGCAGCTTTAAAGAATTTCCATGAGTGGGAAATGTAGTTGCAAAAGTTTATACTTATTTGCAGTTTGAAAAACTAAAAAGTTGGAGTTCTGAGCCTGCTGTACAGGCCCAATTATTCAACACATTCATGGAGCCTCTCCCATGTGGCAGGCCCTTCCACGGTCCCTGGGGATACGTGGTTGAATGAGAGGGGCTTGCAGGCAGCAGGTTCGCATGGGGGCAGGGAGAGCCGCCACAGTGGGCCAGACGTAGAAGGGCAATTGTGTTAATGTGGGTGAGAGAATGCAGAAGTGTGGGGGATGCCTGATGTTTGGGTTCGTAGTGACATGCTCAGCCAGCATTGGAGGGCTGACGGCAGCACACGTGGCAGTGCTCGGGTGCCCCTTCCTGTCGTGGCACAGAGGCTGAAGGTGTGTTCTCTGCAAATAGCCCACCTGGGTTTGAATCACAGCTTCCCCACTACCTCCCTGTGTGATCTTGGCTGTGTTTCTTGATCTCTTTGAACTTCACTTTCCTCATCTGAAATGTGGGGATAATGGCAGGACATATTTCATGGAGTTATTGGAAGGATTAAAGGGATTGATGTATGTAAAGCATTTAGAACGATCCGGCAGACGGTGCTTTATACCTGCTGCTTCTGCAGCTGCTGCTCTTGTTATACTTGTTACTGCTCCTGTTGTTAGTTTTGACCATTGCTGCAGTAGTCAGCCTCGATGTTCCTTCTGTTTTGTCCGTTATTCTTCACCGTTATATCTTATATTCTTTGGACTTCATCTTATTTCAGATAGTCTCAAATTTATGATTCTTATTTAAGAATTACCTAGGCAGTTAAATACCAGGTATTTAAGAATTCTCTGGGAAGTATGTTAAAGTGAGGATTTTAGGGGCCCCATGTTTGGTTGAGAATGGGGCCCAGGAATTGATATTTTTAATAGGTACTCAGGCAGACTGTACTTTGAGAAAACTCTTCTTTCCTTAAGTGTTATAATTATGAAACCCGGGATTTGCGGAGACTCCTTTGCTTTGGACACTGGGCTAAGTGCTTTGCGTACGTCATCTGTGACCCTTACAACAGCTCTCCTAGGTCAACATTACTGTCTCTATTTCATGATGAACAAACCAAGGCTCAGAGAATTCAGATTTCTTACCCAAGGTCACAAAGCTAGACAGTTCTAGAGCCAGTGTGTCTCTAAAGCCTGTCCCCTTTTCACCATGTCGTGCTGTGTCACTCTGTGTGAAGACTGGCTAGGTTCCTTTTAAGCCGTCAGTCCCGAGCACAATGTCATTCAGCTGGCTGGGGCAGGCTCACTTCCGGCCCAGGCTCTGGATTCAGTCCAACCCCAGGCTGAAGAAATACAAGAACCTTTAGATCTTTACTTCAGATCTTCAAGCCTGCCTGTCAAACCACCCTCGAGAGCTTTTCTCTGACTCCCAGCTCTCGTTCCAGGAGCAGTAGGCTTGCCTTGTTCTTCCTCACAAGTAACCTTGAAAGCCACCACGTTTATTAATGCCTTGTTCCCCGTTCGGCCCTCCATTCTCCAGTTACTGTGAGATGAAGGTCTTTTATAACTCTCACTAATTTCTTTGGAAGATCAGCAAGCCAAACAAAGGAGTCTGGAGACAGGTCTCTGATTTTGGGGCTTGGGCTATACCCCTGGGTGTGTAGTCCCAACCCAGTTGTGGAGAATGGCTTTCACAAGGAATGAGAAGGAAAAGGAGAGCTTGCCACACAAAAGCAAGAGCTGTTTACTGTGGTGAGATTTTATGGGCGGGAAGATATTAAAATGGCATTTTGAAAGCAAAAAGCATCTAAGACAGGCATTGGGAAAGGGAATGGCAGAGGGAGGTAGAAAGATCGGGGCCTGTCCGGAGGATGGTGAGGAGCTTCCCGTGACAGAGGAAAGTGATGCAGAAACATGTGCCTGGTGTGGCTGGGAGGGTGGGACTGACCTCAGCAATGCATGATGTGGCCAGTTGTGCTCAGGATTTGGTGGAGAGCTATTTGAGGATTTTAAGCACAAGTGGGACATGATTTCTATTCCCACAAGCACCTAGAGTGTGCTAGGTAGGAATGCTGATGGTAAGATTTATAAGATCTGGAAAACCAACATGACCTGACAGTGAAGTTTTACTTAGTCTGTGTGTATTTGTGTGTGTGCATACTCGAGTGCTCCCAAGGACCGGCATATTCTGCTGTAGAGACCTTTCCTTTGTAATTTTCACACCTTTTCATTTTTCTTTTAAAGTTTAACTGTGAGCGAGAGAGAGAGAGGGATGAGCATATCAAAGCAAACTCAAAAGTTAACCAAGTATTTGAAGGCAAAATTAACTTTTTGCTAATGGTTGGATCTTCTTTATAATTTTATCCTAAGTAATTTTCTGCATGCTTTTCCTTGACAAGGATATCATTTAAAGTCACAGGAGAGTAAATGCAACTAATAAGTTCCTCATTCCCTCTCACTGACAGATTTTTAATACAAGTGTCAGAGGATAAATTTTCAAAATCCATTCCACCACCTCTCTCCAGTCAACTTTCCCCACTCCAGCACTTCAGAGGTGGTGTCAGGAACCTCGGCAGAGGAAGAAATGTGTAACTTTTGATGTCCAGTTAAAGCAATTTGGAAATTATGAATTGCTAGTTTCCTGGACACCAAGATCCATGCCAGGGAGTAGGGACTCTAAGATGAATTCAACATGGATTGTGCCTGTCCACTACTCAGTGTGTTGAAGGATACACATTCAAGGTGCGAGTTTCGGAGGAAGAGCTGTGAATGGAGTGATGGAGTAAGATATTGGGTACCTAAAATCAGCTTTATGTGGCTGTAGCATGAATTGTGAGTGAACGCAAGAGGATGTGGTTGGCAAATGTCATAAAATCTACTTTACGAAGCATGGATTCTATTCGCTTTATCCTGAAAGCAATGGTCTCAAGCCTTTGAAAGATCTTAAGCAAGGGGCTAACACCAGAAAATCATCTTACAAAAAATACTTTGATTATGAACAGAAACTTTTCAAAAGAAGACAGAATAATGGCCAGCAAACATATAAAAAAATGCTCAACATCTCTAATCATTAGAGAAATGCAAATCAAAACCACAATGAGATATCGCCTAACCCCAGTGAGATTGGCCTCTATCAAAAGATCCCAAAACATCAAATGCTGGCGAGGATGTGGAGAGACAGGAACACTCTTACACTGCTGGTGGGACTGCAAATTAGTGCAACCTCTGTGGAAAAGAATTTGGAGATACCTCAGAGAGCTAAAAATAGAAATACAATTCGATCCAGCAATAGCACTATTAGGCATCTACCCAAAAGAGCACAAAACATTCTATGATAAAGACATCTGCACCCGAAATGTTTATGGCAGCACAATTCACTATTGCAAGGATGTGGAAACAACCCAAGTACCCGTCAATCCATGAGTGGATTATTAAAATTTGGTATATGTTTACAATGGAATATTACTCAATCATAAGAAACGACTTTCCTGGATTAAACTTAAGCCTATTATCCAAAATGAGGCACCACAAGAGTGGAAGAATGGGCTCCACTTGTACTCGCCATCAAATTGGTACTAACTGATCAACACTAGGGTGATCACATGGCAGAAATACTCTCCAGGGATTAGGGGCATTTGGGGGGTGGTGGTAAATCTGCAACTAAAGGACATGGGGAGCACTGTAGGGGTAAAGGGCATGCCTTTAACCCGCACTTGGGTGAGGCAAAGACATAAAGTGTAACCATAAAGTTTGTACTCTCACAATACCCTGAAATAAAAAAAAAAAAAATACTTTGATTGAGGGGTCGTGAGTAGGGCTGGCTAATACTGGCACACACTGAGCACTTAATAACTTTTAAAAAAAAATGTACCCTTTCCTCTAGGGAGATCCCCTCTAGGGATCCAGGTTGGTGCCTGGATACATAATATGGCATGCGTGGAGGGGAAAACAGCCACCACTTGAGAGCAGCTTCTCCTGCTCCTTGGCAGACAAAACCAGCATAACAGCCAGCCCTGAGAGGTCCAATGGGGAATGCAGGTTGGAGGCTGCTGCACTGGTCCTAGGCAAGGAGTAATGAAGGACTGAACCCAGACTGTAGCATATAGAGGAGGAGGAGAAGACAGATTTGATAAAATCAATGGGTCTTGGGCTTGATTGAATATTGGAGAGTGAGGAAAATAAAGATGCTGAGGTCCAAGTTTCTGACTTGGTTGTCTGAAGATGTCCCACAAATATCTTCATAGGAGATTAAGATTACGTTACCATTTGAAATAACATAGGGTCTAAAATACAGACAAAGATGCATGCATGTTTTTTAAAGATTATTTTTGATGATCTGCAGAAACATTTTCAGTACATCTCAAATTACTGTTAAAATACTCCCTAAGCAAAGTGAGAATTAATTTTCTTTGATTTTTCCCCCACTCCTTTTGATGTTGAAAGATATTCTATCTGGAAGTCACAGGTGCATAATTTGTGAGCTCTTTATGCCGCCCCACTTCATAGATGGCCCCGTGCCTGTCCCCACGATCCTTAGATCCTCTTCCATTACCAGAACCACATGCAGTAGATGAGCGAACCCTGTAAAGGCTGTATCCTGCTGCCAAACGTCACACTGATGATATTTGGTGCTAAGAGAAATTCCCCTTGTGGGTCAGCTCTTCACCTTGTAGAGGGCAGATGGGCACAGAAAAGGTCCCACAGCGACAGCCACCTGCTTGTCCTGCCTTGTGGCCCGTTATTTACCTATTCCTGCTGTACCATTGAGTCACTACAGACCTCTAGTGAAAAGGAAAAAATATTCAGCTACTCAGCATTTAAAAGACACTACATTTTAACCAATCCAACCATGTAATTTAATAAAATACCTAGATGGTCAATTTTCACACAAAATTAACATCTGTTTCTGAAGGCTCTAATCACATTTCTTGTCCGGCCCAAATCTCAAAAGCTTGCGCCATGATTTTGCTTTCACTTTTTTTTTTTTTTTTAGTACCAATGATAACATATGTGGACAACAAAAGCAAGAACAGAATAAACACATAAAGAGGGAAAATAAATGTCCTGAACAGAGGTTTTCTGAAGTGTTTCTTCAGAGTGGGGTTTTTTTTTTATTTCTTCAAGGACAAGAGGCCAAACACACAAATGGCAAATAAACATTTTTCCCCTCTTTGCGTAATTCCTGACCTTCAATGAGTGCGGATCCTTTTAGAAAATGAATTTCTTGTGGAGTCGAGAGGGCTGCAATGTGCCGGTTTTACCTTGAGAGCCACCTGGATTCTTCAGAGAGAAGCGCAGGTCAGAATTCTCCTTCCCTTGAGAAGCTGGAGAAGGAGCAGAGGAGGAGAACCGGGTTGTTTGCAAGCGCGTCGGGCACAGGAATGGAAAGCACTAGACAGGAGGAGAAATGTTTCAGGGTCACCCTCATGTCAAGTAGCATCACCTGTTTTTATTTTTGTGATTATGTGAAGAGGTAGCACAAGCTGTGCCCGTACCAAGTGATCAGGACGAGTCCATTTCTGCCAGTGGAGAGGAAGGCTGTGACCGCTGCTATTTTATTAGCATTGCAGTTGGCACTTGCAACTGACTAGTCATTTTGGTTTTACATGGAAACAGAAAGAAAAATGTTCAGCACAACTGAATGTCTGTCTAGCCTCCTGCATCTAAAATTGCCTCGTTCTCTTTAAAACTGCCATTTCTGGATTTTATTTTATTTTCCTTTTCACTTCTCTCATTTTTCTTCAACATGATTCCCAAATATTCAGTGGCCCTTGGGTCAGTTTTAATGGAACCCCTGGGACACTCCATTGACCACACACCAGAAGACCTTTGCATTAATGTTTTTAGCACCGTGCCTTTGCTGTGTGGCATCCTCATTTCTCTCTGTCTCATTGTATATTTAAATACAGTACCACACCACAGTGGAATTAAAATGAGGAATGAAACACAACCACTGACATAAGCCATGGTATGAGGCTCTGTGTTGTGGATAAATACATCTTAAGTGAACTGTTGTGTCATTGTTTTTAGTAATAGACCATTGGAACACAACACCTGGAGGAGGCTGTTTGAGTTTCCTACTCCTAACCTTTTGCATTAAGAATGATGAATCTAAATGAAAAATCCTGATTAATTCAGTAAGATAGAGCTGAATATACCCATTTTGAGGGTGAGAGCGTGTTTTATGTGTGATGTTTTCTAAAGTAATACTATTTATTGCATTTCCAAAATTATCAAATCTTCTGTGTGTGTGTGTGTGTGTACCCACTATGTGCTAGGCACAGGCATATTAAAATCAGGCCGATGTTCTATTGTCAAACTTACTCCAATAAACAACTGTGATGGGACATCTTATTTTCTTGTTTAGAACAGTGGTTCTCATTAGTGTCACCAAAGTCATTGAATAATATTTGGGACATACAATGAGAAATTAGTGAAATTAAATTTCTTTTCCTGTTTTCTATAAGTGGAGTAAAATAATTTTACCAATTCTGGAGGCTATTTTTAGGAGGAATTGCCTTTAAAACAATCTAAGTGGCATAGATAAAATTCATTGTGGGTATCTGCATTTTGGAGGATTATTCAATGAAGCTGTCATCCTCCAGAGACAGAAACCAAGACCAAGATGGGATAGGCCGATGCGTCTTCCAGCTAGAAAAGGCAGGTTATGCTCATTAAGTGATTGTAGAAAAGGGAAAGAATCACTAGCATTTTTATGGGACTCCGATTAATAGTCACATGGGTGTTTGCTTCCAATTTCAAGCACTGATTTGTTCATCAACTGCTTCCTTTGTGGACAACTCTATAGAGTTAACCAAGGGTAAATAGCAGCAAAAATTTATTTATATATTTAACAGTGGCTTTTAATTCTCCTGCATACAGCAATAGCCAGGAGACCAAGCTGTTTGGTGATAATAGATAATGTAATAAATTCTGCAAATGATTTACTTTTGTCGTTATAAATGATCCACAACTCAAGATTTTACTTATAACTGTATCGCAGTCACAGTTTCCTGTCTAACATGTTTTCTTGAGTGCTAGGGGTGAAATTTCACCAAGTGTCCTAGGAATTTGGGGCCTTGGGGCATGCTTCAGAAAGCACCCCCTGTGCACTTGACCTTTGCTCTTTATGTGTGATGTGGTAGAAGGCAGGCTAAGAGCAGTCCGGGCTCCTTGCTCCTGAAAGTGTGATCTTGGGCTATTGGGCAGCATTGGTATCCTGTGAACTTATTAAAAATGCAGAATGTTGGGTTCTTCCCAACATTCGGAATCAAAATCGGCATTTTAACAAGACCCTTAGGTGATTCATATGTACTTCAAAGTTTAAGCAGCACTGTTCTAGAAGGCTTTTATGTTGTTTACACTTTGACTTCTATTTACCATTTTTCTAATGCAAATCTGGTGACAAAGTTACATCTCCCATCCCCCCTCCAAAAAAATCAAAATAGTTTTTGAAGCAGAAATTATTTAGACCTTAAATGAGAGAGGGGAGGGTAGCGGTTAGATTTGAAACTCAATGTTGGATAACTATGATTTTAAAAAATCTTAAATTTTCCGATTTAAAGAGTCTAAACAGAGTCTGGTCCCTGGATACTATAATTCAAACAGATTACTTTATCTCTTTACCTATATTCTAGAGAAATATATGTGTATTTTTAAATGCATGTGTACATGGCTTCCTTAATGAAAGTTTCACTGCAAAAACATTTTGTTCCTAATGCATCCTTAAGTGAAGTTTTGCATTCTTAATATTCCACTCAAGTAATTTAGAAACCATTAGTTAAAGTGGAATTCTAAGATAAAGTAGGATCCTTGTAAGTTTAGATGGTTTCCTCTGAAGATTGCTCTTATAATTGTCAGAGAAAGATAAATTCTTAATTGCATTTCATTACATCTGGGTAGCGGATGTATATTTGCTTTCCAGATACCTGTCTGGCAAGAGCGGAGGAGAATGGGAGATTGAGTGATACACTAACATCAAGCTAACATATTCCAGAGTTCGTCACCCATGCAGGTGGCCCCTGTGTGTTTCTCTGCTCACTTAATAGAAAAAAAGCATTTCCCCCCATCTATCTGCGCCTTCTTTCTCAAACTGCCAAATCAAAGGTGTTCTGTTCCTCTTACTTGTGTAGTGTCCTATGTAGCTGGACAAGAGAACGATTGCTGCTCTGAAGGTTAGAGATTTTTGTTGTCACCTTCTGAAATTGGCAATCACAGATGGTGTCAGCAGTAAAGTCAGAAGGAGGTGCCCTTTAGTTATTTCTCTCCTCAAAATTGTGACTCTGCCTTGTGGCTCTTTTCAAATCTCATCTCAAAATCTTTTTCTCTTGTGCTTGAATGGTTTGATTTTTCTTTCTAGTTAGAGGTCTCCTAGAGAAAGACTTTGAAGTACAATCAGATCCAAATTTCAAAAGTAAAGAGATGTGTTTTACTGATCTAAAGAAAGGAATTGCATTTGCAAATACTAATATTTGCCTAGTGCCCTTTCCAAAACGTAAAATTTGCCCACATAGATCAGTTTAAATGTGTGTTTTGAAGCTGTAATTTAATATTGAATTTATAAAATACCTCCTAGTATTCAGATCCTATGTACACTGCTCATATGTAACATTGGACTTCTGAGTTTTCTTTTTCAAGTTCATAAGAAATGTTGGAAATTTGAATTTCTAATTCTATATTTTTAAAATTTCCAGCCTATATGATATTTCTGAGTGTATTTTATACATTTCAATACTAGAGAGTTGTAACAAATAAAAATCAGAGACTCAGAAATGCAAATGAAAGGATTTGCATTGTAATGAATATTTTTTTCTATAAATTTGACTTCATTTCGGAAGGGAATTGAGGTTAAAGGAATCTACCTATAACACCTCTAGGTCAAGAGTTCTTAATCTTTGGCGGATCCAGGACAGACTGTGTTTATATACATAGTTATGTGTGTATTACATTTTTTCCTGGGCAAAAGGCACATACCTTCATTAGATTGCAAAGTGGTCCATGTTAAAAATAATTACAATCAATTGCTTGAGTTATTCACCACTCATTAATCTCTAGGCCCCATTTTGAAAAAAATATTTGGGTATAATACACATACATCATTTTCATATTGGTTTTCCATTTCCTGATTTTATTCTCTGCTCCAGCCAGGACAATACCTGCTTGATATAAAAGTATATGGATTTGTGATTTCAAGAGGAGAGAAATATTTCTTCTTCATGGGTTTTGTAAGCCATACTGGTTATGGTGAGCTTTGTATTACCTATGTCTATGTGTGTATGTATGTATAAGTATGTTTACACACAAACATATTACTATACCTCTGTACATAATATACAAATAAACACATGCATGTATATAGATGTATATGTGTTATAGATGCCTGGGTGTATATAAGTATGTACATATGTTGAATGCATATAGTATGTGTGTATGCATGCATGCTTATTTATGTGTACATGTGCAATGTGCATACTCATCTATAGATATGCATGTATATATACATATTTGTCTATATATTTGCATATATCCATGTACATGCGTGTATAGGTATTCAGGTATATATAGTATATATGTACATTCATGTGTGTATGTGTGCACATATACATGTGTGTATATGTAGATGTATGTCTATATGTATAGATGTGTGAATTTTTGCATTCATGCATGTGTCTGCACTTAATTCCTTTTTAAGCTAGAATCTTATGATTGATGCTGCAGGAATTTAAGGAGATGGGTTATAGCGTTCAGAGTAAAAAACCAGATTCTTTTTGCTAAGCAAGGCTAAGGAAGAGTCAGGTGGAGGAAGCCTTGTCAAATTCTACCTTTGAGCCTCTGGCTTCCCTAAGACCAAAGTTGCTTAGATGGTTCTCCCATCTGGATGGATAGAGGTTAAATTATTTTTTTCTTAGTGATTTAAAGTTTATATGCCCAGACTGTTTTCACTGTGTTAATTAGGAAGCGGAGACCAGTGTTTGATTTTGGATGTTCCTTCCTCTTTTGCTGAGCCTGCTTCGAGTAGGAGTTTGAAAGAGCAGAATTGGCAATGTCTTTGGACACTTGGTCAATTTTTCTTGCTAGAGCATGATGTTCTATTTTCCTTGCCCAGACAATCTCATTACTCAGAAACTTCGAGGAAACATGTTATTAAGCAGCTGTGAAATGTGCTGCTGCTTTCATTGGGAGCAGAAAAGAAAAGCAGTTGAGGCTCTTTTCCCTACCGTTTGGCTCATGGATGTTGGTAAGAGATCGGTCAGTTTCCTACATTGCTCTTTCTAACTCTTAATAAATTAACATTTTGAAAAAAATTTCAAAAGTCAATATTTTCTTTTAAATTTTGCACTTGGAGTATCCAGTGAGCAATTTCCCTGTTGCTCCATCATGGCTCTACTCTCAATCGTTAATTTGTGAATGACTTCATTTCATAGCTTAGTAAGTTATTCATGACATTTTAAACAAACCCTCCGTCAGCCAGGTGGGACTATTTTTCTTTTTCTAGCATGTTTGCTTTTTGGCAGTGTTAAAATCGTATTTATTCATAGTTGTTCAGAGACAGATAATGTTTTACTGCTATCTAATCTCCCTAAAGCCATAGTAAAACTTATATACTTATATTTCCAAGTAAATTCTTCAATCAGTTCTTTATTGTTTGAAGCAACATAATTTGAGGGGTAGCGAATTGAGACAGGAAGTGATATCTAAAATGCCTAAATAACAGTCTCACTGTTTCATCGCATACTATCGGAAGAATCCTGCCTCTGCATTCTGTTACATTGATGGCTTAATCAAGAAGAGAGTAATTTGTAATGGAACTAATGTCAAAGGCTTTAAATAATTTTCAAACTTCAAGGGCACAGTGGGTAGGAATACATTTAGGTTTTGAGAAAAATCTAAAAAGGTTTGTAAAACAGCTTTTTATATACAATGTGTTTTTGGACAGGGTAAACATTTGCTCTGATAGTATTGTTGTCTGTATTTAAACTGATATGAATTTTCATAGTGATTCTGAAAAAATAGGTGTGGAATTATTAATATCACTAAAGAGATGATGATAATGCTCAAAATTGTAATAACCAATCACTCATCACCAACCTCTCCTGTTGAGACTCAATCGTGTTGACAGCGTCACTATATCCTCATCCCCCTATCTCCACGACATCCTCTCCCTCTTCTCCTCTAGTCCCCAAGCCCACTCTGTCATCTAGTTCAACTTCGGCTCTGGTGTGTTGAATCCCTTGCCCATCTTGCTACTGTTGCATTCCATATCACTTTGCCAATTCTAGCATTGTCCTTCACCTCTATGCCTTTCTGGGTTCTCTTCTCTTTATCAACCACCCTGTAACCTACTCTGTTGAAGGTCTTCCTCATGCTCAAACCATCATCAGGCCACTCCCATGGACAGCAATTGTGACTGGGGCCATGCAGTCATCTCTAATCAATTTAACTGGACAAACATTGGTTAGCTGAGTGTCTGTCACATGCCAGTCACTATGCTGGGATTTGGGAAGTATGCTGATGAATTAGACTTAATCCTTGCCTATGGGAAGCTTTTTAGTCCACAAAAAGAGAATGAGAAGGAGGAGACACCATATTAGAATAGAACATAATGAGGACTGCAAGAGAAGGAAGAATAAAAAGAGCTATGGCATGTCAGGGGAGGTGCCAACCAACTCAGTGGTGCAGTGGTTTCATGTTTTCACTGAATCAGTAACAGCAGGGATGGATCTGGAAGATGAATAACTCAATACCCACCTTTCTGTGCCTGCCATTCAAGTTTTTCCAAGGGCTGGCCACATCCTCCTCTTGTTGCCATTCTCTACTAATAATGACTATGTGACTATTTTAAATAATAATTTTAATAATTATAAACACTATATGACTGTAAAAGAATACATGAGTATTTTTAAAGTTACCGTTTGTTGAACAATTACCAGCCCAAACTTGTTGCACGCATTATCTTCTTTAATTCTAACAAGTCTGTTTTAAAGATGAGCAAACAGACATAGAACAGTCGATCACTTACCAAGACCACTCAGTTAATAACCGGCAGAGTTAAGCCCAGGTGCAGGTCTTTGAGACTCTTAAGTCTCTGTTTTTACCAGCATCTCTGCTGTACTTCACTCCTGCACTGTGTCTCAGGCAAGTTATTGTGACCGAGGCACTGCTAAGCTTAAATGGCCACATGGTCTTGAAGATAGAAGATGAGTGAGGACTGAACTCTGATCTTTTTCTTTGTTCCTCCCCCCCACCCCCCAAAAATTCCTTTTTAAGCAGGCCTGGTGAATTACGTCTACAAATGATAAAAACTCTGTAAACAGTTTTTTATGATGTTGTTTACTTCCCAACTTGATTCTGGTATAGCATCACATGAAAGATAAACATTCCTTCATTTCTTTCAGCCAATTGTCAACTACAGAGTCCATAAATCCACCTATGACTTACAAGCCCCAGCTTCGAGATGTCCTGTCCTTTTTGGGCTGAACCAATGTATGCCTTCCATGTATTGATTTATTATTCTACCTGTAATTCCTTCTCCCTGAAAACACATAAAAATCAAACTGTAACCCAACCACAGAGAGTCCACTTGCTCAAGGCTTCTTGCGCATGGCTTCGGGCCATGGTCCTCAAATTTGGCTCAGAATAAACCTCCTTAAATTATTTTACAGTGTTTGTCTTCTTTTCCATTGACATGAGCTTGCAAATCTTGTGTTTTGTTGCACAACTTACTATGACTATCTCTAAGCAATTTACTCAGGCTTTTTGAATCTCAAATTCTGCATTTGTGAAATAATAGGAATAATAATGCCTGCCTCTCAGGGTCATTCTAAAGATCAGATGATCTACAGAAAAGCACCTTACAATTGTGAAATATTCAATTGTTATTCTTACTGCTGTTATTACTAGTACTACCATTAATGTTACTATGATGGTAGACATGACAATGAGTCGTCAGAAAAAATTAGAATTGTTGTCTAAAAATAATTAAGGATTTTAAACTTCTAGAAATCATTATTTGATTCATTCCAGAGTAGCAGCTATTCAGGGAAAACTGTGCTTTGCCTGGAAACCTTTGGCCTATCTTTTTGTACAAGTATTCTCCTCTTCTTCAGAAACAATGGAATTGTGGGTGTTACTTGTAGTCTTAGCTGGAAAATAAAAGCCTGTATAGGAATAAATGGCCCAGGACAAAGGCCATTTACATCTGTTTAATGTAATCCTAAATTCATACTGAAAGTCAAAGGACATACCAAGAGCTGATATTCTGATGAATCAGGCTATTGACACTTATGAAAAAGTAACTGGGTGTTAATGTGATTAAATTGAAAGCTACTGCAAAATGTTGCTACAGTCAAAAAGCTACAGAAGCATGCTACCTTAGAAGAAACAAATTGCTACTGTCCTTTATTGCAACCTAATCATTTCACTCTACAGCAAAGAAAAGCGTGGTCCCTCTGACTCTTAGGAGTTTATGTAGGTGATGAATTTAATTTTTGCTTGTGATAGGTCTTGATGGAATCTCATAGGGTGCCCAGAAACTTATTTTTTCCAGAGATTACCTGGTTCCGAAGCAATAAGAAATATCCAAATAAGTGTATTTTTAAGTAGAACAAAGTTGGATGTATAAATTATGTGCCAAAGTAAATGGGCACAGATACAGATTTACAACATAGAGGAAAATCAAAGCTGCATTTGTTTTTAGACTTAAAAGTGGGGCACTTCGTAACTTAGAATTGGGTTGGTTTAATTTCTTCTGGTGCGCTATGGAGTCCTTGGTAAGCGATGTTTCGGTAACTACCCAAAGTCATTTCATCCAACTTTCCAGGGCAATTGACTTATGATAAGACAGACAGAGAGCCTTCCTTTTTATTTCTCTAGACTTAATTGATTAGATATGCTAATTACTCAGCTTAAATTTTTCTTCTGATGCTGTGTGTTTGGTTAAGGTGGATCGTTGGGGCAATTGATAAAAAAAAAATAGCTTTCCACTAAACCAGGATAATGAATATTGACATTCTTTGCTTTTACAGCCAATGGAAATCACCTTTCCAAGTCCCCATTTCCATGGGCTTGCTTAATAAATAACTTCCTCAACCATCTGCATTAGGGGATTGGACTCTGAGGAAGTACAAAATGAATAAAATTTAAAAGCTGTTTTTAGAATAACATCAGCATCTATTTGAATCTGCAGGACTGAGAGTGACGGCTGAGCCTGTGGCTGAGAGTTGGGAGATAAACGCAGGACCTGGCTCCGGAGTCATTACCTCCAAATCTCTTCCCCCCGCTGGGCTGGCTCCATTAGAGTCAAGGAACATTACCACATTAAATGTGGCCGGAGTTCCCGATAAAGATTCTAATTGAAAGGCAAACTTTTTCAGCACCTTTTCACTTTCTATGATCCCCTCAACCTTTATCTTAGTTTAGCAGAGGGGGAAAAAAACCTAACAAGAGATGGTAGCATGAAAAGAAAGCTGCTAATCTTTTTTTTCTACACCTCTTATGTAAACATAGTCTTTTGCTAATATACAACTCTAAAAACTGAGAAGCAAAAAAAAAAAAAAAAAAATCCCTTTAAAACACTTACAAAAATAAAATGACACTCTTCCAAGGAATATTATAAGTTTCAATCTCCAGGCTTTGAAGCCCTCTTAAGGGGGCATTTTTCTATGAAGGTCTTTAAATAACGCCTCTCTGAAACTTATTAGCTGTCTCTCTTTGACAGTTCTAGTTTACCAATCCATGATTACTTGTCATACCTTGTTTTTAGTATTAACGTGTAAAATGATAGCCCTTTTTTCTTTCTTACAACTCTCATCTCAAAGAATTCCTCTTTATGGTGAGGTCGTGCATATCTTTACAATCTTCTACAAAATTATGGAATTTAAGAGCCAGGGTGGATCTTAGATCACCTTTCATATCTCCCGACTGAGGAAGCTGAGTTCTGAGCTTACAGTGATTCACCTAAACTTACTCTTAGCGTATGAGTGATTGCGCCGAGTTTAGAACTCAGGTTATTTGACCGCCATCCCCTTTTGGTGACCACAGAGCCGACAGGCTATTTTTCTAAATTCAGAAAATTAAGAAAGAAATCCCTTGATAGCTTGCTATAGCTCTAGTTCATAAATGCCTGCTTTTCTTCAATAATTTTGAACACCCAGTTTGAACAGGTGAGAGCATCCCTTTATGAAATTCCCAGGCATAGTAGGCTTTTTGCATTCTTCTAGACCTCTTGCCTTCCTACTGTATTTACTATGGTTAACTTTTTTTCAATAGGAAGTATAGCCATTTTATCCATTTTTCTTCTCCTTTTGACCTGGGAAGAGGACTGGGTACTTGAAAGAGTCTTCTAATACTCTTGTCAATACCCCCCTGCAACACCAGACACCCTTGGAGAGTCAGGATTGCAAACTCATTACAGACTCTACCAGCTATTTGTGTCCATCAGAATAGATGT
This sequence comes from Propithecus coquereli, assembly GCF_000956105.1. Lineage (NCBI taxonomy): Eukaryota > Metazoa > Chordata > Mammalia > Primates > Indriidae > Propithecus > Propithecus coquereli. The sequence continues at coordinate 1,405,477 of NW_012147919.1, forward strand.
TCTTGAGTTATGAGGGTGAAATTACTGCATAGGAGCACAGGATCATGGGACTTCAAAGCAGACACTTTTGTCTAACTCCTTCCTTTTGCAGACAAAGAATCAATGGTTGTATTTGTCAGGGCTTTTTATTGGTTGAAATTGACAGAAAGCTAAATCAGACTCGTACAAAATATAAAAAGGGAATTTAGGAAATTTATTGGCTCACGTAAATCCAGGTGATAGATTAACAGATTCAGGGGCTCAAATAATGCCATTGGTCACCCCTCCTTTCCTCTTCCCTGTCCCCCTCCCCTTTTTTCATTTCCATTCTCACCACCACCACCTCTCTCTCTCTCTCTCTCTCTCTCTCTCTCTCTCTCTCTCCATATTATCAATCTTCTTAAGGCCACCTTTATTCTCTGTTGGCCACATTTAAATTGGAATAACTCTGCTTGTACTGACACAACCTAGCCTTGTGCCCTTAGAAATAGGGCATGCATATTTGGCACACCTGGGTCTCCTGCCTCTTCTGAAGCTAGAGGAAGAGCCAGGCTAGTGGCCCCACCTAAGACTCAAGGAGAACAAGGAGACGGGGAAAGAGGTGTTTTCCCCAAAGAAACATTAAATTGCAGCTCTTATCAGACCTAGGGAATGAATGCTTGGAAAACATTAATAATAATAATAATGATATAATGACAATATCAATATATAACAATTATTGAAGTCTTACCATATGCCAGACACTTTTCCAAGTGTTTAATGACTCATTTAATTTTCAAAACATCAATATAAGGTAGGTATAAATACTACTTTCATTTTACAGATGAAGAGACAGAGTCACAGAGAGATTAGTTGTCTATGCTCATGATTTCAAAGTCAAGTGTATCTTAAAGCCCAATAATTTTTCAACCAGCATTCATTCAACCAATATTTGTTCAGCACCGACTATCACGTAGGTTCTTTTCCAGACATTGGGGAGCAAGAAATTACTACCCATATCTTCACAGCACATGCAGTCTAGGGATGGGAGACAAAGACATCCTATATCTAAATACGTATATATCTCATGTCTAAATAGTGACTATAAAGCTTAATAAATACTATAAAGTATTTATAGAGCATGAATTATTATGATATGGAATTCACTAACTTATTCTTTTTTGGTTATTTAAATATAAAGAGATCTCAGTGAAGTGTATGAAAATGGCTTTGTCACAGGGAAAGTTAGTCCCAAATGCCAGTCATTGTTTAGCAAAGAGGGCACAGTTGTGCTGAACATTAGACTTCTTTTCTTCCAGTTGAATTGGATCTTGCTAAGGCTGGGAGTGGGGGCAGGAGGCAAGGTGGAAATTCTTAAAGAGTGTCTATCTGGAATAGACAAATAACAAATAATTCTAATTTTAATGGAAAAAAATTTGGACTAGTTCATATTTTTATTTCTTCTAATTATGAAAAACAACTTAAAACACCAACAAAAAATATTGAGATTTGCTCATCACAAACTATAAATGAAAATTCTTTGTTTCAAACTGGCAAAGATATATGGAAGACATTTTCGTTAATTGTAAACTAGAACATTCCCAGCATGAAATTTGAGATTTAACTCCTGCTCCAAAGACTTCATTTAAATCCTTAATATTAGCCATTTTTCAATTAAAGTATTTGAACCCTTTGGTTAATTTACAAGATTCATAACCCTGCAAGCTTCCATTTTTGCACCCATTGGCTATTTCGTCCTTTTTAACTATTCCAAAAAAGTTAATGTGTATTAACAGCCAATTTCCAAGAGGGCAATTAGTAGATAACTCTAAAATGTGCTTTGATTCTAATAAAAAACCCATAGGGTACTACTTAAAAGATACCTAGAGATCAGCAAAGTATTAGAAACCAAGACCATACCTGATGAATATCTGAAGATCAAAATAAACTGCGATTTGAAAGATCTTCCAGAGGATGGAAAATCCAGCTTATTCATTTTGCAAATCTTTATCAATGTGTCTGAATAATGTGTCTAGTAGTGCATAGCTTACCTCAAGTACACACATTTTTTTTTTTTTTTTTTGCAGAAGAGAAAGCCATTAAATGTGACTCAGAGACTAGAGGAGAATACTTCAAATTTCGGGGAAAAACTGACTTTGAAGGCCGTTGAAATCTACCGCATGTGAGTAATTATACTGGGGAGTTTATATAGCACATGCAAGTTATGTTTTAACTAGAAATAAGAGTGAATAAATTAGTGGACTTTGGGTCTAGTCATGCCTTCCCTAACTTGTCATTTTTCATAAATGATTGTAGTCTGGGTGTGGGCGTGTATGTGTTTCTCAATTTATTCTTCCTAATGTATGGCTAGAGATACAGGATAACCTGAAATAATTCCAGGAAGGTAGCAGTCGCTATTCATTTGGCTCCATCTGCCACATTAATTCTGATCAGATACTAACCCTCTGAATAGACAGCAGGTGTCAGATAGAAGCGAATGTTTTGTGTGTTTGTTTTGCTTTTCTCTTCCCCATCATATTTCCAGGGTTACGAGTCTAAAGATAATGCACAATGAAATTACGGAAACGTGTTCCTATAAGAGAAATTTAGAGCATATTTTTAAGGGATTCAGATTCACTCATCTCTAGGAACCAAAGATGTAACTTTTGCATTCTGGAACATTGAGAGTGGGGACAGAGAAGTTCTGCAAGTTCTTAAGTATTTTTCTTCATTTTCTTTTCTCTCGATGCATGAGAAGGAATAATACACAAGCTCTCTAGCCCTTTTTCTTCCTCATTTGAGCTTTGATTCCACTGCGCAACAAGGATATAATAAAAATAAAAAATTCAACATTAAAATCCTAAATTATGAGTGCACGTCTAGAATTATAGCGAATGTACAAATATATGGGGTCACTGTTCTCTGAGAGGCAGTCTGTGCTTTTCAAATTGAGTATATAGCTCTGTGTGTCTATCTAGGGTAGGAATAAGACCATGTTCTTCTCTGTACTCTAAGTACCTAGAGCAGGACCTAGCACATTAAACAATATAACATGAGCTAAGAATATATGGGGTACTTACTCTGTGCCATGCATTGTTTAAAGCTTTTTTTTTAATTAAGAGATGGGGTATTGCTCTGTCGCCCAGGCTGCAGTGTAGTGGCACGTTCATAGCCCACTGCAGCCTTGAACTCCTGGGCACAAGCAATCCTCCCAGCTCAGCCTCCCAAGTAGCTGAAATTATAGTGGGAACCACTGTGCCTGGTTGTGTTAAAGCTTTTAAATACAGGACTTCATTCACTCACAGTAGCGGTCGCGACGTGATAGCAGATGACCTCCCCACAGCTGCTCACCTCAGTTCATTGGCAGCTGACTCTCAATCCCTGGCACCTGCAAATGCTTTTGTGTAAGCCTGTTTTCTACAGCACTTGGAGAGCTTGCTGGCCAGAAGCGGGAACAATCAGGAACTGCAGTGAAGTTCAGGTCCCTGGGAGCAATCCCCCAACTACTGGGAGGGATGAAGATGGCGGATAAATGGCACAGCCTCTAGAACCCCCGGTGGATTATTCTAAAACTCTCCGTAATTTCTCAGCAGGTCTCTGGGAAGTTTAAACCCAGGTGCTCACAGCTGGAAATTGCACGTTGCCTGATGCTTCCTGGATTTTTTTTTTCCTTTTCCTGATTTGCTTTCCTCACTTTCTTTACTCTCTTATTATGCTTTTTAGGATTACCTACCAAGTATTCCACCTGTGCTCACATCCTTCTTATCTCAGGATCTACTTCTAGAGATACTGAAAGTTAGGCACTCTTGCTTATATAATTTCTGTGGCATGAATGAACAAACAAATGAATGAATTTCAGAGGTACCTAACTTCCAGGCCAACCAGAAACTATTCAATTTTTCATAGATTCTCCCATTAAGTTAATGTACTTGGGCAGTAATACAGCTGCAGTTGTTAATGAAGCAGTGGGGAGTTGCATTTAAGTAGAGACACAGGAAAGAATAAATTAACTGAATGCAAAACAATCATTGGAATGGTCTGGGTTAGTTTAACATAATTTGGGTACGATTGAACTCCTGGCGAGCACCAGCTAGAGACACCTTGCAGCCACATTTTTCCATACATTGATATTAGCAAGAACTGAGGCAGTCACTCAAGACAAAGTAAGATTTTCACATGAAGTGACAGATAATTGAGAGAAAACAAGACACAATAATTGAGAATTCGATTTTTTTATTTCTTTGGATTATATTTTAAAATGACTCATGAATTGCATATATTAATGAATAATATTCTTTACCACTTATTTTGTGGTTTTGGCCAAACGAGTTCATTATTGATTTTACACACTACACACACACACACACATGTACATGCATGCACATATTTTGTTATTGTTGTGAAAGTAACCATAACCTCATTTATTCTGTTCCTGGAACTAAATTGATGATTCTAGTGGTTATTTTGATTCTATTATTAATAGTATATGAAAACACCAATAACAGCCACCACTAATAATGTAGGTTAACTGATAATGGTCATTTATTGAGGATCTCTTATGTGTCAGGTATTATTCCAGTTCTTTACATATATTGACTAATTTAATCACCATAGTAATAAAATGAGGAAAGATGAATTGTCCTAATTTCACCTACAAGGAAAGTGAAGCTCAGAAAGAGATAGGATAATGTCTCCAAGTTCATACTGGAATTGGAATTCAAATTAATCTGCCCCTTCAGCTAAGTGTTAGGGCTTCCAATACTGTGAGGAGAACCCAGAAAGCGTTAAAGATTTCACCGGAGGGCACCAAACACTCATTAGCCTTAAGTGCAGGTAAGAATTCAGAGACGGGCGGGCAGCTGAGGATTGGCAGAAGCAGGAGCAGGGTGGTGTTACTAACCTGATTAAAACTGTGATTTTTTTCATTTCTCTCACAATAAAATCAGGTTTCTTAAGTTGGTTCTTGAGTCCTGCTGACCTCTGACATTTGTTCACTTCTCTGAGATGACCCCCTGCCATCGTCATGGCAGCCAAAGTGAATTTCTTTCAATTCACCACATGGTGCTTTTCATCTCTGGTCTTTCTTTGGCTAAAAACTTCTTCCCTGTCCCATCCTTCTTTGCCTGGCTAACTCCTGTGTTTTATTCAGGTCTCCAAACAGATTTCATTTTCTCTAGACAAGTCGTCCATCTCAAATCCTCCCTCCCTGCTCCTCAGCTGGGTTTAAATTATTAATCTACCTGATTTCAAATTATGTTAATACTACAAGGCTATAGTAACCAAAACAGCATGGTACTGGATGGGGGGGGGGTGGAGTTGGAAGTTCCAAGCTGCTAATCATGGCTTGGTCTTTCTGGTAATCAGTCCTCATCCAAGAGCCCACCAACAGTTGTCTCATTATAACAAAAAATGTGCCTATCGCCTAGAAAATTCCAAGGGATTTAGGAACTTTTTGTCAGATGCTTCTATTACTCAGAAAACCACAAGAGTTTTAGAAGCTCGTGTCAGGAATTGGGGTCAGAGACCCATATGCATATTTCTTACTGTTTCAGAGACCCTAGTCTCTGGCCACAAATCCCTTACAGCAAATGATCACACCAGTCTGAGCATTTACATTTAGTGTAGCATTTATAGGACAGATGTATCAATAGTACCAACCCCAAAATGCCCAACATTTGAAGAAGCCAGTATGAAGTAGGAATACATTTAAAGAAACAACTAATTTGCCCATGAAGCCATTAAATTTTCTTATTTTTGTTTGATTATTCTTTTTCCTCCTTGATCTACTGCTATTTTTACCTTATAATAAGCT
>NW_012147919.1:1411296-1411813 GCF_000956105.1 Propithecus coquereli
AAAACACCAACAAAAAATATTGAGATTTGCTCATCACAAACTATAAATGAAAATTCTTTGTTTCAAACTGGCAAAGATATATGGAAGACATTTTCTTTAATTGTAAACTAGAACATTCCCAGCATGAAATTTGAGATTTAACTCCTGCTCCAAAGACTTCATTTAAATCCTTAATATTAGCCATTTTTCAATTAAAGTATTTGAACCCTTTGGTTAATTTACAAGATTCATAACCCTGCAAGCTTCCATTTTTGCACCCATTGGCTATTTCGTCCTTTTTAACTATTCCAAAAAAGTTAATGTGTATTAACAGCCAATTTCCAAGAGGGCAATTAGTAGATAACTCTAAAATGTGCTTTGATTCTAATAAAAAACCCATAGGGTACTACTTAAAAGATACCTAGAGATCAGCAAAGTATTAGAAACCAAGACCATACCTGATGAATATCTGAAGATCAAAATAAACTGCGATTTGAAAGATCTTCCAGAGGATGGAAAATCCAGCTTATTCATTTTG
>NW_012147919.1:1414818-1431274 GCF_000956105.1 Propithecus coquereli
TCAGGTCTCCAAACAGATTTCATTTTCTCTAGACAAGTCGTCCATCTCAAATCCTCCCTCCCTGCTCCTCAGCTGGGTTTAAATTATTAATCTACCTGATTTCAAATTATGTTAATACTACAAGGCTATAGTAACCAAAACAGCATGGTACTGGATGGGGGGGGTGGAGTTGGAAGTTCCAAGCTGCTAATCATGGCTTGGTCTTTCTGGTAATCAGTCCTCATCCAAGAGCCCACCAACAGTTGCCTCATTATAACAAAAAATGTGCCTATCGCCTAGAAAATTCCAAGGGATTTAGGAACTTTTTGTCAGATGCTTCTATTACTCAGAAAACCACAAGAGTTTTAGAAGCTCATGTCAGGAATTGGGGTCAGAGACCCATATGCATATTTCTTACTGTTTCAGAGACCCTAGTTTCTGGCCACAAATCCTTTACAGCAAATGATCACACCAGTCTGAGCATTTACATTTAGTGTAGCATTTATAGGACAGATGTATCAATAGTACCAACCCCAAAATGCCCAACATTTGAAGAAGCCAGTATGAAGTAGGAATACATTTAAAGAAACAACTAATTTGCCCATGAAGCCATTAAATTTTCTTATTCTTATTTGATTATTCTTTTTCCTCCTTGATCTACTGCTATTTTTACCTTATAATAAGCTTATGCGGAGCTACTTAGCATAGAAATCAGCTGATAGGTAGATGCAGTTCCTCCTCGGGCCATTTTCCATAGGTGTGGCATCTCGAGGAGGCTTTACCTCAATCTCCCAATACATTTGGTCATCAATGTCAATGTTATCATTTACATGAGGTAGTTGAATCTTACCAGCAACATCAGTGTCACAACACATTGCAGTGTGATCATGGTACAATTCGGTTTCATTACAGAGCAAATCAGTAAGAGTTATAGAGGGTATTTGCTTTGCCTTCCCAACAGGTAGCATTAACTTTTATAATATTATTCCATTTCTATGATGAGACCACCGTATTTTAGTTACTTTGTTGGATCTTGTTAAACTTTTATGTACTTACAATTACTGTATGACTACTAGAGCTTGCTTAAGGAGATTTATATTCATTGCTGTCAAAGGACCCTTAATTGGAACACCCTGTATCCTGAATGAACTCACCTGCTGGACTAGGGTATCTGTACTGGGACTCTGGCCTTGCGAAATAAGACAAGGACCCACTTTTGGCCACGAGGAAGGAAACTGGAAATGAGATTGAAAGTCAGGTGAGTAATAGGGCTGATGCGATGTTGACTTAGGCAGGAATGAAGATGAGACCAGCAGGGTGCCTAGGCAACAACATGTAAGGAGGTCCCCCTCTCAGGTGTAAGCCCCACTGTTGCCCCAAGTGCCTCACCCTAGTCTTGGACCTGCTGGTGTACTTATGAGTTCAATAGATCAACAGTAAACTTCTGTTGTGTCTCAGGCAGTGCAATAGTACCTGGGCATGACATGAGATGAGATAGTTCCTGGTCTTGACATCATGGAGCTTCAAGTCTAAACAGGAAGCTAAACAGAAACAAAGCCAGCAAAAACAAACTGTGGTTTATACTATAAATAAAACAGGGAAGAAACAGAGAATAACCTCTGGTCGGAGGAGGTGAGTATTTTGATTTGGAATTTGGGTCATGGCCTCTCTGAAGAGGTAACATCTAAATGTAACTTACAAGAATCAGATGTGGGCAGGGCTTAGGGAATAGGCCAAGCAAAGAGAAGAGAATACACAAGGGCCTGAGGAAAATAAGACTTTGCCTAAGTTTTGACTCAGAGAAAGTCAATGTGGTTGGCACAGGAAGAAGGAAGAAAGAGGTGGGTCTGGATCATGCAGGCCTGCGTGCCACGTGAGAGAGTTTGTGCGTATTTTCAGGCCACTTGAGTGCTAAGCATAGAAATGATACAGTGGCCTTTTTGTGAAAAATAAATAATAGTAAAGATCAATATGGCTACATGTGGAAGAGAATAGGTTGGGTTGGTGGGAGATTATGGCTATAATCTGAGTCAGAAATGATGTTGGCTTGAACTGGGATGATGCAGGTAGATCTGTTAAGTATTTATTTTAATGAGATTAGATTTATTTATATAATCCAATAGCATTGACTAATGGGTTGGATATGGAGTTGGAAGGAAAGAGAAGAATCAAAGGTACTTACGGTTTTTGGTCTTGAGTAACTGGGCACTGGATGGCTCTGTTTACTGAGATTCACCCATCTCTTCGGTGACAGTGTCTTGAACCTTCACTATGTGCCAGCCCCTGTTCTGAGCTCTGGTTGTATAAACAGAATGTGAAACTTATGTGGTCCTGATCCTCACTGAGTTTTTATTCTTGATGCGGAGACAGGGACTAAAATACATAAAATATGTAGCAAATTGGATGCTGAGTGGGTGGGTGTTAAGAGCAGTGAAGACAGAGCAGAGAAAGAGTACAGGGAAGTGCAGGTGGTGGCGATTAAAAAAGTTTTGAAGTAAAGGCTTCATTGTGAGATGACATTTGAGCAAAGACCCCTAGGAGCTGAGAGAGTGGGACAGGGAAGAAGGAACTTGGGCCAGTGTTGTGGAACTTGTCCCTTCAGCACAGGGTGGGCCCTGGAGCTAAAATCTGCCTCTCCCGTGGGGATGTGGCTTGTCCTTGGAAAATTCATTATCAGTCTGTAAATAGGGGGCATGTAAATAAGTTTCTGAGGTTTACCCTTAATCTATGGAATAGAGCAAATTTGCTGGCATTTTCTGATGAGGCAGGAAAGCTTTAGTCGGGATTTGAACCAGTGGCTCCAGAGACTTGCAATATCATTAAGTCAGATTTAAGTCTCCTTAAGCCAGATGCTTAATCCATTAAGTCCAGTGTTTAGTTTGCTAAGCTACCTTTCTGTGCCTGCTTACGGAAATTGTGTCTGTCTGCTCCCAAAGGTTTTCTTGAAGTCAAAGCCAAATGGAAGTCAGATGCCATTGCAAGCTGCTATAAAAAGAGCATGAATTCTTTGGTTCTGCTGGCATTTAATGGTGACAAAAGCTTGATTTGTCACTCTTTAGGCATGGGTGGTTGCCTGGAGTTTGATTTGGTATATATTGTTGTGATATTTGTACTATAATGCAGAGGTATAACGTTCCTTAGATATAGATTGGAAGGAAAAAGAAGAATCAAAGATACTCCTAGATTTTGGTCTTTGTAAATCATTATCCAATCATCGTACAAGCTCCTCTCCCCCTAGACTCTCAGCATTTTTTAATTAAACTTTTTTAAAACTCTTATGTGATGTGTATGTGTTTGTATGGTAGCATAGGGAAGGTTCACAAACTCAAACACTTTCAAGGGAGCCTACAGTTTCCATATGTAAATAAAGAAGTCATCCAAAGAAAAAATATTCCAAATTACAAAGTGACATCATCTTTAAGCTCAGTGCCCTCAGCCCCTGACCACACAAGCTTGCCGGTCAATTCTGGGCTATGGGACCCTAAGGTTCTGGCTTCTGAGTTCTCGTTAACTGTGTGAACTCGAGCTTTCCTAAGCCTTAATTTCTTTATCTGTGGAGATGTTAATTCCTTTCTCATAGTGTAGTTGCATAGATTCAATGAGGTAATGTTTGCCAGATACTTAGCACAGGCCCTGACCAATGATTGGTATTTAATAAATGGTAAATTTTATTTTCATCCAAATTCATATTGATCATTGCACTGTGTATATATGTGTGTGTATGTGTGTGTGTGTGTATAAATTCCCTGTATATTATGATGTTTTGACATCTTAAAAAAGCCTTCCTGGCTAGGGAGAGACTGCCCCTCCTGGGCAGGCCAATTCTTAGAGATGGCAAAGGCTCAGCCAGGAATTTGCCTTTGATACATAATTAATCCAGAGCCCCACCTCCTCCAACTGGGCCGTGCATTCCAAGAGGCAATATTCTTCTGACTTGATTATCCCAGGGCCAGGCACCAGACAACTAGGGGCCACCCTTATGTCTCAGAGACCATGGAAATTATTCAAACTAGCCAATCCCAAACTGGCCATCCTGCCCTGCCTTGCCTTTCCCACAGGAACCCCTGTAGAGGCTCACCCCTCTCATCTGCCTCCCTGCTGCCGTTCCTGGGGGCTCTGGATCAGGTGCGGCCCCTCCCATCTCTAGGGCCTGTGACTGTAGTAACATTTGTTTCCCTGAGCCTCTCCTGCGTTTCCTGTTGTGGCTGCACCTGACCAGCCATCACATAAAAGACGACAAAATCATCATTGTCTAAGTTCTGCAGGAAAACTTTGTGCTTCAATGAAAATTGTGCATTATTTAGAGCACACCCTTTTAGGTTATCTGATTCTCATTCTATGGGAGCTATTCTTCCATTCTGTAAGTTGTAGATAACTGTTAGAAATGCAAAATAATTCTTGTCCATAGACATGCAAATAAATTCTGCTCCTCTCTCCCCAACAAAAGCTAGTTTTGCTGCTCATTTGAATATTCATTCCAATATTTTACTTCATATCTATGTGTGCTGCTTTGGCTTCTCCATTAAACCAGGTTATAATATTTGCCTGGTTTCCTCATTTAATCAGTGAATATTAAATAAAATCTGTAATGTGGGTTAATATTATATCTGTACGAAATTCATAATTTTACCCTCTTTTGAAAATTTTCTTTTAATGGTAGAGAACACCATTCAATGGATTGTGAATAAGAAAAAGGAACTTAAAAGACCTGATTGAGGTGTAGATATGCTTAGATATGGAAAGTGAAATCCCAGTAATAGATGCTGTATGATTAAGTTCTAAAATGAATGGAAATAAAATGTGAGTTTAAGGGAAAGCTCTGTCCTGGGGTTGATGGGGCATATTTCACTGAGGAGGTCATTGGCTTGGATTAGGGTAATTGTGATTTTTTTTCTTACCTCTTTACTTTGTGAAAATAAATGAAGATCCCCCAAATAAGAAAAATTATTCCAAATTTGCTATAGCGAGGGAGTCAGCTACTATCATGTGTTTTGGCAGAGACTCAAATGAAGGCAGAGGAATGGGAAAGGTTTATAATGGAATTAGGGAAGGGAAGGCCTTAATTGGAGTATGTTTGCAAGGGGAACCTACCTGTTGGCAGGCTAACTACTAGCATATCTGGCTTTCTCTGGTTTATCATAAGTTGAAAGCAGGGTGAATATTGGGGACTTTGGCAGTTATTCATCAAGTTCCAGCCACTTTGGGTTAATTACTATAAGGGATACTGTTTGGCTTCTTAGGCTGGTTGGTACATAAAGAAGTCTGGCTTCCTGGACTGGTTACCATAGATGGTATTATAGATTGGTTTCCTGGCTGCTTGTTGCAGGTTGTGGGTCAGAGTTCTATTTTCATATATAGTCTGGTCATTGTCCATTTGTATGTTCAATCTCTTAATGTCAGAATACTAAGTCACTGACTATGAGGAAAAAGTTCATTACTCATAATCTAATTCTTCCTGGTATGAACATATAATATTAACAGCACTTAACATATCAAAAGCAAATATTTGTTGGTCTTTGTCCCTAGCAACGGTCATTTCCTATTAATTTTGTCATTCTTTGCCACATAGAGCCTAAAATATATCAGGGGCACGGTATATATTTATTGAGTAAATTAATGAAATATTCCTATTAAAGTCTCTGTTAGAGCAACATGCTTTACTAATTAGGACCAAATTGCCAGTGTTATAAACACAGATTATAATGGCATAAAATACGAAGGAAATTTGTGAGCACACGGAACTTCAAAAATCTCCAGGCTCAAATCTATTCCAGGGCTCACGTGATTTCATCTTGGCTGAATTGTCCTCTCTCCATACTTTCCTCTGCATGTCATCACTTTTTTTTTTTTTTTTTTTTTTGCTTTGGCGTAATTTCATTATCAAGTAGGTTTGTTCCTTGTTGCGGCAAGATGGTCTCCCTGTCCCTAAAACTTGTGCTGTTGACTGCTACTCTATACCACTTTCTCACTTGGGGCTTAAGACATCCTGGTGGAAGGAAGGAAACAGATAATGAGGAGGAAAGAAAGGGAAAATAGGATAGAAGGAGGCATACTGGAAGAATTTTAACTCATGTTAAATTCTCTAATAGATGTAGAAGACAGAGGATATGTATGGAAAACTACTCCAAAATTCAGCTAGGAAGTGAGTGCTAAGGTGACTTTTTAAATTAAAAAAAAAAAGTTTTTAAGGACTTGTACCTAAAGGTAGAATTTTTTATTACGGACTATTCCTTGGTGCCTCAGTCAGAAAAAATATTACAAATATAGTCTAAAAGTGTTGATCTTTCATTTAGGATTGGTTGCCATGCTGAGATCCTGGGATTGGCTCTGAATTTAATGGCCACAGTGCAAAGTTCTGATCTCTGTGTTTAGGTTGGGCGATGCAATGGGACAGCATCTGAGAACATCGCCTTCCAGAGGAAGCTGTACTTGCACTTGAGGAGTGAAAGTTCTCCCCCCAGGCTTTCCAAGACCATAAGGGCTTGTGTTCAAGCTGTGTCAATCTTTAGTAATTCCAAACCATTTTGCACCCTACAGCAAATACTTGCCAAAAATACCCTTTGGTGAATAATAATGCAATTCAAATGACAACTAATCAGACTATTGTTTTCATAATTGATCTGATATTTGCAGGGACTTTTCTTTGAGGATGCTTTGTAGCAAGGACTTTGCCTATCTGTTTGGATTAAATACAAGAAATGGAAATATCAGCTCTTCGATAACAATAGATTAAGAATCAGAAATTAGATAAAATGCAAATGATGGTTTCTTTTTAATTTGTTTCTTTGAAAAGAAGATTTTTATCATGGCACAAGCAAATAAAACTGGCATAAGTAATTAAATGCATTATGTAAAACTAGCCTATCTTTCCAAATTGTTTCCTCTTAATGAATTGCAAACGTGTGTATTTACTTAGGATATTTGGCCTGAGAAGTTGAAAACAGCAGTTGTGTAATTTTTTCCCCCAGTTCTTTAAAGTTCAGTTGAAGATTCTTATGGTTAATACGCAAGAAGATGTAGACGCTTGGTTGTGATCTGTACTTTGTTTTATTATTTATTCCTTTTTTCTGTGCAATGGCAAAGATTTTTAACCCTCATTTATTTAATTCTAAATGATAGGCATGCAAGTGTTTTTCTTTTAAACTTTTCTTTATTCCCCTCTGTGATATTGAAGATGAGAAGATGGAGCCCAAGACGGCTCCGAGACAGTGGCTGTAACAGGGACACGTTGATTACAGGGAGATGCTAAACTCACTTCTGGTGCCTTGACCTTGCTTCATTGTTTTTCTCTTTCATATTTAATGATGCCAAGAAGGAAATATTTTGGCTTACTTTAGAAAAAAGGGAGAAAAGAAGGAAGCTAGTGGGTGCACGCACGCACACACACACACACACACACACTCTCTCTCTCTCTCTCTCTCTCTCTCTCTCTCTCTCTCTCTCTCTCTCTCTCTCTCAGAAAGACCAAAGGAGAGAAGCAGAGAAACGGGAGAGAAGAGGAAAGAGAGGAGGAGAGATTGAGAGGTGGAGAGAGAAAGAGAAGGACAGTGAGATGGGCTGAGCGAACTAAAGTGAGAAGGGAGGGCACATACTGGGAGAGGATGCAGAGACTGACAGACACAAAGAGAAAAGCCAGAGCTTTTTCGAGGCAACTCAGGCTTGAGAAAGCCTCTGACAATCCCCTTTCTTAAGAGAATAAACCGAGCTGTTCATTAAAAAACCAAAACAAAACAAGACAGAAACCTCTATCCCTCTGACTGTCCATGAGCATTATAAACAGTGATGTGCACACAATGTGGGTGGATTTTCTTTTACGGACAGGTGTCAGAAGGAGTAGATAGGGGACTGTCGCAGGCTTTAGCGGCTGGCGATCCCCATCCCAACGCTCTGAGAGGCCCCGGACACCTCTCTGGTCATCTCCTTATTTGGAAGGCTCAGCTGACTTCCCTCATCTCGTCTCTCTCCTCTAGCTCCCAAATTGGAATCTTAGCTGGCTGAGCTTTGGCATGTGGCTTCAGCTTCTCTAGGCATCGCCTCTGTCATCTGCAAAGAGAGGTGATTTGAGATTCCACATGGTGTACGAGAGGAGCCAATTAGGCACTGAATGTGCCTAGCTCGTGGCTTTAGACTCAGAAAAATTATGAATAAATGCTGGTTTCTTTCTCCAACACACCTGCCTCTCCCCCTTCTCCTCCTACTATGTATATTATCTCTCATGGAAATGCTCTGCAATACTTAGCACAGTTATAGAATTTTAATGATTTTAAGTTACAGGGGGTTAATGTTCTAAAAGCTTAATAGTAATCTTAAAAGCATCTTGTGCTCAAAGCGATTCAGAGGAAAGGCAGAGAGCCTTTGAGCCTCCTTCCTTCCCTATCACCTCACAGTCTCTCCCCGTAGCTTCTAATGACCATACATTTGGTAATGCCTTCCCTGTTTATCTTTTGGTATTTCTATTACTCCAGTTAACTGATTTTGATTATCTTCTGCATGTCCTGTAGTTCCTCTTACAATAATTCAGTCCTAATTCTATGTAAAGTTTAGAGAATTTAAAATCTCAAGACACACTCTGAACTTACAAAATGAGAAAGGGACGAGGTCCCCAGATGAGCTAGCTGTGGCCCTTTCTGTTTTTGTCAGAGAAAGGAGCCAGGCTTGAAGAAGATGGAATAAGCTATTGAAATATTGGGGCTTAGACAATCCCTGCAAAGTGCTCTGTCAAATCAGGTTTGAGCCAGATACCAGGCAGGCACTGCTGACTCCCATAACTTGCCTGATGATGAATTATTGATAGAGCCTCCCAAGCTTCTAGCTGCACCCACATATTCTGTTATTTCAGGACCTTCGTGAGCCCAGCAGCCAGAGTGCTGAGCACTAGCGCTGATTACCTGATAATATGCAGCATTATCTATCGATTATTTTGTGTCTTATTTCCCTCAACCAATTTATCAACTGTTTGAGTAGATGCCATTTATTTTTATCATTCCTGAATTTTCTATAGAACCTAGCGGGTTTTTAAGCACATATTAAGGATTCAATAAATACCTGTTGATTAATAGCTGACAACACTTCTGTTTTGAGGTCTAGAAGCAACACATGCCAATGGTTTTTTTTCTGCACCCTCCAAAAAAATTCATATATCATATACAAGGCTTTTATGATCGAAGCTCTCCTAAAATAGTGTAATTTTCACCTTGCCTTTCAAAGCCTTCGTGACAAGCCCATTATCTTTTCAGGCATCTATATTAAGGATACGTAACAAGAAAGTGGAGCAAAGGAGTTAGATTTTTGTTTCAACCTTGTATTTATTAATATTATCTGTTTGATGAAATGAGGGTGTAAATATCTACAGACTAAAGGTTGGTTCCAAAATTCAACACTATTAGGGAGAAATTAATGTCTGGTCGTGTTCATTCAGGTAAACTTCCAAGGATATTAAACTTGAAACGGTCTCTCTGGAGTTGCAGGTATCTAAGCTATTTGAAAGAAATTGATATAAGTGTGTTAGAGAGGGCAAGGTCTCCATTGTGCAGCCTGACTCTGTATAATGAAAAATCAAATTTGAATATTAAAAAAACTTAATTCAACTGTAGCAGAAAATGGCACATGCTCCTACTCAGCTGTGGTGAACTGCTCGTGCATAGTGATAAGATTTGGTGATGAGAAATGTTCCCTACTCTGACCGGGTAATTCTTTTGTTGATAAATAGAGACTTTGGAACAGCAATACTTGTCCAAGCATTCTTAATACACAGTGCATCTGATCTGACCCTGTCTAAATAAACAGTTTTGGTGCGTGTCTGGTGTTGTCCCGATCAGCTTTGTTTGTGCAGCCAAGCCATCTTACAATATACGCTGACTCAGAAATTTAATTTTAGAGTCTGCATCTTATACTTTGCCACATGGCAGTGACAAAGATCAAGGGACTATTTTTCCATAAGGAGACTACCTTAGCTGGGTTAAACCATTATAATAAATACAGCAATTTGAGATGAATGAGAAAATCAGAGTTAATGAGGCTTGGAATCATGTGAAGAAAATGTAATCGCTGGCGTGGCAGGAAACACTAATGTGCACACACACGAACTCTTATAACCCAGCCTACCTCTATGTTTTCGATTCACTATCAAAAGGTAAAATGATGCTATATACTTGTGTTAAAGTCACATGGGCCTGACGTTTCAAGTTTTATTGTTTTTGCATCATTATAAGATGTCTACCTTCAGAAAAGTCCTCTTTAGAAATGTTCATATAAATGTCCACATCCTATACAAAGTGGAATTCCAGGACAGAGCAGAAAGTTGAGCTATACCAAAAAAATAAAAAAATAAACCCACTAAAGAGTCAATTTGCTTGATTTTGCATATAGGGATATGGAAATACTGGTTTGATTTAAATTTATTGTAAATTGTCTTGTTCACAACATATACAATTTAAGTACTGACATGTGCTAAGAATCCTACTGCGAACAATTTCTGGATCTATTCTGTTACATGTGCATTTTGTGGTTACTTCAACAGTATTGGAGGACTTCTGGGTTGTTACATTACAATTGTTCAGGTGTTTCACCAGCATCTGTAAAGGGGCGGTTGCTCTGACTCTACCTACAACGTGTCTATAAAGGGAATGACTTCCATGTCAACTTTTTATTGATGGTTTAATCCGCCACTTTGAAATAGGGTACTGTCTTTGTTTGTTCTGCTATAACAAAATACTTCAGACTATGTAATTTATAAAGAGCAGAGATTCATTTCTTTTGGTTCTGGAAGCTTGGAAGTCCAAGACCAAGGCAGTAGCATTGGCATCAGCTGAGGGCTGCTGTCTGTTTCCAAGATGGTGCCTTGTTACTATGTCTGTACTTGGTGGAAGGTGGAAGGGCAAACAAACATTCCTTTCAGTGTGTGCCATTTTATAAGGGTGCTAATCCCATTCATGAGGGCAGCCCTCGTGCCTCAACTGCCTTCTGAAGGCCACACCTCTTAATACTGTTGCATTGGGGATTAGCTTTCAACGTGAATTTTGAAGGAGATGCCACCATTCAGACCATAGCAGGTACCCAGTAGCATTTTTCAAAATCACAGATTTATAATTTTCAATAGATGATATTAGGTGTGTGTGAAAGAGTTTCCAATTTGGTGAGTGATCTCTATGAAGCATAGGCCCTCTTGCCAAAGTAATTCTAAAGGATCATGTGTGCAAAAGGCTGTTTCAGGAGGGTGGAACTTTGATGCTGCACAGGCCAGAGAAGTGGAGAAGGGGAGGGAAAAATGGAACAATGAATGGGAAAATGTCACAAAATAGATAATTTTTTTCATGTGAAAGCACAAATTTAATCTTTCAGGATTTAATCTTCAATCACATCATTGCTGACATTTTGGATCAGGTAATTCTTTGTTGTGGGATTCTCCTGTGCATTGTAGGATGTTTATGTTATGTTTATTGTAGGATGTGGCAATATCCCACACCTCTCTCCATTAGATTCCGGTAGCAAGCCCTTCTCCACAGGTTGTGACAATCAAAAATGTCTACAGACATTTTTAAATGTTCCTTGGAAGGCAAAATCCCCCCAAACCCTGGTGAGAACCATCGCTCTGTGCAGTCAGTAAATGTAAATACAGACTTAATTATCAAGACCTACCCAGTGATAATACATGAAACAAAATTAGCACTCCTCCTTTTTTTTGCACTATATTGATATGATGTTTGGTGACCAAGGCTCAATTTTTTTTTGCAGTTCAATCTGTTTTGACATCTAGGAAACATATTACAATTTCATCCTTTACTAGGGTGTCAATAAACCAGTGGGTCACTGGGGAAAGGGAAGAATGGGGACTGAGTGGGAAAATAAATTAACAAATATTCCAAAATTGTCTAAAGATGAGTGTGATAGAAGGTTGGAATCTTAACTTTAGAAAAATCTTTAATATCCTGTGCAACAGAATTAGTTAGGACAGGTAAATCAACACCCCTCCCCCCAAAAAAAGGACAAACAAAAATAAAAATCAAAGCAACCTGGCAAGTTTGAACACCCATTTACCCATCTCTACCTTGAAGAAGAAAGACCAGGATTTTGTGTCTAAAGTTCCACTGAGAGGGAAATTATGCAGAATGGCTCTTTGGTAGTATTTGGGGCAGAGGAAATTTTTTATGGGGGAGGTGGATAGAAAAACGTCAAAATCAAGGTGTCTTGGGAAAATTCCGTGTGACTGAGGGCAGGGAAGAGCAGGAGGAAGTTGGTGGTTCTTTTGTGTTATGGGGTCTTATGCCCAATGGTGTACTGGTAAATGTTTAACAACCAGTTATTTCAAAAAAACATGTATGCAAATATATGGATACATGAGATTATGATAAATTTAGCTGATATAAAGGGTGTATAGCACACAATATGCTAATAAAAAATCCACAGTACTTTCTATTGTGAATTTCATATAGCCAATTCTCACAGCATGCTTTCTTTAGTTTTTGTTGAATTCTTATATCTGTGGCTAATTTATGGTTGTAATTGACCAAGAAATATAGTCTCAAAAGGAATGTCGATGGACACTTTTTATAAAATGGAAATGAAAAAAACGAAGACATACTGTAACACCAATCATTCATCCATGATGTGAGAAACATTTTGCTAACTCAGATAATAATTTTAAAAACTGAAAGTGTCGTTCCTCAATTTTTGTAGGGGTGTGTGTCTGTGTGTGCATGTGTATTGTATGTTTTCCACAATGTAATGGCTACAGGCATGATACATTTTTAAGTTTAATCTCCATTGCCCTCACTTCCTCCATCATTTTCTTAAGTCTGGAAATCCACAAGACAATAACTCAAGACCCAATTTACAACATTTATCTGTTTCCATGTTGTATATACTCCCAGCATCACTGACTTTTAGCCACCAGTGTGACAGCACTGAACATGGGAACAAGAAGAGATGTGAAGTGGCCTCTATCATATAGTATTCCTAACATACAGATAAAACAGGCGCGAATAAACTCAGTGTAAATAACCGTGAACTCTAGTAAAATAATTATAAAATAATGAGTATTACATATTTATGACCTTTGTTTTTAACATGATTAATTTCATTATGAGTTTATGTTATTTAATTTTCAATTATAGATGTTTTTAACAACCAGCTTGCAAAATTCCAGAAAATTTAACAGCCAGCACTTGCTAGCTTGAGCAGGCCAGCTATGGCACACTGGTTCCCAGGCTCCTGTTTGGCACAGTTCCCTGTGGGCTTGCAAGGTCCTCCGAGGGCAATGTCTGGGTGACACTTTCAAATTTGACTCCCACGCTGGTGCTTAGCTCTAAGGTAGCAGACCTGCCTGCTACAACAGACCACGGTGGCTTGGACAAATGAGCATACAGATCACAGACCAGGGTCAATGAAAATCAAAGATATTTCCTTACTCTTCAATTTGAACTGTTTTTAGGTTATTGTCTCCCACGCTGAATAATTACAAGAATCTTTTGCTGAGAAAGCCCCATTAATAGCTGAGAAGGATAGGGGAGCTCCAGTAACTCTGACACTGAAATATGTACCAGCCCAATCAGGGGATGCTTGGATTCAGACTGAATTCCGTTTAGAAAAATAAAAATAATGTGACCTTTGTTACACCCACTAAACCCACCACAGTGTTTTAGGATGAGAACAGCCATTGAATGCAAAAGCAAGCTCTGAAAAAAGGAGTAGAGCATCACAGACTTCAAATAAATCAACCGAGTTTTCAGGTCCCTCTACCCCACTCTAAACGATTTCAGCTAAGTTGATTGTAAAAAGATTTCATTGGAGTTATAATATTGTTTTTATGCCCTGCATATACCTGCCAGCCGATAAGGAAGAACAAAACCCTAAAGCTACATTGAAATACATTTCATTAGGAGACTCATAGACAGAGGGAAGGGAGAAATGTAAAGGGAAAATGGTTATTATTACTTTTTAGTAGGATATGGCTCTCTTAAATCTAGGTAGGTAGACTGAATCACACTGAAGTATTTATTTTCCCTCCAACACTTCGAATTTTTCTAGTTAAAATGTCACAATTTTTCTTAAAAGGGTCTCAGTTATCATAGTATATCAGGTCTTTAAATATAACTATTATTGAACAATATTCAAATAGCATTAGTAGTACCATAAAAATTTTCCATGACTCTTGGGACTCTGTTCTTTCTACTAAAAGTTAGCACTGCTGGACCCAGGGTACTTTTTCATTTACCTCTAAATGGCTCCACTAGTAATGCATACCTTAGAATTCATTTGCAATTTTATTATAAAAGGAGCATAAAGACTGGAAAATCATAATATAATGCTAAAACAATTGAGGTGGATATTTCTCACCCAAAGCCCCAGATTATTCTTAGAAATAAAAATTGGCTAATTGAATTTAATATTAAAGACTTTTTTGAAATCACTTATTCAAACTAGAGTGCAGATGTACCCAAAATGCATTCTGGCATACAAAAGCCAATGAAATATTATCTAGTTTTGCCCAATTTAGACATAGGATGTTTAATATTTTATCTTGATGACATACAGTCAAAACCTGATCAGACATTGCAATACTATCCAGACCTAGAAAGCTTTTTTTTAAAATCATACTTTAAGCATTTGTTAAGTAAACTTTTATATTTGGAAATATTTCTAGATTTACAAAAAGGTGTAAAGAGAGTTCCAGCTTCCCCTAATTTTAACATCTAACATAGTTATTGTAACTTTGTCTAAACTGAGAGATTAATTTTGGTATATTGTTACCAGCTAACTTCTGGACTTTATTCTGATTTCACCAATTTTTTCACTAATGTCTCTTTTTTGTTTGTTCCAGGATTCAATCCAGGGTATCACACTGTATTTAATCATCATATCTCTTTAGTCTTCTTTCGTCTGGGTAGTTTTTCAGATTTTCCTTGTTTTTGATGATGTTGACAGTTTTGAAAAATATCAGGAATTTTGAAGAATGTTCCTCAATTTGGGCCTTTCTGATATTTTTTGAATATTAGAGGTTATGATGTTTGGGAATAAATTCCAAAGTCCATAAAGAGGGAGCATCCCCATCACATTATATCAGGGATACATGATATCAACATGACTTATCGCCAATGATCTTGACCTTGATCACTTGGTTTGCTGGACTTCTCTGATGTAAAGTTCCTATTTTTCCCTCTCCGTACTCCACTCTTTGGAAGTAACTGAGTCTAATTCACACTTGAGATGGTGAAGGTGGTGATTATGGAGGTGAGTTAAGCTTAATCTCTGAGGAAAAGTAGGAACCTATGTATATTTTTTTGGAATGCTTGTGTAAGGAAAATTTGTCTCTTTCCCTTCTGAAAGGGTTTTAAAAGTAACATTTCATAAAGTTAGCTATAAGCTGGTTAAAAGTGACTAAGTTCATACTTAGTATTTAAACTGTTCACAATTTACACATGCTAATTCATTTTGGAAGTAACAGAGTATAAAAAATACAGCAGGTAGGACATAAATGTCCAAGTGCTTATGTCCTACTTGCTGTACTCCAGTGTATTTATCTATAAATCATATGCATGCATCACTGAACTTATGCAGCATGTATATTGAAAAACACAGGTAAAACAAAATTTAAAGGTTATGCTATGAGTCTCAGTATAAACAGGATAATAGTAATCACTAACATCTGTGTGCTTGGCATATTCAAGCATTGTCTTCAATGCTCTTGCGTGTTTAACAAGTTTGATTCTAACAGAAAACCTATGAAGTCAGGGATATTATTACTTACTTTTCACAGACAAGGAAATGAGATGAGAAACATTAAGTGTGTTGCCCAAAGTGTCACAGTTAGCATGTGACAGAGGGAGTACCAACCCCAGACAGCCAGTGCTCTTAATACCGAACTTTGTGGGAAGTCCTTGCATTTGTCTTCCCACCTCACTTAGACAGGTGTAATTTCTTCTCTGAACTGTATGCAACCCACATTGAGAGCAGTATTTTGAAGGATGTTTCCAAGGTATATTTCAGGGCCTGTTCTGATTTGCGTCTGTGTCCTGTGCTGGTTTTATTTCTCGTCTGTTCTGTACCAAGTTGCCCATTTTTCCGTCAAGGCTCTCTGGAAATGAGGTTTAACCTTTTCTTGTGCTTTTGATGGGGACACAGTCACTGAAGGCATTGCTCCTCTCTCTTAGTTCTGGGGACAGCTGTTTATTGCTGCTGCCCCATCTCTCTAATATGAATCTGTGTAAGGGATGTCTTCATTATTTGTGAGTGGCTACTGTGTGGCAGTGACTGACAGCTGTTCTTCCACTATATTCTGGAAGGAAGGAGGGAATTACCACCCCCATATGAGAGAAAATCTATTTCTATTTGCAATACCAATGTGAAAATGATTTTATTGAAACTCAGCACTATGGAGGTTCTTCCTATGTATTGCCTTTAAATATCCCCCAAACAACAGTTACCTGGATTATTATTCTTGAATTACTTCATGGATAGCATTCTATGGGTTGCATAGACT
>NW_012147919.1:1435044-1436377 GCF_000956105.1 Propithecus coquereli
TCATTTATAATATATTAAAGTAGATAATATAAGAGATAGGAAGGAAGGGCGTAGTGGTAGCTCTGAACTGTGAAGGAATTAACCTGCCCCTAAGCTTCCAAGAAAGTCACAAATTCTCACTTGTAAGAGATCATGACAAAGTCCATCTCTATTAGGCACTGATTTTGACTTTCTTACTGATTTTTCTACAAGCACAATTGTTGTATGCTATGCATTAAAATGCACTGGTGTGGATCAAAGGAGGACATTTTACCCTTAATTAGTATGAAATGAACTTAAGTTGAAACATCATAAAGCTGACATGCTATATGTTCTGGGATTTAATCACATTTTCCCATGTTTGCAGATTCAGAAATCAAAAATATGACATTAATAGGGTTCTGAAATTCAAGTCTACTAGGGTGACAGAAATATTTTGCAAGTAGAACAAAAGGTAATGTTCATAAAAATATTTCTTTAATATTGGGAAACAAACTAGAGTGAAAAATGTATAATTATTCTGGGCAAGTGTATAGTAATGATTGAAATAATTAAAAGTGAAAACAATCTAATTTTCTTTTGAAATATAAAGTAAGACATTTTATTTGAAAATACTTATCAAAATTTCCGTTTTAACCATTAGAATTAGTTTTCCATAAATATTATTAAAAAATGGAAATTCATCTTACAAACTGGATGGGTCAACTATTTCAGCAGGAAAATCTCTGACTCAGTTGAATAATTTGCCAATTCAAGTTGAGATCGGAGAAGGAGTCAAACTTTTACCTTTCTCCATGAGTTAATATTTTTGGCCAATTTCTTAGAAATTATGCAAACAACTGATACCCAAGTCAAATTCATACCTTCATTAGAGTTTCAGTTAAGGTAAAAAAATAAAAAAATATGTTCTGGTGACACCATTTGCAAATCTGATAAAATGTTAGTGATCTCACGTCAGTGCACAACCAGTTGATGAATTCATGGCATTTCCTTTTTCTTTCATTTGTGGGTAGATGCTGATTTGATTTGACTCCCTTAGATTGCTAGATTCAATTTATCTATATTATCCAAAAAGGCTAAAAGGCAGGATGTATAGAAACCTTTTCCCATTAGTGAACAGGTCAGAGTGTTTGAGGAAAGATGAAAAGCAAAGTAAACTTTTCTATAAAATACCCTTTGGGTTTTTGCACATGTAAACCCTTTCTAGGCTCTTGTCAGGTGGAACATGCCTGCTGATCTGAAACCTTTCACTTCTAAATACTGTACATAAATTATGTGATTGGGGAGTTCACTGGCATTTGGTCCAGTCTGTGCATGTAAAATAGTTGCTTTTCAAACCGCCAACTGCTAAACA
>NW_012147919.1:1436552-1440029 GCF_000956105.1 Propithecus coquereli
TATAGTAAGGTAGATTATATTTTCTGGCATTTTAAAAATCTGCCAAAACTTTTTTATGTGGATTAATTTTTGATCTGCTTTTGAATTGATTTATTAAATCTGTTTTTCCAGTCAATTAATTTCACTGTTATATGTATATATTTTTGCTGCTTTTCTTAGTTTAAACAAAACTATGTTGTCATGTTTCTAAGTGCTTGGATTGGGTTATCATTTCATTTACATTTACTATTAGTTATTAATAATAACATTTAGAGCCGTGGCTTTTATCTAATTTCAGTTTTTGTGAAATGCCATATATTTTCATATGCTTTATTTTTATTATAATTTTAATAAGTGGTCTGAAATTACAGCTTTGATATCCTCTTTAATGCAAGTATTTATTCTAAAAAGAGGCTTTTTGATTTCTAGACTTAAACTTTTAGACTTAAAAAATGAACTGTATATTTTAGCATAGTTTTCGACTTACTGAAAAGTTGTGAAGATAGTATAGAGTTTCCACATACCCCAGACCCAGTTTTCCTGTGGTTAATATCATGCATTAGTATGGCACATTTGTCACAGTTAATGAGCCAATATTGATAAAATATTATTAATTCAAGTCTCTATTTAGATTTCCTCATTTTTTACTAAATGTCCCTTTTCTGTTCCAAGACCCCATCCAGGATACCAAATTAGATTGAGTAATTATGTTTCCTCAGGCTTCTTTGAGCTATGACAGTTTCTCATATGATCCTTATTTATAATGACTTCTCAAAATTTGAGGAGTACATCAGGTATTTTGACGAATGTCCCTCAGTGTGGACAAGTAGACTGGGTGGATGGGTTACTGGGAGGCAGAGCTCAGAGGTAAAGGACCATTTTCATCATATCATATTGAGGGTGCGTACGATCAATATGACTTACGACTTTCCATGTTGCTTCAATCATCTGGCTGAGGTGGTGTTGGCCAGGTTTCTCCATTGCACTGTCGTTCTCTTATCCACCTTTCCATACTGTACCTTTTGGAGGGAAATCACTATGCACAGGCGACACCTGGAGTGAGGCTACGTGCTCTACCCCCTTGAGGGCAGTGCATCTGCATAGATTATTTAGAATTCCTCTGTACAGATTTGCCCGGCATCCTCCCTCTAGGTTGTTCAATCATTTATTTATATCATTATGAACACATTGGTATTTATTTTCTATAATGGGCTATAATACAATGCTATTTTTTCTTTTTTTCTCAAATTTTCCAGCTTTGACCATTGGGTGATCTTTCAGTTTGCTCCTGTGTCCCTTTGACATACCTTCATTATTATGTTTTTTGTTTGTTTTTAAGCATTTCCTTACTTTCTGGGACTACCAGACACTCCAAGCTCATCTTGCATTTTTCCTGCCCCATTCCTAGAATCAGCAATTCCTCCAAGGAGCACTGGTTCCTTTCATTGGAGATGGTTTTACAAACCAAAGCGTGGGTGCCAGGTATGCTCTTCGCTATTGGAGTATCCTTGCTCCTACGCCTTTTCATCTGACTTAGCAAGGAAATATGTGTATGTGGACTAACTCGGTACATACATGTATCTGTAAATATTTACAAATGCATTTGTCTGTGTCTGTATTAAGTTAAACATGAATTCAGACTGATGTCGCCAATTCTAGTCTGTTACCACTTAGATTGTGTTGTCTCTCCCTTCTCTAACCTGTAATCTCCCCCTCTGATAGGGAGAAACCTGGTTCTCCCCATCCACTCATTACCGACATCACTCATTTACAAAATTACTTAGGTTTGCACATTTTCCCCCACCCAAATTAGTGAGGTTGTTTCATAAATTTGCAATACAGTTATTTTTTCATATACTCTGCATTCTGTCCTTGGAACCTGTGATCTCCTAAATGATTTTTGTTTTAATTGCATGTGTTAAATTTCACTCTCTTTGCTGTAAAGTTCTGTGGGTTTTGAAAAATGTGTAGGGCCAAGTATCCACCACTACAACACCATGAACAGTTTCACTGCTGTAAAATATTTCCCTGTGCTTCACCTATTCGACCCTCTCCTTTTCCAAATTTCTGGAAAATACTGATATTTTTACTATCAGTATAGTATTGCCTCTTCCAGAATGTCATATAAATGAAATTATGTAGTATGTAGTCCTGTCAGACTGGCTTCTTTCCTATGGGAAAAATATACTTAAAAATCATTCACGGTTTTGCACAGTTTGTTAACTCATTCTCCTTTTTCACTCAATAGTATTCCACTGTGTGGATGTACTGCATTCTAGATCCATTCACTTACTGAAGGACATCTTCTAGTTATTAACTTGCTTCTAGTTATTGGTAATTATGAAAAAAGCTGCTATAAACATTCACATGCATGTTTTTTGGAAGGGCACTTGTTTTCAAATCATTTGGGAACAAGATTGGTGTATTGTATGGTAGGATTATGTTTAGCTTTATAATAAACTGACAAATTGTCTTTTAAATTGAATGGGTGTGCCATTTTGCATTTCTACCAGCAAAGAATGTGAGAATATTTGTTCTACATCCTTGTCAACTATTGGTGATGCCAGTTAATTTTTTTAGCCATTTTAATAGGTATGTGGTCATATCTAATTGTTGTTTGAATTTGCATTTTCCTAGTGACAAGTGGTGAGATTGAACATCTTTATAAATGCTTATTTGCCATCTATTTATCTATCTATAATTCCAATTCCATGAAGTACCTAGAATGGGCAAATTCATAGATACAGAAAGAGTAGAGTATAGGTTACCAAGGGCTGGGAGAAGGGTGGCATGGGGAGTTATTGTTTAATTCCTACAGAGTTTTAGTATGGAATAATGAAAACATCTTGAAGATGGATAGTGATAATGGTTGTTCAACATTGTGAATGTCCCTAATGCCACTGCATCTGTATACTTAAAAATGCTTAATTGCTACTTTTTTTTTTTTGAGACAGTGTCTCATTCTGTTGCCCAGGGCTAGAGTACAATGGTGTGAGCATAGCTCACAGCAATCTCAAACTCCTGGACTCAAGCAATCCTCCTGCCTCAAGCCTCCGAAATAGCTTGAACTACAGGCATGTGCCATCATGCCTGGCTGATTTTTAAAATATTTTTGTAGATATGGGGTCTCTCTGTTGCCCAGCCTGTCCTCAAACTCCTGGCCTCAAGCAATCCCCCTACCTCAACCTCCCAAAGTGCTAGGATTACAAGCTTGAGCCACAGCGCCCAGCCAATCGGTATTTTATATTATGTATATTTACCACAATAAAAGATGAGAATAAACAAACAAAATCCTAAACAGAGTTCCAATTATCATTTGGATGTTTCACTTTTCATGCATGACTTTGTATCACCCGCAGTTACCAAGTCTATATAAATTAATCCGCCACCATGAAACTGACAGCATATTAAATATTCTTTACATTTAATATCCTCGTTATTTCTAATATATTTAGAGAGTCATTTATAATATATTAAAGTAGATAATATAAGAGATAG
>NW_012147919.1:1442384-1448896 GCF_000956105.1 Propithecus coquereli
TGGATTAATAAAATGTGGTATATGTATACCATGGAGTTCTACTCAACCACAAAAATCAATGGTGATATAGCACCTTTGTATTATCCTGGATAGAGCTGGAGCCCATTCTACTAAGTGAAGTATCCCAAGAATGGAAAAACAAAGCACCACATGTACTCACCATCATATTGGTTTTAACTGATCAACACTTAAGTGAACATATAGTAATAACATTCACTGGGTGTCAGGAAGATGGGAGGGGGGAGGAAGGGATGGGTATATACATACCTAATGGGTGCAGTACACACTGTCTGGGGGATGGACACACTTATAGCTCTGACTCGGGCAGGGCAAAGGCAATATATATAACCTAAACATTTGTACCCCTGTAATATGCTGAAATTAAAAAAAAAAAGAAGAATAAAATGGATCTGTAGGTTCCAAACATACTTTAAACATGGATTCTTTTCTTGAACAGTTCTTATGAACTCATCCAGTATATATTAAATGTTAATAAAACAGAAGACATGTGGGCTAGCCTGGTAGAAGCAGGCAAGAAGGGGCCTCGAACGTGTCGATGGCTCCATACACTCTTCGTCAAAAGGTCACCGAGGGCTTTCTAAAGAAGTCCAGTGCCTCCATGGAGTGTAGAATTGTTTCCAAAGCTCTGATTTTTAAAGACATACTGAATTTTCAGCTTTTAGTTAGGTTTGTGATCTTCAATAACTTATGCAGTTCTCTGAATCTCAGATTCTACATCTGTAAATCAAAGTAGGAAGGAAGGATGACTTAGGGAATGAATGAGGTAGAAAATGTTGAGTTCTTAGCTCCCAGCCTGACACTGAGGCAATCTGAGTTCAATACATGGAAGCAAAAAACATCATCACAATGAAGAAAATAGTGAATTTGATGATCAGGCATCTCTCTAAGCAGGTGAATGAATTTCAAATGTGTTTCAGCCTGGTTCTTGTCTCAAATCCCCTGGAGAAAAGAGATCACAAAGGTTTGTGAAAGGTTGTCTTTGATTGGGAAAACATTTCATTTTTCTTTACAGTCAATAAATCTATGAGACCTCAAAAAATTCAAGCTATTTTTTTTTCTTATCTTCACTTTAACCTCTAAATTTCCGTATCTTCCCCTTACATAGAACCTTGGAATACATAATAGGGCAGAACTGAGTCAAATCATTGATTTACAAGATTCTAATTCTTTTTAGATTTGAAATTGAGCTCCTAAATTTAGTAACTCTACTGGTCTCTCTACTTTCTCGAAAGGTTTTACGTTTCTGTGGTGGTGTTTGAAGGAAGCTGGGATTGAGAAATTGTTGCATAGTGTACTCTTAGGGGAATAATTTTCTTGGGAATTATGAAAGTATTGGTAGGTGTGAGATAAAGCTAAGTCATTGTATTGCTTGTTTCTTATGGGAGTTGTTCTCTTTCGGAGGATTAATTCTCTCTCAATTTGCCATACCAATGCCGTCTTCGGTCACAAGAACCCAGGACTCAGTGGTCGGAATTACTAAACTGCAGGGTGCATTCTCATAGAAGTAATCGTATGGGTGCATAGAGATGAGTGAATAGATGAATACAGTACAGACGGAATAAAGATAAATGCAAACTCACAAATACTCTTCATCAATAGTTTGATTACAATTGTGTAGCAATAAAATGGGAACCTAACTTTTCATGTGAATCTCCATTATTTTTCTCTTTAGATTACAAGCTCCTAGAGAGAAGGTATGGTGTCTTATTTTTCTTCTCTATGCAAATTCAACAAGTTTTTACTAAGCGTCTCCTAAAATGCATAACACTATATATGGTGATAAATACTTGTTAAATACCTAAATAAAATAAAAACAAAAATAAGAAAAATGAAATAATATCTGAAAAATCTTGCCTGCATTTTACCTTTCAATTTTGAAATTTAAATGTGAAGTGTTTGTTTTCAGATCATTGCTGCAAAGATAAATATAAACTAAGTAATAATTAAGACTCAAATGACAGGTTTTACGTAAAAACACAAAAATAAAAAGCATTCATGTTGCTTTTATTCTATGCTTCAATTCCATGAAAATCCTCCCTACAAATTTCAAATGTAAAGAGTTTAATTTCACGTTCCCTCTATATTCTCAGTGGTGGCTTTTCCCACTCTTAATTTTCCCACCCTTAAATTCGCACTCTTCGCATTGGTGTTCATGATTGTTGTCTCAGGTATTAAAGATGCAGTGTGTTTGTGATGAAAAAAAAATTTCTTTAAGCCATCTGAATGTAGTGTCCTCTATTTCTGCTTAAATACAAAGTGAGGGTTGATCTTTTCATCAATGGTGAAGCATTTACCTTGCTGATGTGGAGATGCAAACTCCCCTAAGCAAGCATTGAGGTACTGAGGATAGGTCTGTCAGCATTGACACCACTTGGTGTAAAATTCAGATGAATTCAGGCAAGCTAATAAAAAAGCATTTTTTCTTTTTCATCTTTCCTTTTTCTTTATTTGGAAAGTCACAGTTAACTTTTGTTGAGGCCAATATGAAATATTGAATTACTCACGCAAGTAATCCAATATAGGTATTTCATATAAATTGCATCATTTAATACAACAACATTAAAAGGTAGATAATATTACTCCCATTTTATAAATGAGCAAACCAAATTCAGAGCCATTAAGTGATTTTCCTAAGAGCACACGTTATGAACACAGATATGTCTGTTTATAACTATACAATAGCTAAGGATTTATGATTAGCTATATAATAGATTTCCAAAAATGTTTATAAAATGTAATTTTATTTCTCAATACTGAAGTAGGTTTTTAAACAGAGGCTCCATTTATTGGAGGTAAAAAACAATAAATAATTAATTCAATAGATATTTAACAAATAACATTGAATTCCCATAATCTAGTATGATGTTAGGTTCTGGGATAAAATGGTGGAAAAAGAAAAGACATTCACAGAGATTACAGTCTAGACCAGGGGTTGGCAAACTATGACCCAAGAGTCAAATCTGGACAACTACCTGTTTTTGTAAATAAAATTTTACTGGAACGCAGCCATACTCATTTGTTTACACATTGACTATCGGTGCTTTTACACTACAAGAACAGAGTTCAGTAATTTCGACAGACTGTAGATCCTGCAAAACCAAAAATGTCTGCTGACCTCTGGTCTAGAGCAATAGCCCGGCAATTGGGGATAGATGGAGCTTTCTGGGTGAAATGGCATCTGAGATTTCATATTGACAGGAATTCTCCGGGAGTACCTAGGATGGGAAGGAAGGGGACAGCAAAGAGGTAAGTATATTTTAGGCTTTGGAGCCCCTTATAAAAAATCCAAGGGTGAAAGAGAGTAGTTTTTTAGAAGATCTGAAATATTCAGTGTAAATATAGGGTTAATAACCAATGTCTCAGTTCAGGAATCTCGATATTTTTATTTACTTCTAAGTATACCATAAGGATTCCCACCACCACTAATCCTCAGATGTCTGGGACAAGCCCCATTTTGTACTTTTGTGAGTCCAAACTATACCTTCAGGTCTGTCCGACTGGTATTGACAGAAGGTGGGACTCTGGTACTGGCAGTCTCCACCCTGACTCAACAGCAGGAGGAAGTGGGCCAAGCGCGAGTGCAGCAGGTGATGAGAGGTTCTCGCTCCAGTGGAGCTCCCGGGCATTCCAGCAGACTGTCTGGAGATCCACTCACTCACCTTTCTTGTGTGATGGGTGCTGCTCCCAGGGAAAACATCCCAGGGTCCAGTCCCAATCCACTTAGTTCTCATCCACCCAAATCTTTGACCGTTTCCAAATCTTTCAAGCCATGCCTCAAATCCTTATCGCTTTTTTCTTTTTAAAGAGACTGCAGTTGTTCATTAAGCAAGAGCTAGAATTGTTGAGTGACAGTACAGTCAATACAAATGTGAATTCCAATGCCAGATTCTTTAAGTTCAAATCTAAAAGCTGTGTGATCTTGAGCAAAGTTAATGTGTTTCTCCAAGTTTAACCATTGTACACTTGAGGATCTACCTCATGGAGTTGGTCTCCTCATAGAGGAACAATGTTGATCATGTACTTAGAGCTTTGCTCACAGCAAATTCTGTGTATGTATGAGTTATGTTTATCCAGTTCCACTTTCCTAGAAGGCAGAGCTTTCACATCTTTAAATGCTCCTGGAGGGGCAGGGAAACTGGTGGGTTTAGGGGGAGATGAGAGGAGTAGGCAGGGTCTAGGGCCCCTCACTCTCCTTGGGACCAAAATTTAAGGGTGTACACAAAATCAGCAATCAGTATGAATAATATTTAATGTGTTATTTAAAAATAAAAAAACAGGGAGGAGGGAGGAGTAGGGAGGAGGGGATGGGTATTTGTATATACAAGGAGTGCAATGCGCACTACTCGAAGGATGGACATATTTGAAACACAGACTTGGGGGGGGGGAACCAAGGGCAACACACATAACCTAAACATCTGTACCCCATAATATGCTGAAATAAAAAAAAAAAATAAAAGAGAAAGGAAAAAAAAAACACAAAAATCTACGATGAACAAAGTATCAAAATTTTAAATAAAAAAATGCATGTTGGAACATGAGGCAAAAAGAAAAATCAGTAATACGACTAGAGGAGCTATCCTCCCTCTCCACCAATGCAGCATGAAAAGGGGAAAAAACCCAAAAAACAGCTATGTGTCCAGAATACAGCACATTGCATATCCACGACGTGATTTTGCCTGGAATGAAGGTTGCAAAGAAGTAAGTCGGGAGAGATAAAATTAGAGGGGCAGCCGCTGTTTGATCTGGCTTGTTGAAGATTATAAGCTTTATCCCCAAAGCAAAAGGGATCCTTGAAGAGTTTTAAGCTGGGAAGTGGCATAATCTGATCCTCGTGGCATATAAGTCAGAGAGGTTCAAATCTGTAGATTCTAAACCATACAGTGTAAAAAATACTTAGTTCTTTGAAATCAAAAAATAGCAAGCAGTTTTAAATAAAGTCAATCTATATGTATTGTCTAATGAATGAATTTTGAGATCAAACAGGTACAAATATAATTCTGTTCAACATTAACTGGAAAAAAAATGAAAGTTAATTCAAACAAGCTTTATTTTTGAAACTTCTCAACTTTGAAAACTGCCCATTTTATGAGCACCACTGCTTGAATACTTGTTAATAAAATTGGGAAAAAAAGGCTATTAAAAGTATTCTTGGATGATGCTAAGTCGATCTACATTTCAAGATGATATTTTTGGCAAGAAGGGAATCCATGCTGTATAGTCACTTTTTGTTGTAGTTTGAAATTACCTGATGGTAATTCTTTAAATTTTTCATTTAAAATGAAAGGTTAATATCTACCCTGCACAGTTCTTGCAAAGTGAAAATGAGATTGGAAAGTTAAAATATAATTAATTTACTTTCCTATTATCCCTTTCACTGGAGGAATATTCATGCATTCTGAACAGATAAGTTTTAAAAGAGGCACTAAATTGCAAGTGTTCACACTTGGGTTCAGTTTAAAAGTTAAAAGCTTTCAGGCCAAATAAATTAGACAAGCATGCAAGATGAAGCTCCATTTCAATATTAATGAGTAAGTGTCTACCTTTCACAGTGCTGTGTTTGTAGTTTCAATATTAGGCCCAAAGATCTTCTTGAAAGTTGCTATGGGGTTACGTTGTCGGTTACTTTGTGAATAAATCATTACAACTGGTGGCTGTCCAAAGTCAACTGTGTCCTCCCAAAAGGAAGAGGGCTCCAAATATGCTGTGAGACTTGACTCAGAAGGTGATTCTGCGACTTGTTCGTCAACCCTTCAGCTCACTGTTGAATGGTATGTCACCTAAGCTTTCTCTGGTTGAAAGCAACAGAGATAATATGGAAGGATATGGATAAATCCCCAAGATCCAAAGGAAAGACAAAAATAAATCGTGACATTGTCTAGAAGGACCCAGTCAATGAACTGATCACTGGGGTATCTGAAGAAAACTTTGCAGGATCCGTGAGAAAAAAAGGTGACTCGAATTTAATTTTCCTTTGCTTTCTAATTCATTCACAGCTTTTACAGGTGACACCCGTGAAATATAGTAGGATTTTTGCTTGAAGACTCTATTCATAAATTCCTGGTAATTATTCTGCTAATTTTCGTATTACCAGATTTTTCTAGAGTGTAATAATAGACATGCTGAATTCAAAACTCTGGGAGGAATTAAAGATGATTTACTGATTAATTATTCATTCAGGAAATATTATTTGACTGCTTAACTGTGTGCCAGACACCGTGCCTGCGAATACTACAAAAATCTGACAGATGTGGGTGAATGGGAAAATGCAGATGGTAGAGGTTTTAAGACAAAGATACATTCAGTAGGTGACGTGCACTGCAAAAAATGAAATAAAACAAACAACCAGGGTAATGACCCAGAAAGAGATGGAAGTAGAGAAGTGACTCTAATTTAGAAAGGTCCGAGAAGGCATTTTTGAGGAATTGGCATTTGAGTTGAGTCTTGAACAATATGAAGAAAGCAGTCATGCAGATACCTGAGGAAGAACACCC
>NW_012147919.1:1451116-1453761 GCF_000956105.1 Propithecus coquereli
TATGTATCTCTATTTCTGTAGTCTTTTCTGACTGCCCCTATCTCCTGAAGGGAAAATATGTGAGAGGGAGCTGAGAAGGGAAATAGACTGATTTATAGAACAATTAAAATGTGAATCGGTGAATTGCCTATAAAAGGCAGAATTATCATTTAGAAAACTGTAACCATGTAGCTTTCTTTTTGCTTTCTTCTGAGCTATAACATTGCTATAGATTATTTTATTCCTGTTTTATAATGCATAATGCAGGACAGTGACTATAAATTATTAGGATATTAATTATCTATGGATGGTAGTATTTTGCATATAAATAAAAGTGGTTTTTACTATTAATGCATGGTATAAAATCTTAGTTTCTGGTGTCAGTGCAAAAAGAAAACACTAAAATAAGACTGAGTTAAAATTAATATATCAGTGGAGTTTGGAAAGTTTGTCAATTTAGAGCTTAATAAATTGTTAGACAAGTAGACACAGAATTCGGACTTTGAGGGGAGAGGAATATGAACACCATGCTATCATTTGGGACAGGCCAAGGGTTGGTAAATTATAGTCCAAGGGACAAATAAGGTTTGCTGC
Source organism: Propithecus coquereli (assembly GCF_000956105.1). Lineage (NCBI taxonomy): Eukaryota > Metazoa > Chordata > Mammalia > Primates > Indriidae > Propithecus > Propithecus coquereli. Next base: position 1,451,690 of record NW_012147919.1, read on the forward strand.
CTGTTTTTATAAATAAAGTTTTATTGGAACACACCCACGCCCCTTCATTTACATATTGCCTATGGATACTGCTGTATGACGATGGCAGAGTTACTGCAACAGAGATTTTATTGCATACAAAGCCAAAAATATTTAATGATCCCTGGAATTGAGCCACATGCTTGGTTCAACTTAAGATTCTTAATTTCTTCTGTTCCCTGTCTCTGTAACGCTCTTGTCCTGTGTCTTCACTCAGCCTTACTGCCAGGTCCCAAATCAAAAGTTACCTCCTCAGGGCTCCTCCAAGAGCATTCCTGTCCTAGACACTCCAACCTCAGTTAGTTCCTGAGCCTACTGCAACACTGCCCTCCACTTCTCCGCAATATTGCCCTGTTGTGTTCTTCTCAGAGCACTCTTCGTATCTGAAATTACATTGTTTATTCTTTTCTTCCTACTAGCATATAGGTTTTATAAAAGCAGAGATCCCATCTAACCCTTTCTCCTCCTTATCAGTGGGGTCTGAAGAGCTGAACTCACCGTCTTCAATGAGTGTTGACAGAATGAACTAGAATGTGGTCTCGGCCACTGTGGCAGCCATCTTGGGTGTGTTTCCAAGGACAATAATGTTTGGGTCCTGACCACAATCTGTATTACCCTGAAGTTCCTGGGCATGTGCGTGTGTGTATGTGGTTGTTGGTGGTGGTAGTGCTAGGCTGAATGGCTTCTTAGGAAATGAATTTCTCAATTAATTTTCTGAGATGTTTGCCTTAAAGATTTCTGGATATCAAGAGATTTGTAGAGAATCCCATTAGAGTTCTTCATGAATCTTTCTTCTGTCATTTAAGGAGTTTCCTTACCTGCGTAGGGTTTCTCACATACCTTGGCAGAGGTGTGCTTATGAGAGGGAATCAGAGTTTACAATATAAACTGAATATCAGAGATGGCTTTGTACTATTGTCTAACAGTAACAAATTTGGAAAGAGTGGCTTTGTGCATCTCAGTTCATCCTACTGATTAACTGACCTGAAATTGTATCCATTTGTTTAATTTGATTGCCTTCAAAGGTATTTTTTCCAAATAATAGACACTATTAAATATTTAATTTGGCAACTCGAGTTCTGGCTGTTTATGGAATATTCATTACATGCTTTTACTGAGGTTTTTTATCTTCAGTTTTGTCACTGATAAATCTTATGACAGAGATTTTCAAATAGGCTGTACTTTGTTACCATCCTTTTGTGAGATGAAGCAAAATGTAATATTGTTCATAAGCTCAATTGTGTAATTAGACAAGACCCAAGACTTTCTACTGTGTTCTTCTGAACTTTCATACTAATAACCTGACCTTCCTAACTGTCCTGGAAAAAAAGTTGCTTTGTTTTGTTTATCACACTTCTCAGGGAAAATAAAGTAGCCTACACGCTCTATTAATTGGCAATACTTGTTTTTTAAATGTCTTAATAGATCATTTTGTTTGTTTGCAATTTAGGAAATATTTATTGAGCTTTTTCTATGTGTCAGGCTGTGCTGGCCTGGGACAAAGCCATGAGCTCAATCTCCCATAAGGGGAATTTCTCAATCTGTCATGAAGTTTCCTTTAGAACTCAGTTTTTCATTAAAAGGTGATGCAAGACTATATATAGAAAATAGAAATATAACATACTATTTTTCACATTAAAATTGCCATCTGGAACCTATAGACATCCTATTCCCCTCTTGAATTATCTAAACAAAAATACCTGAGTATGTGTGGGTAGAATGCATAAAGCTAAAATAATAGCTGACTTTTCATGAGCATTTATTGTATGCTAGGTGTTTTATGAACATTATTTCTTTTTTATCTCAAAATATTACGGGGGTACAAATGTTGAGGTTACGTATATTGCCTTTGCATTGCCCGAGTCAGAGCACAACCTCTATGGAAAGTAATACAGAGATACCTCAAAGAACTAAAAGTAGAATTACCATTTACTCCAGCAATCCCACTACTGGGTATCCACCCAAAGGAAAAAAAGTCATTCTATAATAAAGACATCTGCACTCAAATGTTTATAGCAGCACAATTCACAATTGCAAAGATGTGGAAACAACCC
>NW_012147919.1:1453811-1454555 GCF_000956105.1 Propithecus coquereli
CATTATCTGTACATATATATCTATTTAATATATTTGATGTGGATAGGGACCATGACGTGTTTTCATTTTCCCTCCTAAACACCATCTCACATCCATTGCTTCTATGTTCCATGCAGCAGAAAAAGGAAAGACCAGAGAGGGAAAGGATTATCATTTAGAAAAATTCCCAGAAGATGCTACATGATACTTGCCCTGACATGCCATTTACCCACAACTTGCTCACAGGGTCACAGCTAGCTACAAAGGAAGCATAAAAATTTATTTTTTATTATGGGTTATCATGTGTCCAGCTAAGTTTGGGGATTCATCTAATATGGAAGAAGCAAAGTGACTATTGGCAGGACAGCAGCCAGTACCTGCCCCCCCCCGCCACACACTCAAACACACGTGTGTGTGTGTGTGTGTGTGTGTGTGTGTATATATGATTTCCAATTCTCTTAAAAATGTACCATTCCAAACCATAATAAGAAACCACGGATAAAGCTTTAAATGCTAACTTCATTATCTTAATAGTCCTTAAATAGGTACATACCATTTTATAATAAGTAGCAATATAAAGTAAATGGAAACATTAGGATTTTTTTTCTGGAAGGAAAACAAAGCGTGAGACTATGAGAATTAATGAGAAGAAATGGAAAGAGTTTTGCAATCATAAATTTTGTCATTTTCAGGGATGACTATTAGCAATTTGACAAGTCAATATTCTACTCTATTTGATTTGACATCCTGGTGTTGCCCCTAAAT
>NW_012147919.1:1466780-1468094 GCF_000956105.1 Propithecus coquereli
ATATTTATGATTTACAACATGATGCTTTGAAATATGTGTACATTGTGGAATGGCTAAATCAAGCTAATTGATAAATGCATTACCTCATATATTTATCTCCTGTGGTGAAAATACTTAAAATCTACTCTCTTAGTAATTTTGAAGTATACGCTACATTGCTGTTAATTATAGCTACCATGTTGTAAAATAGATCTCTTAAAATTATTCCTCCTAACAAATTTTGTATCCTTTGACCAAGACCTCCCCAAACGCACACCCCCTGCCCCTAGTCCCTGGTAACTACAATTCTACTCTCTGCTTCTATGAATTTGACTTTGTTAGATTCTGCACATATATGAGATCATGCAGTATTTGTCTTTCTGTGCCTGGCTTATTTCACTTATTAATAACATAAAATCCTTCCAGTTTATCCATGTTGTGATAAATGACAGGATTTCCTTCTTTTTTAAGGACAAATATTTCATTGTGTATCATACCACCTTTTCTTTATCCATTCATACATCAATTGACACTTAGGTTGATTCCATATTTTGGCTATTGTGAATAATGTTATAATGAACATAAGAATGCAGATATCTCTTCGAACTGATGATTTCATTTTCTTTGGATATATATACCCAATAGTATAATTGCTGGAATTAAATGGTGATTCTACTTTTAATTTTTTGAGGCATATCCATGATATTTTCCATAATGGCTGTACTAATTTACATTCCCACTAACAGTGTATAAGGGTTCTTTTTTCTCCTCGCCAACACTTATTGTCTTTAATTTTTGATGATAGCCATTCTAATGGATGTGAGGTGATATCTCATTGTGGTTTTAATTTGCATTTCCTTGAACATGTTGAACATATCTAAAACTATTGCTTATTTGTATGTCTTCTTTTCAGAAATGTCTGTTCAGGTACTTTGACCATTTTTAATTGGGTTGTTTTCTTGCTATTGAGTTTCTCATACATTTTAAATATTAACATCAGATACGTGGTTTGCAAATATTTTTTACCATCTCATAGATTATCTTTTCATTCTGTGTATTGTTTCGTTTGCTCTGCAGAAGGATTTTAGTTTGATGTGATTCCATTTGTGCATTTTTGCTTTTATTGCCTATGCTTTTGGGGTTGTATCCAAAAAATCATTACCTAGACCAATATACCAAAGACGGTTCTACTTTTCAATTTCATAACAATTAAATCATCACTATGTACTTGCTAGGTCTCTAGTTTTCTTTACTCATCATTATGTCTATGAGAGTCATTCATCTTGTTGCATGGATCAGGGTTTTGTTTTATTTCTGTATGGCATTCCACTCTAA
>NW_012147919.1:1468144-1470445 GCF_000956105.1 Propithecus coquereli
AATAGTAGGAAAAATACTAATATTTTTAATAAAAGTATTGATCTCCCTGGTTACTTTGAAAAGTAAATAAATTAACAAGCATAAGAATTTTGTAAGCTGCTGATAGTATGATTATTGTCATCATCCAGAGCATTTGAGGTTCAAAGGAAGTTCCTTTCATGGCTATTCCAGCTCAGGAAATTGGTTTTGCGATTTGAATTACAGAATTAACACACAGACAAAGGTTCCAAAGATCCAAGATGTGTAAATCTCAGAAGCCTTATCCATAGAGACCTCTCATGAATATGCCATCCATGCATGGCACAGCAGGTTTCAAACGCCCATTGCAGAACTGCTGGCAGAATCTCTTCTACTTCTCCATCTATGTCTAATTCCACCTAGTGGAACTCTGCTTTTCTAATTGCAAACAATTAAATTGAACAAATATTTATTGAGTGATGAGCAATTTGATTTCATGTGGTGGGTGATACAGGGATGAGTAAGACAGTTCTTTGCGCTCAAGGTGTTTACAGCCTAAGATGGAAAATAAAGTATATAATACTCATTACAATGCTCAATTTGGCAGTTCTATTCAATAAAGGTAATGGCAACAGTGACATAAAAATTCTGAGACCCAGGTCAACTTTGGTTATAAATAAAGACTTTATCTTTCAGACGGACTGCCAATATGGTGAATAATTTTATAAGTAGTTTTTCCCTATGTGATTGTGCTGATCTCTATGTATCTCTATTTCTGTAGTCTTTTCTGACTGCCCCTATCTCCTGAAGGGAAAATATGTGAGAGGGAGCTGAGAAGGGAAATAGACTGATTTATAGAACAATTAAAATGTGAATCGGTGAATTGCCTATAAAAGGCAGAATTATCATTTAGAAAACTGTAACCATGTAGCTTTCTTTTTGCTTTCTTCTGAGCTATAACATTGCTATAGATTATTTTATTCCTGTTTTATAATGCATAATGCAGGACAGTGACTATAAATTATTAGGATATTAATTATCTATGGATGGTAGTATTTTGCATATAAATAAAAGTGGTTTTTACTATTAATGCATGGTATAAAATCTTAGTTTCTGGTGTCAGTGCAAAAAGAAAACACTAAAATAAGACTGAGTTAAAATTAATATATCAGTGGAGTTTGGAAAGTTTGTCAATTTAGAGCTTAATAAATTGTTAGACAAGTAGACACAGAATTCGGACTTTGAGGGGAGAGGAATATGAACACCATGCTATCATTTGGGACAGGCCAAGGGTTGGTAAATTATAGTCCAAGGGACAAATAAGGTTTGCTGCCTGTTTTTATAAATAAAGTTTTATTGGAACACACCCACGCCCCTTCATTTACATATTGCCTATGGATACTGCTGTATGACGATGGCAGAGTTACTGCAACAGAGATTTTATTGCATACAAAGCCAAAAATATTTAATGATCCCTGGAATTGAGCCACATGCTTGGTTCAACTTAAGATTCTTAATTTCTTCTGTTCCCTGTCTCTGTAACGCTCTTGTCCTGTGTCTTCACTCAGCCTTACTGCCAGGTCCCAAATCAAAAGTTACCTCCTCAGGGCTCCTCCAAGAGCATTCCTGTCCTAGACACTCCAACCTCAGTTAGTTCCTGAGCCTACTGCAACACTGCCCTCCACTTCTCCGCAATATTGCCCTGTTGTGTTCTTCTCAGAGCACTCTTCGTATCTGAAATTACATTGTTTATTCTTTTCTTCCTACTAGCATATAGGTTTTATAAAAGCAGAGATCCCATCTAACCCTTTCTCCTCCTTATCAGTGGGGTCTGAAGAGCTGAACTCACCGTCTTCAATGAGTGTTGACAGAATGAACTAGAATGTGGTCTCGGCCACTGTGGCAGCCATCTTGGGTGTGTTTCCAAGGACAATAATGTTTGGGTCCTGACCACAATCTGTATTACCCTGAAGTTCCTGGGCATGTGCGTGTGTGTATGTGGTTGTTGGTGGTGGTAGTGCTAGGCTGAATGGCTTCTTAGGAAATGAATTTCTCAATTAATTTTCTGAGATGTTTGCCTTAAAGATTTCTGGATATCAAGAGATTTGTAGAGAATCCCATTAGAGTTCTTCATGAATCTTTCTTCTGTCATTTAAGGAGTTTCCTTACCTGCGTAGGGTTTCTCACATACCTTGGCAGAGGTGTGCTTATGAGAGGGAATCAGAGTTTACAATATAAACTGAATATCAGAGATGGCTTTGTACTATTGTCTAACAGTAACAAATTTGGAAAGAGTGGCTTTGTGCATCTCAGTTCATCCTACTGATTAACTGACCTGAAATT
>NW_012147919.1:1475410-1517923 GCF_000956105.1 Propithecus coquereli
GCATGGCCTGCAATGAGCAGTAAATTTGAGGATCTGTCAACAGACGCACTTGCTCTCACAGGTAATTGTCTAACTCTATCTTCTTTCATCTGTAGCCAAGAAGATTTCAAATGGATATTGTTGACAAATGTATCACTTTATGCAAATAGCTTGAAAAAAATATGAGCTAGAACTCCACACAAATAGTATCAGTGAGGTCATCTGTCTTAATAAAAAAAATAGTTCACCTTGATTGTGTCCTTCTACAAACCAGGCATTCTGGTAAGCATATGTATAAGTACATTTAATTCACATCATAACTTTTTTGATTTAGATATGGTTACTATTCTGTTCTATAGATAAGAAAACACTGAGTCCAGGGAGGACAAATGGCTTGACTAAAATGGCAGATTCTTAGTTTTATCACAGGAATCTAACTTTAGAACCTGTGCTATCAGCCCATACACTGTGCTGCTGCTTATTTATAACAGATATTAAAGACAACATGGCCTTTTTCCTTCTGGCACAGGGATGGGACAGAGCAGACAAGAAGCTAGGTTCTGATATGGAATGTCACCAACACACATCCAGGTGGGAAGCAGGTTGGTACAGCTGTGAGGGAAGTGGCAAACACAATGCCACAGAGATGTGACAAGCCTTTTATTTATTTATATTTCTTATGCACATTTTATTAGTATGTGTGTTTCATCTCATAGATCACCATTTTCCCTTTGTATTATCTCGTTTATCAGGGATGATAGCATTATGGTAAAGGCTGAGAGTTGCAGCAGAGATCGGTATAAAATCTTGCATGTCATCTCAGTAACTAGCTATGGAAACTTGAGCAAATCATGGAACTTCTCTTCGTTTTGAGTTCTATATCCCCAAAATGGGCATAATTACCACCACCTTGCAGGATTCTTGTGAGAATTTCGGTGAGATGATATTTGCAAAGAATTTTTCAAGGAGATCTGAGGTATTGATAAGTAGCAGTGTAATCTTTATTATTAGAATCAAATCATCCTATTGTCGTCATGTCAGCGTGTAGCAACATAGGGATGTTATGTGTTTGTTGCATAAATATGACTCTTTCACTATGACAGTGATTTGAGTCAGAAAAACGGGGATAATTATGATCTCTAAGCTGCACATGTTCATGCAGAGTGAAGTAGAGAGTCGAACAACTTCTTTTTAAAATATAATTTAGACTTTGAAGTAAAATAATTCTGTGCCATTTGATAAACGCTTATGATACACCTACTGTGAGCTGGGCACTGTACCCACTGTGATGAAGGGAAAGATCGTCTCTGTTCTCAATGAGTTTATATTAAAGGAGCAAAAGTAGCTACACCAGTCCATCCTCCATTAATCCATCCATCCATAAACTAATAAATAATATAAAACAAAATACACATGGCAATAAACATATTTGGCACCTGGTAAGACTCCAAAATGAAGATAATGTCTGATCGTGAAATATAAACAGAAGTTACTAGCTGGGGAGAATAACATTCATTTATATATTCAGTTATTTATTTAGTATGTATTATTTAGCTATCTACTTTGTATCAGGCATGGTGCTAGGTGCTCCGTGTATAATGGCGAGCAAACCCAGAGCTGAGTATACTTGATCTCATGAAAATCCTGGTTGATTTGTAAAATACATCGGGTCTTTATTTCAGAAGATTTTATGGTGACAGTGTAAGTAACACAGTGGAGTAGAATAACTATGGAATGTCAGGAAGGAAGAGATAATTTCAATAGCCCAGGTGCTATTTCATGAGGAATTGAAGCAAGGCTGGGAGATATATTGGTTTGTATTATCCACAAAGTAGATCAGACTATAGCCTCATATTTTCCTGTTAATCTATAAGCTACTCACATGGTGTTATTTAATGAGAAGCTGAATAATGTAGGACAGTGTTTCCTTGTCTACCTTGAGTATTCAAATTTGTGGTTATTTCCAAGTGATGTTGCTCAGAAGGATAGAAATGGAAATAGAACCAACTCTCAATAATATAGAGTCGATGGGTCTTAAAAAATGAAACAGTGAATAATTGTCATGAAAATGACAGCCTGGGATGCACACAAAGGGAGCAAATTCTAATTTCAGATTGTGCAGTCAGGCAACAGAGCTAAGCAGAAATGAAAGGCTTTGCAAAAAAATCTCATATCATAGTCTAACTTTGCACGTAAAACATTCGCCCACTCTAAGAACAGATAAAAAAGTGCTTAACCTTAGCAAATCTCTATCTGAAAACTTTTCTGTGAGGTTCTGAAAAGATGAATGAAATTTGACTATTGGGCCTTTGGAAATTAGCCTGCCTATCTGTGATGTCAGTATTTCTAAAACTGTGCATCGAATTCAAACATCTACTGAGAATCTAGCACAGCGTAGATACCATGGACAAGACAGAGTTAAGTAAGACTTGGCTTATTTTCCAGAAGGTCTCAGAATCTACTGATTGGCAAATCACACAGTGGTAAAGAGTATGGAATTCGAAGTAAGGCATCCCTAGGTTCAAATACCAGCCCTTTCACTTAACATCAGTGTTAATAAGGACTTTACAGGATTCTCCAATAATTCTCAATTTTGCCATCTCTCAAATGAGTATAATATTAGCATTGTATAAGTTTTTTTATGCTGCATAACTAATAACCACAAACTTAATGGCTTAAAACAATAACATATGTTTATTATCTCACAGTGCCAGTGGGTCAGAATTCTGGGCATATCTGACTTCACGGGGTCTTCTGCTCAGGCTCTCAGAAGGCTGAAATCTAAGTACCAGTTGGACCAGCTTCATTTTGGAGCTTGGGGTCCTCTTCCAAGGTCGCGTGGTTGTTACCAGAACTTTTTTTTTCTTATTGGTTGTATGACCAAGGTCCCCTCTTTATGGATGGCCATCAGCCAGAGCTTGCACACATCTCCTGGAGGTCCCTCAACAGGACAACTCACATCTTCACAGCCAGCAGAGGAAGCTCCCCAACCTCTAGATCTCTAGACCCACAAACAAGCTAAGCTTCCTGATAATTTCCCTTTTGATGAACAAAAAAGCAACTGAGTAGGGGTTTCAATTACATCTGTAAAATTCCTTTATCTTTGCCGTGTTCTGTTGTGTAAAACAAGTTACAGGTTTGGTCCACTTTTGGAGAGAGGGGATTATCCTGAGGCTGGGAATCATTGCATACATCCTGAATTCAGTCTACTGAAAGTATTTACTGACTGTTGTCTCTTCGGAATTAAATAATATGGGTATTGTGATTTGGACAGGCTGCATATTTCCAAGACCCAAAATATCAATGGCTTAAAAACGCATTGTTGTGGTCACCCACAGAGGCAGAGGGAGCCCCACACAACGTTTGGTCCAGATTTCGAGGTTAATGATGCCACGCACACATCAAAGGGGTACGGACATAAGTGACATAAGCCGGGCACAGTAAAACAGATCTGCGTAATCTCACTTACATGCGCAATCTCAAAAAGTCAAAATCCTAGAAGCAGGGAGTAGAAGGGTGGGTACCAGGAGATAAGAAGGGGGGAAGAGGAGACGTTGTCAAAGAGTATGGAGGTCAAGTTATGTAAATAAGTTCTGGAGCCCTAATGAACAGCATGGTGACTGTATGTATCATATACTTGAAACTTGCTCAGAATGTTGATCTTAAGTATTCTTAGCACAAAAAAGTAAGGTAACTTCGTGAGGTGATGACTATGTTAATTAGCTTGGTTGTGGCAATCATTTCACCATGGATGCATATATCAAAATGTCTCATTGTACACCTTAAATATATATAATTTTTACTTGTCGAGAATCCCCCAATAAAGCTGGAGAAAAGAGTGTGGAAAGGTTTATTACTTACCTACTTGTAGTGTCTGGGAGAGCAGAGCAGGCCCTCAAGCAGTTTGGAAATGGCTCTAGAGAGTGAGGGAAGGGGACTGACCTGGGTGTCTCTCACAGTGTAGGGCGGGGCTGGAGCGAAGGTTCCCACACAGAGACACGGGATTCCTTGGTTTGAATCTCCAGACAGGGCTAAAGCGGGAGGAGTGAGTCTTTCCTGTCAGACGGTACAGACGTGGGCACAAGGAAAGTGGGAGAGATCTGAAAAGCGGTTGGCTGTCAGACGTCAAAACACAGAGTCAGAGTCCTCCTCACATAGGTAAGAGCAACATGGAGGTGGCCAGCTGAGAGCAGGTGACAGCTCACACAGCTCTGCATGGTATGGGTTCCTTCTGTCTCTCTGCTGTTCTGTTCTCAGCATCGTTCTTTCTTCTCCAGGGTCATCGTGTGATTCATGGTGGCTCCTGAAACTAGCCTTTTCATTCACATCCCAGGCAGCTGGAAAGAGAAATGAGAAAATGTCTAAAAAGTGGCTTTCCCCAGCTGATTGTAGCTCATTTAAAAAACATCCTGGAAGTTCCTTCAAAGAACATAGGCATCATCTCGTTGCATGGCCATGGATTATGAGAGAGGGCCAGGAGCCTCGAGGGAGAGTGGGACATTCAGTCTTGCAGCTAAGCACAGTGCTACTCTAATAACAGGAGTTTGGTGAGGACAGGAAGTCTCTTCTTTAGATGTCAGTTACCTAGCCCAGGGACTGACTTTTTCTAGAAAGTTTGTTTACTTAAAATGTTCACATTGAGCTTTTTCAAAGAAACCTTTAAATTTAGAAGAATTTTAAATTTAGGGGAAAACGCTTAAAGAGTACAGAGAGTTCTTGTGTACCCTCACTCAATTTTGGTTGCTCGCATTGTTATCCTCTCATGTGAGCAGGGAACATGCATCAAAACTAAGAAACTGACTATTAGCTATACTCCAGACTTTACCAGCTCTTCCACTAATGTCTGTCTTTATGTTCCAGGATCTCACATGGTGTTGGATGGCCATGTCTTCTTAGTCTCCTTTGTGAACACTTTCTCAGATTGCCCTTGTTTGAGACCTGGACAGTTTTAAGCATGGCTGGTCAGTTATCTTGTGGACTGTCTCTCAGATTTTTCTGATGTTTCTCATGATCAGAGTTTTGGGGAAGAACTGCACAGAAGTGCAAAGCCCTTGTCTTATTATATGAGTGGGTCCATGATATCCACTCGACATTGCTGTGACGTTCACCTTGATCACTTACCTGGCAAGATGGCATTTCCAGGTTTCTAAAGTTACTTTGTTTTTCCCTATCCACATACCATTATTTGAAAGTGGGTCACTGAGCTCAGCCCATATTCAAATCATGTGTGGCAGGGGAGGGGAGTAGCTCTGTCTCTTACAGGGAAGATATCTACGTATTATTATTTGGAAATTTTTTATTAAAATGATTTATCTCTTCTCCTTCACTTAGTTATTCAATTGTATTAGTATAAACTTATGCATTTTTATTTTATACATTCACTAATAGTCAATCTATATTATCTATTGTGTTGCTCAAATTGTTCCAGGTTTGACCACCGGGAACTCTTTCAGCCTGCTCGTGTGACTTTTTGACATGCCCTCATCCTTTTATTTTTTTGAGTACTTAATTTGTGGTACTACAAGAGGCTGCTGGCTCATCGTGAGCTTTCTCTGCCTCAGCCCTGGGATCTGCCATTTCTCCAAGGAGCCCTGGGTTCTTTTATTGGAGAACAGTACAAAAAAACCAAGATCTGGTCACTAGGTGCATGCTGAGTTTTATAAATGTCAACTGAATATTGACATGACAGATATATAAAGTTCTATAAAAACTATGGATACGATTATCAGTGGAGAATTATAGTACAGTAGCATTAAATGTGCTTTGAGAACGATGCCAACAAATTTGTCTATACACCATCTCATGTTATTCTCCATTAGCTCAGCTAGGAGATATATCAGATATCATAATACCCAATTCATGCACAAGAAAGTGGAGACTTAGACGATCGAGTTCCTTACGCATGTCACACAACTTACGAGTGGCAGAGGTGAAACTTGAAGCCATGATTCTGCCTTCCCAGGGGACATTTTTAAAAGGCTTGCTTCTAAGTATTAAAAAAAAGTTATTTTATTCATTAAATGAGTCAACCTCACCTATTGGCCAGACACTGCTCTAGGCACTGGGAATCAGGCAACAGGGCAGAAAATTTCCTGATATTCATATAGTTTTCAGTCTCACAGAGAAGAAAGTCAGTAAAGAAGTGAAGGAGCAAGTGTACAAGTAAGTGATTTCTCAAAGGGTGAAGTACCATGCAGAAAACAACATTTGCTGGGGGTGAATGATGAAAAAATAGCTACATAAAACATGTGGCCAAAGAGGCTATGTGTGCCTTGGGACACAATGTGGCTGATATGAAGAAGCCAGATATAAAATGATTTAAGAGCAGAAAAAAAGCACTCTCCAAGGCCAGAGTGGACTTGGCATGTTCCATGAAATTGAATGATGGTCAGCGTGGTCGAATCATGAAGACTCAGTGTGTGGCAGACGATAGAGTCAGGCAATTAGGTAGAGGCTAGATAACGAGGGGCCTCGAAGGGAATGTTAAGGAGGTTATTTTGTTTTATTTATTTGTTACATTTTTGCAGAGAGCCCTGGGAAACCATCGGAACAGTTTCGGTAGGACAGTATCATGAACTGATTTGAATTTTAAATATTTTATTCTTATGTTTATGTGGAGACCACATCCCACATATTTCCTCAAAATTAATACATCATTGATTATAATATCTATCCCCTCTTGTTTTTTCAGATGTTAAAATTTGAAACAAAAAAGAACTAGTATGATTTTAAAGTGCCATCAACTGATTGTAAGATGCATTCCAATTTCAGAGGTGTTAAATAAGAACAAATGTACATCTTAGAACACATGAAGTGCAAATATGGCTGACAAGAGTGCAGGTGGGCAGGCAGACAGGAGATGATTGTAGTTGTGCAGGTGGGATATTTCCATGGCTAGGCTGGGGTCATGGAGATAGAGGTAATTGAACAGGTTTGGGGGTATATATAATTGAAGGTAGAATGGGCCGGGCTTACCGACAAAGTAGACATGGTGGAGAAAGAGAAGAATGACTTCTAGGTTTTTGGTTTGAATACTAGGAAGATGGTGCCACCTTTACTGGGATAGAAAAGGAACAGTTTGGAAGGGTCCTGACTTCATTGTTGATTCATCCATGACTTCATCTTTGAAGTCATGACTTCATCTTTGGCCATATTGAAAGTTGGAATAGCTAGTAGACTCCAAGGGAGATTGTTGAGTACATGGTAGAATAAGAAAGTCTGGATGCAGTAGAGACAGGCGAGAGCTTACGCTATTGAATGGGGAGTCATCCAATGTGGTGGTTAAAGTCATGAGACTGGATGAGAAAGAGACTGAAGAGAAAAAACTATTGAAAACCCTAGAAATAAGACTTGGGCATAGGAGGAAGAATCCTCAAAGGAATCTACAAAAGAGAAGCCAAGGGCGTGGTAAATGGCAAAAAGCCAAGGTTGGCATTACAAAGGAAAAGAGGGTGCAGAGGGAGGGGCGTGCAGTTGTGAAGCTGAGTTTGATGGAGAAAGAGTTGTGACCCTCGGTTTTGCAGCATGGAGATTATCAGCGACCCTCGGGACTTGTGCCACGTGTTAATATGTTGATTTACGTCTTTTTGTGTGTGTGTGTGTGTGTGTGTGTGTGTGTGTTTTATTTATTTTTTTTTCTTTTATTTCAGCATATTATGGGGGTACAGATGTTTAGGTTACGTGTGTTGCCCTTGGTCCCCCCCCCCGATTTACGCCTTTTATGAAAGTGCAGCCCTTTCAGGAATTAGGAATGTTGGATATTAACTTTGACCATGTTGCCTTTTCCCTGGCTTTCCTCTCTTTTATATCTCAAATGCTGCTATAAGATAAAGAATATTTGCAGCTTTATTTTAAAAAAATACTGTCAATAGCATAATTTTAATCAATTCTGAAATTATTTAGTAAATCGCAAAAAATTAAAGTATTGAAATTTGTGCTTACATTATATCAGAATTCATTATTTTATATAGTCAATAACCGTTCTGTTTTGTCCTGAACGTTTACAGGAGTCTTCAAATGTCTAGAAGAATGATTTCCTTTTGAAAATTAATCACACTCTAAGTGTTTTGAATTTGGCTAATTATGAGAAATTTCTTTATTGACCATCCTCTGAGTGTTTTAAATTTGTCTAATTATGATATATTTCTTATTATGAGTAAGAAACATAGATAATGCTGTCAGAGAAAGAGTTTTATGCAAGTTCTTTGTCATGGGGAGATAAAAGCATTAGTGGTACTCCTCACTTCTCTGGAACATCAGTCATATCACGGGGTTATTTAGAGAGTAAAGAGTCTACTGTGCTGGGTTTATTAAAACTCTCTATATTTTTTGTACATCATTTATTTTAGAATAATTTTAGATTTACAGAAAAAATGTGAAGATAGTCGAGAAAGTTCCTATATATCCCTAATGCAGTTTGCTCGATTACTAACATTTTACAGTGGTGTGGTACGTTTATCCCAATGAATAAACCAGTATCATTGATGTGTTATTATTACCTAAAGTCCATATTTGATTTTAATTTTCTTACTTTTTGCATAAGGTCCGTTGTCTGTTCCAGAGTCCTATCCTGGATGAACATTACAGTTGGTCACTGTTTCTCCTCAGGCTCTCGGCTGTGACAGTTTCTCAGATTTTTCTGTTTTTGGTACCACTGAGAGTTTTGAGGTACGCTGCTCTAGTACGTGGTAGAATGTCCCTCAGCTTAGGCTTGGATGAGGTTTCCCTCGCGATCGCACTGGAGTTTTGGATTTGGGGGAGGAAGAAATGTCACTCTCATCACATCATATTCGGGGTAGCATGCTGTCAACGTGACTCACGACTGCGGATGTGGAGTTCGATCATCTGGCTGAGGCAGCGCTTGCCAGGTTTCTCCACTTGATAATTATTCTCTTTTTCCGCCTTTTCATACTGTGCTCTTTGGAAGGAATCACTATGATGAGCCCACACTTCATGAGTCGGGACTTACGCTCCACCAGTCAGTCATTCAGTCAATAGTCTCTATCAGTACAGGCTCTTAGGTATATATTTTATACTTTGGGGTATAATTCAATATAATTCTTTATTTACTTTATTGTTAAAATTCATTGTTCCTTCTCTTCCTTTGGGAACTCTTTCAGTCGCTTCCTGCTCTGATGGCGTGTGGGGTGTGTGTGTTGCGCACTTTGTTACTTTCTGGCCCTATATGTTGTATGTTCATTGTCCTAGTCCTAGAATCAGCCATTTAGAGTATATTAAATCATCTATATACACATGTCTATATGTAATCCTCTGTGTGTATATCTATAGCTACGTATTAAGTTAAGCATGAATTCATACTGATGTCTCCCACTATAATCCATCACCACATGGTTCATTCTAGCTGCTTCCTTCCATTGCTTACCTGTAACCCATATCTTCCACTCCAGCAGTGAGGAAGATGGCTCCTACCATCCACCATCCATTTACTTAATTGTTCAATTCTAGTTTAAATGTACAGTGGTTTCAGAATTTTTAATATTAAAACTCTTCTAATATGTATTTATTTCAATTTGTACATCAAATGTCAGTTATAGAAAGACATTTTTGTACTACGGTTAATCTGTAAATCAGTGAGCATAATATATTGGAATTGAGTCAATAAGTGAAATTTTTGTTTTAATTTTTCTTTACTAATATAGTTTTTTCTCATTTTTTATTTTTAATTATTTTGGATGCATAGTCGGTGTGTATATACAGTTTTAAAAAGCAGTAGTGCATGCAAACAGCTTAAAAAATTGTAACATGAAACTGCAGTCTCCACCTCCCTGCCCAATCCTTAATACCTGCGATCCAGGAAAATAATCATATTTAAGTTTTCATGGTTTTTTTTCTGTATTTACTTCAATATTTCTAAAATACTGATCTTCCTTGATATAAATTTAAACCTGAAAATTTATATCCAATACACATACAGTTTTTTTTTTTTTTTGCTGAGATAAGAAAGAAATCTAAGATGTTTTTTGCCTCTTACATAGATTGATGACCAATCATTTTGTGTTTATCTCTGCCTGTGTCCCTCGCTTTCAGAGAGCCCAGGTGCTCTAGCATCACAGCTACTTAACTTTCAATATTCTTATATCTGATATGTTGTTGCCACTTGTTCACCAGCTTTCCACCTTCCAAATTTGATTAACAAATTTCTTTCGCTCTTATCTTCTTTCCTTTCTTCTTGTCGTTGAAGGCCGATGCCTTTTAAAATGATTTTACGGCTATTTTAGTGGGGATTTTGGAGACAGCATAACTTTACGCCTGCATTTAATTCACTTCCGTTTAACTACAAGTTAGAAGCCAGCTTTAAAATATATGTAAGTTTATTTATAATTAAATTATGAGATTTTGTATAAATAAGCTTCATTATTTTTGTTAACAAAAGAAATGCATGTTAATTTAAATAATTAAAATGTCATACCAAAAAAACACAAGTTTCTCCATCATACTGCCTTCCCCCTTCTACTCTCCTAAGTTCTACTCTTTAGATTAATGTGTCTTTTTTTGGATTGATTAATTTTTGCATTGTTATATATTTTTATTCACTTTTCTTAATTATACATATAAACCTACCTCAGCTTCTTAAATTTCTGCCTATTATTCTATTAGTTAGATGTACCATAAGTTGATAACTACTCCACTATTGATGGCTAATGAATTGCCAATTTTTCTCAAATAACCAATTTTACGTAGACGTCCTTGAAAATAAAAAAGTTGATATTTAGGTTAAAAAAAATGATGAAGGCCAAACTTCTGTTACTCATAAGACATATAGGGTTTTTTTAAAAAAACCAGTCACATTCCTTTAGCTAATATGGTACAGTGACATTTTATGCAAAAGATGTTTTACTGAAGATTTCTCATTATCCTAAACTCACACAATTTAAGGTTATTTTTCCAGTAAGTATGAAAGTAAACTGTGCAGGGATATATTTTCAGATCACATAAATCTGCAACCATTGTAGCATATGTTTTTGTTAATTCTGCTTTAAATTTTTACAATATGATTGCTAATATTTTACGTAATATTCTCCAAATTAATAGCTCAGCATATCATTGTGGTTATTTAAAACTTCCTCATCATGTTCTATCACTACTAATATCATTTATTTTAGATATGATTTCCAGTGTTAGCACAAAACAAACATCACTTAATGGACACTTGGAATGTATTGTTATGAGATCTGAAAAGAGATTCAATTATAATAGCCTATGTTAAATGACAGAAAAAGAGCTACAGATTCATTTGTGGAGATTTATTTTAAAAATGTTCCATACAATACTTCCAAAGGTTAGCAATCATTTCTAGTTACCATATAAAGAGTAGGATAACTGTGAAGCAAGTGTGAAAGCCAAATTTGCAATTCATTCAACCAGCTCTGAAATCATATAATGCTGGTGGTTTCTTGGGATGTTCACATTATTTAAAATTTTGAGCCTAAGTTGAGATTTATTAATATTTAATATCACACTATTTCAAATTTACATAATTTATATTTGCATTAAATGATTTTGCTATATAAACATACACATACAATACTATATAGAGAGAAAGAGAGGGAGAGAGAGGTGACATTATCCATTATGTTAACATATTTACAAAAATGACACATGTCCAACAATAAGATAATAGGATGCCATGATAGGGACAATTTGACATGGCTTTGTTTATTTTCTCAATGCCTGTGAACAGAGGCTGACTTTAGAAATCAATTTCGTTTGTGTGTGTGTAGACATCCACATACACAAGCATTATGTTTGTGTTGTGTTGCATTTATAAGATTACTAGGCACTCTAATTCTTAACTAATTCAATTACTGTCACATGTAACATTAAGTACTATGAAGAAGCACACTTTTAAAGGATTAGAAGATAAATATTCAAGTTCATTCCAAAGGGAATTCGTTTATTTTAGATAGTCTCTTTCCAAGAAGTAATTTAAACAAGATATACAATTGTTAAATCTTAACACTGACTTGCAAATGTATAGACTGTGACATTGTAGCTTTCAGTCATTTATCATTTTTGTGACAATTTCCTAGTATTTCAGGCTTTTTGGATGCTCAGACCAATGATCAAATAATCTAAAATGTTAATTAAAGTATACTTTATAATTATTCCAAACTCTAAGAATATCCTTTTGTCATACACCAAAGTAAATATTATTATATAAAATGTTCTTTCATAAAATTTGGCCTTGTAGAGTGAATTTATGTATTTTGAAGCATCTGATTTCTCTCTACAGAGACACATATTATCAAAGTGTCAGCACCCAATTATGTTTCCTAGACGCCCAGTCGTTTGGGATAATTGTTCCCATTAGTAAGTAACAATGTAATTAAAATGCCCATATTTCCCACAGCATCTCTGTACAATTTAGTCAACAGTTGCTTTTATTTTCTACTTTCACTGAATTCTTAATCTCACTTTCATTTTGCCCTAATATCTTGTTCTCTTTCTGTGGGTCATCTGACCCATGAGTGGAAGATCAACCCTTTTTCTTGATTTCCCCCCAAAATCACGATTGTAAATAGTTGTGTGAAGCAGGCATTTCTTTGTGATTCGTGATTAATGGAAGGTTACTTTTTAGTGCAGCATAAAATTGAGTATCATACAACATTGTTCTTTTGAAGGTCATTCAGTCTCTTTCACAACCACCAATTTCTCCCTGACCAACTTTTCCCAGTTTCCCTGTTCGATAACTTGTGACTCAAGTTCCTCTTTCTGTATGAGTCCCCTTCATAAAACTCATTCTCTTGAACCACAGCCCTCAGCTGACTAGGAATCTCTGCAGAATCGTTCTCACTTCATTGTTTTCAGATCAGTCCACTGGAAGCCTTGACAATGGTTAATTTTTTGTGCCAACTTAACTAGGCCTTGAGATGCTCAGATATTTGTCAGGCATTATTCTGGGTGTTTCTGTGAGGTTGTTTGAAGATGAGATTAACATTCAAATCAGTAGATTTTAACAGTAAATTAGATTAACACTGTAATTAGTACTGAAAAGCAGATTGTCCTCCATAACGTGGTGGTCATTAGTCCATCAATTGCAGGTCTAAACAGAACAAAAAGACCAACTCTCTCCTAGGTAAGAGAGATTTTCCCAGCTGACTTCTGTTTGGTGTTTCAAGGACCCAGTGTGTATATCCCCTCCCCTCAAATTCATATATTACAAATGTGCCATGTGCCCCCTAATATGATGGTATAGGAGGAGGGAACTTTTTTTTTTTTTTTTTTTTGAGACAGAGTCTCACTCTTTTTGCCCAGGCTAGAGTGAGTGCCGTGGCAACCTCAAACTCCTGGGCTCAAGCCATCCTCCTGCCTCAGCCTCCCGAGTAGCTGGGACTACAGGCATGCGCCACCATGCCCGGCTAATTCTTTTTTTCTATATATTTTTAATTGCCCGATTAATTTCTTTCTATTTCTAGTAGAGACGGGGTCTCGCTCTTGCTCAGGCTGGTTTCGAACTCCTAAGCTTAAACAATCTGCCCGCCTCGGTCTCCCAGAGAGCTAGGATACAGGCCTGAGCCACTGCGCCTGGCCTAGGATGAGGGAACTTTGGGAGGAATTTAGGATTAGAAGAGGTCATAAGGGTGGAGCCCTCACCAATGAGATTAGTGTCTCTTTAGAGTTCCTAGAGCACTTGCTTCCTCTCTTTACCGTGCGAGGGCACAGCGAGAAGACTGCCGTCTATGAACAAGGAGTTGGGCTCTCACCAGACATCAAATCTGCGAGTGCCTTATCTTGGACTTTCCAGCCTTTAGAACCATAGGGAATAAATGTTTGTTGTGTAAGTCACCCAGTTTATGGTTTGTTATAACAGCCTGAGCTAAGACAGACTTCACTGGCAGCGTTGACTCTCCCTGGACCTTTTGCGCAGATTTCGAATTTACCAGCCCCCATAATCCTATGAGCCAATTCTTTATATAATAATAAATCTCTCCTTCTCTGTATGTCTCTGTGTCTCTCTCTGTTTCTTTCCCTCCCTTCCCCCCCTCCCCCACCCTCGGTATATATTATTGGTTCTCTTTCTCTGGAAAACCCTGACTAATGTAGTCTCTATTCCGCAGTACCCTCCTTTGACTCAGTGAGCTACTTGTAGCATGTTCTACAATTCTCAGGTCCTCGGAATCAGGAGAAAATCAATAAAATGATCAATTTGTATCACTCAGAAGACAATGTTGCTGGACCATAAATGATCAGTTCCAACAAATGCTTTTGCATTATCTCCTTCTAATATGGTGATGCAGAGCCAGCAGTACAGTACAGGGAAACAACTAGAAATATATTTTAAACATTTTTTGGCGAATGATACTATCTGCTACAATTGTTAGTAGTACTTTGGAGTTTATTAGTCTCAGCATTGTTGAGCTTTTGGCCTGAATAATGCCTTTTTGTGGGGGAAAAGGGAGGAAGGAGGGAAGGAAAGAAGGTAGGGAGTGAGGAGAGGGAAGGTAGAAGAAGAAGTTATTTGCAAAAGAACGTGCAGATAAAAGCTAATTTGACCTAGACACTTTACTTTGTGACATTGCTCTGGTTTTAATGTCATTCTTATGAGAACGTCTGTCAATTTAAAATTGTATAGAACTTTTAAGCTTAAATTATTTTTTTTCAGAATTGGGTAATGACAACTAAAACATTTTCACTACAGTAGTCACCATTCCTTTGGGAACTGAGTTTTCAAAAACACATTTGTGTGTTTTTCCCACCTGCCTATCTGGGGGAGTAAGGCAATGACTGCAGGAATAGAAAAGATTATTTGTTATTTGAAAAAGTACTCCAGGTCCGTTTTCCTGCAGGGAATTATAAGAATTTATTACTAATTTCTGACTACTCAAGAAAAAGCCATTTCTTTAAATAACTTAGGAGATAGTCCTTCATAGTTTTCACAGGCAACTTCAAATGATGGTTTCTGAGAAGTTGAAGGTGACTTAATGTATTTTTTTTCTTTTCTTACTTTACATAGATTTATTTTTCCCATTTACCTCTCACAGATAATGTGTCAATACCTTCATAAGATATTTTAAATCCCTGAGCACTCCTTTGGAGATTTTAAGGATCAAAAATCAAATAATATCAATATTTTATGTTACTATACACTAGGTTGTATGGTGAATGCTGTAGATACTAAATTGTGTAAGTCCCCTAAGAGCTTTTAATATAATCTGAAAGATGACATCTTAAAGGCAAAGTTGGGAAAGTGATAGGGCGAAGGGTGGGAAGTGTGGAGATAAAACAGTAACAGCTAATGACAACGTGATACCATGAGCTGGAGTGAGTGTGAAGGAACATGATTATTGGCCAAATACATATTTTTCTGCTATGAAATTTCGAGGAGCCTAAGTTGAGATTTGAATATAATTAATATCTTATATCACCTTTGCCCTTTGGCTTCTAACTTCCAACCCACTATCTCTGTAGTAAAATGTTCTTATCCAGAGTGATCTGTAGCTAAAAGAAAATAAGAGTTTCAACATTCAGGTGTAGTTAATATTAATGCAACAAATTGCAAAGGGCAGCCACCAAGTTCTCAGATAGCCTGTGGATTCTGCAATGCACGCTTATCTAAAATACATGTTCAAGGGAAGGAATAACTGCTTGAATGTCGGAAATCTTGCATTTTTCCCCTCATTTTGATAAACTTGAAAAAAGTGTAAACATTTCTTGTTGTCACATTGAATGCCAGTTTCTGGCACTCTGTTCAGTGTCCATTGTATAATAAGGTGTAATCATAGACTATTTTTCCCCCCAAATCATAGGTTCTTCTGAAAATGTCCTTTCTGTGTTCTTCCCTAAAATGAAATACTGGTTCCTTTTTTATTATTTGTCTTTCATTTGTCTTTCTTTTCTTTTCTATGGGCAGGAGATTTGTCTTGTCTTTTCTCTCCCACAACTGTGACTCTGTCTTCTCTTTCATTGTTAACTCAAAGTTAGTTTTTCTTATCCTTTGTCCCCCAAATGAATAGTTCTCCCCTTAAACCCCTAAGAAAGTGGATTTGTATGTGTGTTCTCTGTAGTGAGTTTCCTTTATTCTTGACTTCTTGAAATTTTTCTTTTCTGCTTTTTTACTCACAGGTAATATTTCTTCACTTTGCCTCTTCCACACCCCAAACTGATGACTATAAAAGAGCGATTTATTTTTTCACTTCTCTGATAAGTGGAAGAAGCAATAACAGTACTTAAAGTTATAGTTGCGACACTCTGGCCACTAATTTTTTTTTTTTTTTTTTAGGAACTTAAGCAAGTAATTACTTTTGTGAACTGGGTTTTCCTATTTTTTCCCTCCTCAATGTGTATTTCTAAAGTATATATAACTATATATTTAATAAACATAAAGAGATTTTATTAAAACATTGAAAATCTTCCCTATTCTGTAAAATTCCTACACTTACAATGCATGACCAATGAGCTTGTAGTTGCTGACTAAACGGTAAGCCTGTTTTTATGGCTTCCTGGAAGATTACGGCTCTGTTTCTAAATTTTCTCTGGTTTACATGATAATGACTGGTCAGGACAATTGTTCTCCCTGGTCCTCTTACTCACACACATAAATTTATTCATGCATCAAATAATTAGTGAGAACTTATTGTGTGCCAGATACTGGGCTAGGAGGCTGGGTATAAGTGGTTAACTATAGAGATCTGGGAGATGTCCATGTGGTTAGCAGTTTAACCACCCGTGGGGTTAACCCCCAAGGGTAAACAGCTTAATTAGGGAGACAGTCTTGAAATCAATAAATGAATAAATGATCCATGCAACTGAATGCACCTTGATTTTCCACTGGAGGGAGATGCAATTTCTTTTTACTGCTTACAGTTGCCTATTTTTCCCCATTTCTTACAAATAATAATTATTGCTGCCACTTATCAAGAGGAAACTGTGTGCCAGGGACTTCGGTTAAGTCTTTTAATTACATCATCGTATCTGATCCCCAACACCCTATGAGGTCTAACATTGTCATATGCAGTCTACACATGTGGGAACCGAATCCCAGAGGGGAGACATGTCATTGCGAAGGCTAGTGATGGAGACAGAGTCAAGGCCAGGTTGTCTGATGCTGAGCCTCGGCGCTCCTTGCGCCTGAGTGATTCACTTGGCGCCTCTCCTTTACGCCAGGTAAATGGCCATTTCCTGTTTCTCACGGAGACCTCTCTCTGATCAGTTCAAGGATTTTTTTTCCCCAAACCACTAATATGCATTTTAGATAACTGCTCACTCACAATCATTTACTTATTTTTTATTCACTCATGTGCTCGGGAGTTCAATGACACAAATAAGAGGTTGTTCACAGATTCTTTCAGGTTGGAGGCTCAGTAAATATTTGTGAAATGAAAAACTGAGAAACATCAATGATGAAGGAACATTTTCTACTTTAGAAGGATATCACCATCCAAATCAATCCAATGAAGTCTAAGCCAATATAATACACAATGATGTGTCATTACAGGGATAAACATGGAGTGATAAGAAGGATCTAATGGCTAGATTTCTGGCTCAGAAGTTAGGAATTTGTCAAGGTGTGGAAATGTAAACTGAGTCCCAAAGTTTAATTAGATAATAGACACGAGAAGTTGTGGAGGAATATGTGATAAGAAGGTTACGGCCTAGTCCAGGGTGTGTCTCCTTTGGAAGTACTGAGATTTGGGGTTAGAAAGTTCTTTGTTATTGGGGGCTGTCCTCTGTTTTGTAACCTGGAGCAGCATCCCTGGCCTCTACCCACCATATGCCAGTAGCACACCCATCCCCTAGAGGTGACAACCAAAAATGTCTCCAGACTTTGCCACATGTTCCCTTGGGGCTAAAATAGCCCTTCATAGAATACCACTGGCCTGATATTTAAACATATGTTTCACGCCGTTGGTGCAGGGTGGAAAAAAAATAAACATATGTTTCAATATAGTTGTGGAGATTAGGGATAAGTGATGAGCTTGAGATAGAGATCAAATGACACCATTATCAAAAGGAAACATGAATTAATTACAAGAAACTGTTTTTGCTAAAGGAACTAAGGAATTTTACTAATTTGACTCCTTGGACTGATTCCCAAAGGAGAACAAATTCAGCCACGGTGTCATAAGAAAGAGCGCTTAAGAGTGTGTCTACATCAAGGTCATTTTTCTCATCCCACCTCTAAGAATTGTCAATTGCTATTTACGTGCATGTGTACATGTGCATGTATGCACACTTTATTAACTTGGAATAATAAGGCAGTTTGTGTCAAACAATGCCAGTGCTAAAAAGTCTGAGAAAGCTTTACTGCAAGTACTTTTAGATGCCAAGCATGCCTGCTCATTATCAGATAGTAAATTTCAACCCTCTCTTAGTGCTGGGAATCCATTCTTTCAATGCTTTGTATTGGACTCTGTTTCTCCTGTGTTCACGTTAATTATGTTTCATTCAGCCCCCTAATTACCTAGAGCCTCCCACGTGAAGACATTGGGTGACAGTAGGTAAAACACAGTTCTTGACCTCAAGGAAACAGCGTTGCACAAGCGCATGGAGTGGGGAGTTACCTGAATTTGAGTTCCTATGTTGTACTTGCCAGCCTTGTGACAGTCAGGAGGTCATTTGGCTTCTGTAGGCAATGGTTTTATTTTCTATGAAATGGTGATTGTACTATTGATAGTAACATTATCTCAGAGTAGGTAAGACCAGGGGAATGGGCTATCGCAGCTGGCTGTGCCTATGTCCTGAGCCCCTGTTGTGGCTGGAGAAGTGAGCACTGTGACTTGCAGACTAGGCCAGAACTGTCTAGCATCATATGATTGAAATGGGGTCAGAGAAGTCCCTTTAAAATGCATGGCATGGAGAAACAATGACTTGGCAGGAGGCGATCCCCAGAAACACAGGTGAGTGGAGGAGGGGAGGATAGGGAAGGGAAGGCAGCCAATACAGGCAGCTGGAGAACTCTGGGAATCAGTGCAAAGCATGCACCTCTGAGTTCTCTCACTCAAGGGGTAAGACAGATGGGGTATTAATACAACGACTGTGGGTTATTAGTTGAGGGTTTCTTCCAGGGAGTGAGAATTATCTGGCATGTCTAGGTACCATGACAGACATGCCTGATAATGGCAGAGCGGATAGAGCTGCCAGATTTAAAGATTAAAGTACAGGATGCCCAGTTAAATTTGAATTTCAGATAAACTATCATTTTTTCCTGTTATTATAGGTATGGCCCATGCAATATTTGAGACATACTAATAAATCACTTATTACTTATCTACAATTCAAATTTAGCTGGGCATCCCGCATTTACCTGGCAACTCTGAGTGGACTCTGGCTACCAGAAGAAGTTCTTAAGCAAAGATAGGCAGTCTCTGGCAGTTGGAACTCAGACTGGCATGCACCAGAAGGGAAAGGCCCAAGGGGATATGGATGAGTGAGGCCCCATATGCTCACCACATTGGGCACGAGCACACATGCTGATGTCTGAATAGCATCCATCAAATCCCTAACTGACTGTGGATATCTTGACTCACACTGACCAGCTCAGGGATGGGTGTATGACTCAAGACAGGACAGTCAGAAGCAATGGGCTATCAGTCTTGGGTGTTCCCTGGAAATATTGAGAACAACATGTTCTCTTTCGAGCACAGTTTCCACATTAAAATGATTTAAACATGAAACTAACTTTCCTGACTTCATGTAAGGAGTCTCATGAAATATGAGCATCTTAGAATTCTACCTCTGACATCATCCTAGAAAGGGGATGCAGAGAGGAGGAGATGGATTTAGGAGAGACCAAGCAATTATCACCAAAGAGTGAGCATTACCTTTGCAACACTGAATTGCAGCAATTTACAACCTCGCTAGGTACTAGTTAAGTAACAGATCGACTCTCTTACTACATAGTTGGCACTTTATTGGCCTGAGAGCATTAGGCAGTCCCACTAGGTATGCAAACCATTTCCACATTAAAGCAGAGATGGCAGGCTGGGAGTGGGGGATTGTTGAATGCTCTGTGTTACTGGCAATAAAGAGGCAAAGGAAATTGGAGATGCAGAAAGGAGGCCTGTGATCGACACCAGCTTCCCCCAGTTTTCCAGGGGCCCTCAGGAGTGATGCATAGATACGTGTAGCAGTGAGGGCCTGTCACACTGTGTCAAAGGAAATGTCATCTGCAGCTCAGTGTGGAAGGTATTAGAGCTAAGGAAAACACACATGGGATGCATATACATACTGAGGCTGGCATTAAATCAAAGCGTATTAGAGGAGTTTTTGCAGAAGAGAGGCTGGTCTGAGCACTGTCAGTTTCTCTGGGTTCCCAAGTAGGCGCGTTACAGAAGAAATTCATCTCACCTTTGTGGAAAATTCATCTGTTGATCTTAAAGCAACTGCCAAGCTGTCTTTGGTACATGACAGCTGGAAGAAATTTCCTTCTCACATCAATGTTTCAAATACAGATACTCACCAGGTTGGTTAAAGAGGGAGGAAGGATAACGGAGATGAAGATGTGGAGATGTGTGATGTGAAAGGCAGAAAGAAGGAGCTCAGGGAGATCTGACGAAGAGAATTAAATGAACTTTAAGTGGCTTCTAAAGACACCTCTGCAGATTTCAGACAAGTCACCTGTCAAAAGTCATTTTCTTATAGGACATCGTTCACCCCTATTGACTATGACAGAGTTACGCTTGATTCTAAGCCGTGTTCCCAAACTGGATTTTCACCTTTGTTTCTTAAAGCATCAGCTTATTTCAGATAAAGTTAGAGGTTTTCTGCAATTGTGATACTTAACATTGATGTTTTTCTTGCCACCGTTCCATGTAAATTCACCCTTGCTTAATTTACTCCTTAAAATCAGCTCCGTGGAATTGTGTACTACGAATATAGAGTCAAGGGGCACAGCAGTGGTAGGTCTGAGGGCTGTCACATTGTTACCACGTAATTACTGCTTGCTTAGAACTCCATGCGGAGCACATGCAACCCAGAATGTGCTTGCTAAGTAAACAACACTTTTCGATTAAGAAAAACTCTAAAATTTTTGGGCGTTGACAAGTATTATCACACTACATTATCTTTTTTTAACTCCCAATTTAGTTCTTTGTCCACTGTAATTTTTCCTTTAAAACAAAAAGCCATACTGCTTTTGGGATTTGAAAACATTATACACACACACACACACACACACACACGTGGAGAATTTAATTTAAAAGATCTGCATACTCTATGTGCTACGTTATGTTAATTTTTATATGATATCCCTACTTCATGTTTCTACTTCCATGAATATAGACCCATATAAATGACTGCATTTCAGTCATTACATTCATGGAAAATAATTATTTTAATAAATTATATGTTGAGAGGTTTTTTTCTCTTTTAAACAATAGCACAATGAAAATTGCCTCATGTGCGCATCTCTGTGCACTGCCATTTTATTTCCTTAGAAAAGAATTCCTGAAGGTGAAATAGCTGGAAAAGAGGATACATGTCCATTACATTCTAATTCCTATTGGGGTAGGACTACAGAGAGATTGTTCCATCCACCAATAGCAGAGGAAGCTGCCTGTTTCATTTGAATCATCTGGAAAAGGCTAAAAATAACAATTCTGTCCCCCTCCCCTCCAAATTACTTTCTATAGGGATTGTACTAATTTGCAGTCCCATCAGCAGTGTAAGAGTGTTCCTGTCTCTCCACATCCATGCCAGCATTTGTTGTTTTGGGACTTTTTGATAAAGGCCATTCTCACTGGAGTTAGGTGATATCTCATTGTAATTTTAAATAAAATAGAAGAGACCTCATGGAGAAGGTGAACATTTGAACGCAGACCTGGGAGAGGTGAAGGGGAAGCTCTGTCTACACCTGTGGGAAAAGCATCATAGGCAGAACCTCCCCAGCACACCTTTATCCTCTGCCCTGTAGCTACTCAGTCTTCAGCCATAAAGGCCATGAAGACTTTTAAACATCAGTCAGATTAGGGGAGCTTCACTGAGAAATATTTTGGAAATAATGGTAGAATTCTATCAGAAGGAGTTAGAATGTTTCCTCTGAGGCACAGGAATAAACGCCCATGTACGAAGCATTGACATGTATATCCAAATAGATTTTTCATTCTCAGAGAACTAACAAGAAATGTGACATATACATCCCCTCTCTCCACAAACACATTCAAGTTTCAAGTTGCTCATGAAGATTCTCAAGGAAATTTCCCCAGAAAATGAACAAGGTGTTAAAGCTAAACAGCAACAAAGCAAGTATTAACACTGTGCTTGCTGAGGTTAGAGAAAGACCCCACTTCTTGTCAGAGAAATGGATAGCCACCCTGATGAAGTTTTACGTTTTGATTTATATCGATTTCATTTTAGGTAAGATGGGGGGAATAAAAGTACAGGCCTATAGAAAAGGAAAAGAGCTTAGCTTAAAGGAATTTGTGAATTCAACATTTGAGAAACATACAGATGCTGAGAAAAAAATGACGCTCATCAAAAGGCACCGTAAAACAACATTATGGAAAGAATATGCCTGTCTGCAATTCTATTTTGAGAATGAGTGACTGGCTTGTACCACAATTCCACAACAGTCCCTCCCTATTTTCTATCCTGGAAATCGTGACTGTGTGCGGAGGCTTCAGGTCTGTGTGCTTGCCTTGGAATTGAGCACACCATGTTAGGGTGAGGTGCCCAGAGAAAATAGGAAGAGAATTCAATTTACAAATATTAGTTGAGTTTGGTACAGACAGAAATTAGTTCATCTGCTTAAAGTAGAAGATCCCCTTCCAGCCCCACCAAAAGTGGAATTGCACACACAACACACACGAGCACACACTCATGCATGCACACATCTACAACACACATGCATACACACATGCACACACATGTGTGTACACATGCACGCAAACACACTGGTTTAAACAAGACAGGTATTTATTTCTCTCTTCTAAAAGACAGCGATGGGTAGTAAGACAAGGCTAGTGTGGTGTTCCACTGTGTCAGGCACTGAGGCTGCTTCTACCTTGCTGCTTCTGTGACCCTCAACGGTGGTTTCCTAACTTACACTCCAAGATGGCTGATTGAGTTCTGATAATCACATCTGCAGATCTGCTAGCAGAAGCCCACATCCTCAAATTCACGTATTTAAAAAATATGTTTGGAAAGTAACGTGCAACATTTCTACCTATATCCTTTTGTTTAGGACTTAGCGACACAGACTTCAGTCTGTATTTTAGGAAACCGTGTGCCAAAGTCACACTGCAAATCAAGATGTTTATGATGAAGGATGAATGGGACTGTGACTACTAGGGAAGGGCAGCTAGAAACTGACTCTAAAATATTTCCTATGTTACTGGTAAGAGTGCTTTGCATGCTTGAAGCCTTGGACCACACTGTGCTAGCTTGTCTAGATAGTCTGTGCAAATGACATGGCTTATGGTGAATATGTGTCAGCTGTGAAGACACTTTGTGCCTACATGACAGACCCCAGTAAAAACCCTGGAGGTGCAGGCTCAAACAGCTTTCCCTGGCAGAAAATGCTACATGTGTTGCTGCGGTTCATTGCTGGGGGATTATGTGTGTCCTGTGCAAGTCCATTGGGAGAAGACTCTTGGAAACTCATACTTGATCCACCAGATGTGATTTTTTCTTAATCGATCCTCTTTTTTATCTTTTTGTTGTAATAAAGCATAGCCATGAGCAAAACAATTTCTGAGTACTACAGACAGGCTACATGCTAAGTGTCTTACATGCATTTTAATGCATTATTCCTTCTAATAATCCCATAAAGTTATAATTACTATTATCTCCATTGTATAACGAGGGGCTGTAGGCTTTGAGAAATTAAATACTTTGTCCAACTTCTCACATCTTGTAGTAGGTGGAAGAGGCATGACGGGAACAAGCCTAAGTATATATGAGGGCTGTCTAGAAAGTATCAAGCCATTGTTAATATCATTTTTCATATTACATGGCTGGATACTTTCTGGACAGCCCTCATACATGTTCTTAACTCTAATATAGACTCTGGTAGCTGACTGTTCAACTATGAGAAGGAAAATGTCTTCAGTTCAAGTGTATCTCATTTTTCGAAATAGTAAAATGGATAAACAAATAACAGATTGCAGATTGGTAGGTTGTATTATTTTTTTTTAAAGTTCTTTGTTACTTTTCTTTATTAACTTTGGGCTTGCTGAGGTGACTTGTTGTGACCAATGGAATGTGAGCAGAAATTACGGTGTGCAAATTTAAAGCAGATCTTTCAAAAGCCACCATGATTACATTTCTCTTGAGCTCCTGGCTTCTGAAATGAGAGCAGTAGACCTAGATAGCCATTGAATTTTCAGCTTTAGTTCTGGAATGAGAAGACGTTTGGAATAGCCCAAACCTAACTTAAGCCTGGAGCAGAGCCAGTATAGACCATTCACCCTGCCTATGAGAAAGGAATATAGATTTTTTTGTAGTCTTCTATGTTTTGGGATTTTGTTTGTTATGCAGCATTACCACAGCAAATGCTGACTAATGCAGTTGCACAACAACTATTTAAGTTTAAATGGAAACAATTTTAATAGACTGTCAAAATTCCCAAAAGAGTCATTCTTATGATAAATACTTTTATTTAGTAAGGGTGTTTTTGTATCACTAATAAGTTGATATTCGATCAAGAGAAAATATTACTAATAATTATTAAGTACTTACTATGTGGCAGATACTTTTCTAAGTTCTTTATATGTACTAACTCAACATGTCTAAGGATGTTATCTCGTATTTTGGAATTCTAAATTATGGAGGCTAAATAACTTCTCACATTTTACAAAATGATTTGAAATAATAAAACAGGCTTACATGCATGAGAAGTCTGAGTTCAGAGCCTATACATTCTCATCTGCTGTGTAATACTGCCAAACAATTTTGGATATTTAAACATAATTTACATGTGGGTTTTAGTCTACTGCGTAAGTGAGTAAAATTGCAGATTGATAGCATTAATATAAAGGGGAAGGACCAACATTTAGTTTGTTTCCTTAATCTCACACACATACACACATTGTAGGGGATGATGAGGTTCATGAATATTACTTTGACCCTCTAGAGATAAATGAGTACATGAGTAATTTGAAGATTTTTTTCCAGGAACTTCCCATATTGAAAGGATTGCTCAAGGCCAACCTTGGAGGAGCACTTGCAACTTGAAATTTTTTATTTAATTTCTCTCTCAGCATAGCAAATAGACACATATTTCGGTTAACATAATGAACACAATGCCCACTACCTAACAGTGTTTCGAGTCTTGTTGTTTTTTATTCTATTCCATTCACCTCAGGAGCCCTGTAATGTATTTTCCTCTAGAAAAATAACATATAAGTAAATTGGGATTTTGATATTTTGAGAATCTCCATAGTTATGAATATTGAGGAAGATGATATGATACCTTGCATACTTCTACATACATAAAGAAATGGAGATTTGTACTTTTCTGGGAAATTTGGGGCCCGTAAATAATCAGTTTAAATAATTTAGAGCCTACTTACTCCCACATGCGTATATCCCCACACCTACAGGTGCACCAAATATAATAAAAGCATGTTATGCTGTATAGTATTCCATGTATAATTATATGTAAATATATAGTAGAATAATGGGTGGTAACTTGGAATATAGTATGTCATCGTCTTTGATTATTTAGTGAATTACCATTTAGTAAAAATTCAGTAGAATTTATACAAAGAATAGAAGGAAAATAATATTGACTGTTAACACCTTGTCATTTTATTTCTTCAAAATTTGTTTTCTCCAACAACATAAAGTCCAATGATAAGAAAAACATTTTATTATTCTTTTCAATCCTTCCTCATTTAATGTGCTTAAAAATTGATTCTTTCACAGTGTTCTTCCTTTCTCCCTCTCCTTCCCTCCCCCTCCTCTCCCTCCCCGCCTCCCTTTTGTTTTCTCTTTCTGTTCTAATCTGTGTTAGACTTATATATCCATCACTTTTACTGGGAACTTATTTTTCTTTGTCATTTTTGTTTTGAAAACTGTAAAACTTAATTACAAATTTAGATCACCAAGGAAAGGGAATTGGTATTTTTAATGATTTCTATTGTTTGAAGAGAATTAATTAACTAGATAAACTATAGTTAAATTGCAGTATTTACGACTTTCTGAATTCATTGGAGAAGTATGTGTACAGTTCATAGAACTAGAAACTGCAGTGAAAGATAATTTATCACAGTAGAACTGCTAAACTACAACATTCACCGCATTGACATATTACACTATTTCTAAATTGGTGACCCTTTTTGACAGAAGTGTGTTGATTAGGTATAAATGTCTACAATCCTGTCATGGGTAAGCACAGTGATATGATTACGAAATGCCATCTATGTCAGCGTACATAATTTGCAAAAGTGTTCATTCTTGACATAAACATATCAGGTCAGTTAAGAAAACAGACATTGGCCTCAGCCACCCGGGTTCAAATTACACCTTCACCATAAACTTTGTCTGTGATCTTGGACATTTTATTGGTCTGTGACTTAATGTGTCTATCATTGAAGTCAAAATAACGGTTCCTTCTTCTTCAGATAACTATTACTATTAATGTGAGATAAAAATGTAGCACAGGTATACAGAAATCTTTATTTCACATTATGTTGAAGAATTATTTATTAAACAAATGCCATTTCAGATTTTAGCCTCACAATATTTTATAGTGAGCATACATTTTCTGATGCATATTCTAGTCTATATGAATATTTTCTTTAATAAGAATTGGCTAATCCTAAAATCTATACTAAGCCCACAGTTAAACTATCTATTTTGGTTTTTTCTACAAACTTGTTTCAATGAAATATTTACCAGTGAACTTCATCAGCCTGATCAGTTAAGCAAATTAATAATTGAAAAGATAAAAAGAGAGCAAAAGAATGAACTTCATAAAAATGACAACCACCCCAAAAATTGTTTTCTTATAGATCCAGTCAGAGGATTCTAAGAGAAGCCGGTAGGTCTTTCTTTCTCTTAAGACTTCACAAATTTCCTGAAAACCTATGCCTACCCTTTAAAAGATTTGACACTTGACATTTTCCCTGGTTATAAGTAATTTGGGTAATAAAGCTGTGGGGAAATTAAACTTGTCAGCATGTTAAATGCATTTGTCTCTCTGACTATAATAAACTAGGCTGGTAGAATGGATGATAATTGCAGGCACATTTTTCTAATTTATCATTAAGTTATTTAAATCTCTCTCTTTTTTGCACTTTTATTTACTTCCTTTATTTGTTACCCTTGTGTCAAATTTAAAACATTGGGTAGAACAAAACATATTTCTTTATGATATCTTTTACTAGAGCCTCAGAGTTATGGTATGAGAGCATTTTTGGTAGCCATTTCAATTCAAAGTTTAATTTTTTTTTTTTTTGCTGCCATGGATTTACTCAGGGTCTCTGGGCATTTATGATGTAACATATCTTTTATTTGATATATTGTGATATATTTTGTTAAATGATACATTTTGTCCAAGTCATAGTTCTGAATCACATTCAGAGGTAAGCACTTAAAGATCAGATATATGAAGCAAGGTGAAATTTGGAAAGCATGTGGGCAAAAGCTCCTGTTTCACCTTAACCCTAATGGAAGAGAAAGCAACGTGGGCTCCCTGGGAAGAAGAGTAAACAAGCTCACTCCCTGTGCACAGGCATTATTCAAAGTGCTTTGCATGTATGAATTTGTTCAATCCTCACAATAGTCCTAGATACTAGGTACCATCATTATCATTACCCCCATTTTAATAGGTGAACAAACTGAAGCACAGAGGAGCTAAATAACTGGCCTAAGGGCCCACAGCCAGGGAGTGAAAGTTGAAATTCAAATCCAGAATGGTGACACAAGAGTAAGACCCTTTACCTCTAACTGGTGTCCACTCCCAATTCGCATATCTGCCATGTGTGAAGGGGTTTGCACAAAGGGATTTGGCCTGTATCTGTAATGTATTCTTTAAAAAATGGGGGCAAATATTGTACACTGTTAAGACACCTTAAACTGAGTAGAGGATGATTATTTGAAATCTTTCATAATAAAAAATGTTAAGAGAAAAAATAAAATTTCCTATACCGTGATGCAGATACGGAGTTGTCTATCATGAAGTCAGGGCCCGAGCATAGTTAATTTCCTGGCGTTGTCGCTCCAACGTGACATACTTGCTTCCTGTTATTATCTCGCGTGCAGTAACGGCCATTAAGCATTACAGTTTGTAATTACGGCATGTATGGAGGGAGTCAAATGCGATGTGTGGCATAAAAGAAACTTGAGAAGGTCTACAAACATGTCCCTTGGGAATGCCAAGGGTCCTCCTGTATTTTGCAACTACCCCAAAAATAAAGAATTGAGTTGAAAATACTAAAAGCTCTGCTCTGGTTGTTAATGAGATAGCAAATCTACTGCTTCATGCTGGCACATCTTGAGATGGATGATAAATACTTCTTGTGTCTATTGTCTTATGAAGAGATGAATAAAATAAAATAGGGGATTTTTCTAGGAAAATCATGACTTCAAAAATCAGATTTTTATGCAGCACTATTCACAATAGCCAAAATATGGAAGCAACCTAAATGTCCATGGACCTATGAATAGATAATAAAAATGAAAATTACCACATGTAACAGAATACCAATTAGCCTTACAAAAGAAGGAGATCTACAATATACTATATGCTACATGCTCAATGACATTATGTGAAGTGAAATAAGCCAGACACAGAAATACAAATACTGCATGATTCTACTTATATGAGCTATCTAGTAATAACATAGTAAAATTCATAAAATCAAGAAGTGTAGTTTAGATGCCAAGGTCTGGTGGGAGGGGAAATGGTGTTACTAATGAACTGGCATAAAATTTTAGTTAAGCAGGATGAATAAGCTCTAGAGATCTGTACATTGTACCTATAGCCAACAATAACATTTTACAATTAAAACTGTTAAGATAGTAGATCCCATGTTAAGTGTTTTTAACACAGTAAACTCAAAACATACTAAAAAAAAAAGAAAAATCCAATCTTTAGATGCTACATCCTTTCTTTCTCAGAGTAGCTAAAATAAAAGTAGTTTAGAAACACAAGAAAAGTTGCTATTTAGCATATGAAAACATGAAAATTTGACTTTTGGCATGAGAAGACAGTTAAATCTGACAGTTCTACTTAATGTGAGATAATACGGGATGAGCATGAATTATCTGCTATTGAAATTTAGATGTATATGCTATTAAGCTGGATTTGTTATGACCTTAGCTGACAAAATAAACAGTTCTGTTGTGAATGAGTCTTAACTAAATAGCAACTGAAAATGCATTAAAGTGGGTAAGTTTTAGAAGAATTACAAATTCAAGCTTCTCAAGAATACTTAACATTCAGGGGTTTAAGACAGCAGCTTTCAAACGTGTTCATCCAGCAAATACTTCTCCCCAGCTCCCCATCCTTCAGCGCCTCTCTCCAATTTGTTTATCCTTTTACTCCTGCTCTTTACAAATTAAGCAAATGTTAAGCTTTTACATTCAATGCCCCGAATTTGCTGTTTACTTATTTGATTGTCTTTGAGCCAATTTTCGACAATCCTTGCTCTTTAGTTTCTTAATCTCTAAGATGATAGTATTTGCTCTAAATGCTAAAGGCTCATCCCCTGCTAAACATCTACAATTCTCTGGGTGTTGTCGGGTCATGAAGGATATTTTCTTGCAGCCAACTATGCTGTAGTTACTACGAAGCTAGCCATGGTCGTTTGTTCTGGTTCTAAGGAGAAATCACTCTCCCTGTGAAGTGGATATCTATTGTGTTTTTGTTATTATAATTAACATAATGAATTAATTTAGTCTGCCCAGCATTCATTCCCCACTGGTTGATCTTCCATCCAGACCATTCAGACTTTCTTGGTATCAGCAAAAAGACTCTTTGGTTTCTTACTCTCCATATGTTCCCTTTCAATGTTCTGCAAGAACTTTTCCTTTTCGTACATCATTTGACTGACTGTGTAGCGCAAGGAGCCTCACTTTTGGCCTATCTCGGCTTTCGGCATGCTTTCCTCACTAAGCTTATTTATTTCTAGCTTGGATTCAGAATGAGAGATGTGCAACCCTTCCTTTTACTCGAACACTTAGAGGGCATGCAGGGTTATTAACTGGCATAATTTCAATATTGTCATGTCTCAGGGACTAGGGAGGCCTGAGCAGAGGGGGAGAGACTGGGGCACAGCTGGTCAATGGAGCAGTGAGAACACACACCATTTGTGGATTAATTTCGCTGTCTTATACGAAAGTGGTTCGTGGCACACCAAAGCAACTGTAATAGTAATGTCAGAGATCACTGATCACTGATCACAGATCACCACAATAGATGTGATAGTGATGAAAAGGCTTGAAATATTGTACAGATTGCCAACCCGTGACATGGAGGTCACATGGTTCGCTCATGTGGAGCGAACGCAGGTTGTTGGAAAAATGGCACTGATAGGCTTGCTGGACTCAGAGTTGCCACAGATCTTCAATTTGTAAAAAGCACAAGATTTGCAAAGTGCAATAAAGTGGAGCAAAATAAAATGAAGTGTGTCTGTGTACAAATGCCATTCGTGAGTCAAAAAAGAATAATAATGAAATAGAATATATGAATTCACTGCCCAGCCTAAGCACCACCGCGTCACGAATGCTGATCAGTCCATCAACTCTGTCCCAGTCCTATTCTGTCTCTCTCTGATTTGTGAGTTTATCACTCTTTTACATTATGAGAAGTATTTCTCCCACATAGGAATGTATTCTTAAATAAGTTTTGTTTATTTTTTAGCTTCATTTTTGAGAGCAGTTTTGTTTAGTGTACAATCACTTGTGGCTTCTTTTCATTCAGCATGCTGTTTCTAAGATTCATCTATGTTGTCGTCTGTAGCTGTAGTTCATTCATTTTTATTGGTGTAGGAACTTCCATTGGGGGATTATGGCACATTATTTTTGTCCAATGTCTTTTCAATAGATCTTAGAGTTCTTTGTACCTTTCTACTTTTGGGGGAATGTTGCAAAGACATTTATGCAGGTACATTTCAGAGATTCCCCAGGGTGGTGGGTCTCAAAGTGGGGTCCCTGGACCAGCAGCAGCAATGTTAGCAACACCTTAGAATTTGTTAGTGCTGTGGTCTGAATGTTTGTGTTCCCCAGATTCGTATGTTGCAATCCTAACCCCCAAGATGATGGAATTAGGAGATGGTGCCTTTGAGAGGTCATGAGGGTAGTGCCTTCATGATTGGGATTAGTGTCCTTACAAAAGAGACTCCAGGGAATTGCCTTGCACCTTCCACCAAGTGAGGACACAGCGAGAAGGCACCATCTATGAGCAAGGACGTGGACCCTCACAAGGCGCTGAATTTGCCAGTGCTTTGATCTTGGACTTTCCAGCCTCTACTCATGTGAGAAATACATGTCTATAAGCCATCCAGTTTATGGTATGTCGTTACAGCAGACCAAATAGACTAAAATACAAAGGCAAATTACCAAGCTCCAAATCAGACTTTTACAAAATCAGAAACTCTGGGGGAGGGGGCCCAGCCATCTGGATTTTTAGGTGGTTCTGATGTTCTCTCAAGTATAATAACACCTGTACCAGGAATTAGCTGGTTCATTCCTGACTCAGTTTACTTCACTGGTTACATCTTTTATCTTAGAATATCTCTCAGATTTGTATCTCTTCACTTCCGTGGTTTCATCTTTCATCTCATTTCTTCTGGGCCTCTTTAAATATTCTTCTAAATAATTAATTTATTCCATCTTAATCTCTAAATCCGAATCATAGACTTGAGAATTTCTGTCTCCAGGATTAATTTGGCTTCTCTCCATTGCTTTCACTCTTTTACATCTTGATTTAAATATTTCAGGTTTTATCTCATATTTATTTTAATTTCTAATTTTCAGTCTTCTCTAACCTTAAGCACCTATTATTTCTGTATTTTTCATCTTATCCCTCATTTTTCCCATTTTATTATTTTGTTAATGTATTTCATTTTCATTCTTGGCAAGAAATGAGTCTAGGAATTTGTGAACAGAGAGATCACATTATAATTGCAAAATGATTGTGATTTTTTTTACCCTAAGTTGGCTTAGCAACCCATTGCTTCCCTCTCTGAAGAGCTCCAGTTAGAGCAACTAAAAAAATCTGAGAAATCACGGCCAGGGAGCTGCAGCAAGTTGAGATTCTCTCTCGTTTGGATCAAGCGGCCTACTGCCTGGTTGGCAACTTTGATTTACTGGAACAACATTGCTTGCTAATAACCCACATTAATTTCCCTTGGTAGAATTCTCTTTTCGGCTCAGCTAATTTGACTCAGAGAAACAATAGAATCCCTACCACCCAGAATACATGAAGACTTTGTCCCAGAGGGTTCACTGAGGCCATATGTCAAATGTCCTGTGTTATCAGAGTACCCCTATGGGTGAAAGGGTACCTGGAAGAAGCAAGAGATGGCACATTTTTAGAGTCTGTAGATATCAGTAGCCATACAATTTAGGTTTCTAATGTGAAGAATGAAATATGGAACTGCTCAGTCAGTTTTTGCATATAAGACCGCCTGTTGGTCTTTGTTGGTATAGGAATAGTAAGGGACCAGAGTGTGGCAGGTAATGATGTTTACAGGTTGCTACTTAAAAAAGAACAAAGAGCTGTGTCAGATATCAGAGGCAGAATAGAGGAGGGATTACAAGCATGAACTCTGGAGCCAGAATCTGCCAGCTATGTGATCTTGGGCAGGGGCGTGAAAGCCGTGAATCCTGATAGCTGGGTGACTTTTGGCAGGTTACTTAACTTCTCTGTGCCTCAATTTATTTAAGGATAAAATGAAGATAATAACATAATTGTTCTAAAGATAAAATCAGTTAATATACATAAAATGCTTAACATGGTGCTAATAACACATAATAAACTCTACAAATGTTATTATTACTGTAATTACATAATTCATATTTTTGTAGATGTATCATGATATCTCTTCAAAATTTGGAAGTCATGATCTAGACTTGAGAAAAATCCTAATTTATAGCCAACACCTTAATTTATTTTAATATTATGTTTCATATTTAATGGGGAAAGATGTTGATTTCTCTGGAAAAAAAGGCTTTTTAATAATCCATTAAATATTAACGTAGCTTTTTATTTATTCGAATACATTAAGAAGAACAGCAAATCTCCAGAAGTTATAGATTAGAGTTATAGCCAAAGAAAAAGCGCACACACACACACACACACACACACGGTAAAGTGATTTATGATTAGATGTGCTTGCTTTATAATTTAAATACTAACACAAAGGAAACACACGAATTTGGAGTCCAGCCTTAATTTTTCTATGGATTTTCTGTTAATGGCTTGAAATCCATTAATGAAGGATGCATACTGAGCTGAGTTATACACGTTTGTGTTAGGGAATAATTAGGTTCGTAAATAAGTAATTCAAAATAATGAAGACTTACGGATTGATGAGCATCATGAACGCACCGATATTGTGGTTGCCCTTCTAGAACTGAAAATTGAGGGATTAGACATCCCCCTAAGACGTAGCCTTCTTGGGTCTAATGAAAATATAAGAAATACTTTTTAAAGTATTTTTTTTGGAAAAATTGTATCCATCTTTCTTAAAATTCTCAAGAAAGGCTCAAGAGAGTCAACAAATAGAAACTGTGGAAACAATCCACTTAGAGAATATTTGAACATGCTCAAGAGCTGGGCAGAGCTGAGATTTGAGTGGCGGGGCAGCACTGTGCAGCCTTCAGCAGTTCGTGAAGTGAGGTTCCAGTCTCAACCTAAGAGACAGGAGGAGGCTAGCGTTTTGCTTCAGGCGGTTGTCAGTTCACACCGTGGCTGTTTCTCACAGGTTTTAAGGGCTGGAAAGGGGGATGGAAAATAATTCCAACTCTCATGCCAACTATGATCAGTGGGTGGTGAATAATTGCCTGGCCTGTGATGAAAAGGAATCAGAAGTTAATTGCCAGCTCAGAGAGTGCTGTAATCAATTAATTAGGTCTGGCACTGGGAGCGAGCAGGTATTGGCCCGATATCGGCCATCTCTGGCTAGAGGCATATGTGGGAAAGAGAAAAATATTCTCCTTTGCTCACTTCTGAAATGATACTCGTGGGCCTGGTTTAATTTTGTGTGTTGGTGCACAGACTAGAAATGCCAGGCTTCTCAATAGTCTTTTGGACCAGATAGCCTAAAACAAATAGCAATGTGATTTCCAACTTCTAGCTGTTTTGGTCTAAGTGAGCAGGACACGTGTCTGATTCATTTTGGTTTTCCTGTCGGTGCAAAACCTGGCATATAGTAACTGCTCCACAAATCCTTGTGAATTACATATTCATCAGCTGTTGACTGAACACCTGTTACGTGTCAGGCACTATCCTTGGACTTGATGGTGAACAAAAGAGAAATGTCATCTGCCTTAATAGAGCCTGTGCTTAGTGAGAGGGATGGGCATCAAATGGATGAGTAGTGCAATTGTAGTCAGTGCTACTAGGTCAAGGCACTGAGCTCAGGGAGAGAGAATAATGGTGGGACCTGCATGAGGATAAGGATTGGGGAAAGGCACTTTGAGAGGAAACTTTTCATCTGAAACTGAAGGATGGGCAAGAATTTGACAGCTAGAGATCGTGATTTTGTTTGGAAGAGCATGCCAAAGAAAAGGACCAGCATGTGCAAAATCTGTGGGTGGGGAAGAATTTGGTTTGGCATAACAGGCTGGCTTGGCTGTAGTATAGTGAGGGAGGGGGGAGTACTTCAGGATGAACTTGGAGAGAGAGGCAAGGTCAAAGTTTGCTGAACTCAAAGGTCATGCTAAGTAAGGAACATGAAAAGTACTTCAGAAGTAATGGAAACCAATATGTATCTGGATGTGGGTTGGATTGTGGAAATTTTATTTGTTTAACACTTTTTTCCCTTTATTTTTTCTTATATATATATTTAGTTCAGAATATTACAGGGGTACAAACTCTTTGGTTACATAAATTCCTTTTGCACCACCCAAGTCAGACCTACAAGCATGCCCATCCCCCAGACAGTGATTAACACTTTTCAATGTTGTACTGGCTGCTGGGGGAAGAATAGGTTGTCTAAGGGAACTAGCCCAAGATCCAAGGGGCAGAGTTGGGTGGGCAGTCTGGCCTCAGAACCTGCATAAATGTCTATTCTGCAATTTGTGGCAATAAACACAGAGTAGCCACCCCTTTCGACAAGACGTAAGCTCTTCAGTTTGCAAGAGTTCACTTCTACTCTTTTGGGCTACATTTGTGGTAGTGGATATAAAGAGAAATAGATGAACTACTTTATACTTAGTCCAGTTCACTACCTAAAATGACCTGCCTTGCTACTGTAGGAATGTACCTGCCATCATTGGATCACTATCTTCATCTGAATACCCCTGCTTACACTTTCTCTAAACTCCCTTTTCCAAGCTAAAAGGCCAAAAAAAAGAGAGGGCCTCACTCTCTGTCCTTCGGAGAGAAATATACTGGAGATTAGATGGGAAAAATTTCCTTGACTATTTATTTTCATTTGTAGACTTGATCTGTTATCCAGGAATGATAATTGCTCCTGTGAATTCTTAAATGGGTGGCTTGAAGTCAAGCTTAGCATATGCTATAGATGGTCCTCAGCAGAAAGGGAATATTTGAGTTGAATCAAAGTGTGATTTCCATTGTCTATTTTAGCATGATTTTCCTACTGCAGGATTGGCCACACTCTTTCACTGCGAGAGTTCCCCCCAATTAGTAAATGGTGAGCATCTTAGAACTGTTCTTATGTGAGAGACAGCATGAAATGGGAAAATAATCTCTAAACCCAAGTTCCTGGGCAGAACTTTTGTGTGGGTTTGGCCTGCACTTCATCAATGCAATTTAATAATGTTGTAACATTTGTTAAGGGAGTACTATGCTAATTAAATAAGCAAGAAAATATTGGGTAGCTAAATGGTAATCATTTGGTCTTTGATCAAGACTCAGGCATTCTTGAGCAAAGTTGGTTAGAGAATAGGACTTTTGTTGTTCACATTGCCAGCAGCAAGAAAAATCCATTTTTCCCCAACCCATAGATGTTTAAATACATCTTAATTGCCCTGATTATTCTGAGAGTTCTATTCTCAAGGCTTGGCTCCATTTAAAGGGGTGAGTACTTCTTGAGAGTTGTAAGAAAAGCAAATCTGGCTGAATAAGGCCAGCTAAGATCAATGGTGTTTTGTTTTTTATTGACTAGCTGTTTTCTTTGATTTTTGTACTAGGAAATAATGCATATTTATTATAAAACATTCTGACAATGCAAAAGGTTATCCTCTGAAAAATAAGATCCCTCCTTCTCTCAAACCTCTAGTTCCCCAGACTCTATCATGAGAACAATTTTATTGGATACAATTTCGTGTCTCTCCTTCCAGAATTACTTTATATGTAATACACAAGCATGTGTATAGACCATGTATACAAATGTGTACAGACTATGTTTAGCACATCTGACTTAGTTGTTCAGGCTGCTATAATAAAATATCTTAAACTGTGTCATTTATAAATAACAGAAACTCTTTAGGAGTTTCTGGAGAAAGTTTTGGAGGCTGGAGAAGTACAAGATAAGGTGTCAGCAGATTTGGCATGTGGTGAGGGCTTATACTCCGTATCATAGATGATGCCTTCTATGTGTCCTCACATGGTGGAAGAGGTGGACAAGCTCCCTCAGGCCTCTTTTATATAGGCATTAATCCCATTTATGAGGGATCCACCCTCAGGACCTAATCACTTCCTAAAGACCCCGCCTGTTAATATTATTGCGTTGGGGATTAAGTTTCGGCATATGAATTTT
Source organism: Propithecus coquereli (assembly GCF_000956105.1). NCBI lineage: Eukaryota > Metazoa > Chordata > Mammalia > Primates > Indriidae > Propithecus > Propithecus coquereli. The sequence goes on from NW_012147919.1 coordinate 1,512,187, forward strand.
GGGGGCGGGGGGACACAAACATTCACAGCACAGCAACATCTGTTGTTTTTTACTGAAATGAGGGCTTCCTGTACTCATTTTTGTGCACTTTGCTTTTTTTTTTACTCAGCTCGGCCATTATATCACGATTCTTGGTAATTTCAATATTCATGTAAAAAAACCATCTACCACCCAGAACTCTCAATGCCAAGGACTCTTCTTCAGTGATTTTCAGCATCTGTTTTCCTGGCCATATGCTAATCTAGACTTGTCCTTACCAATAAAGAAAGCAGCACGTCACTCCGTTTCATGAAACCCACTCTCCAATCTCACCTCTACATTCCCAACTCACTCCCTTTTACTCTTTGATTCCAACAATTCTTCAGCCCCACCATGATCTACAAACCATTGAGTCCACCACTGTTAATGGTCTCTTAACCCCTCAGATCTTCCCTTCCTTTCTCACCCACCCGAGTTCCCAAAGTCTATTAAACACAGTCCACTATTTGGCCTGACCTTAATATTACATACAATTGCTAACCTCAAGTGAGCCCTGTGTGTTGCTGACTTTCCTACAACTTTCCCTGAGCTCATTCACTCTCCCATTCTCTTGGGACCTTTTCCTTCCTTCTCAAACCTGAAAAATCTCTTCCCTCCAGCTTGGCCGATGTTGCTTTTTATTTTATTTGTAAAATATGTAGTAATCATAAGAGAGCTTCCATGTGCCAACACCGGTCATCTACCAACTGACAGGCTCCTCAATTTTATACTCGACCTTTCATCCAGGTACTGCAGATGAGTGATTGTGCAAGCCTGCAGCTAATATTTACATGGCTTAGAGAGGGAGAATAGTTGGAGGTCCCAGCTCAGATCCAGACTTTCTTCTTTTTCAAGTTCCATTTCCCTCTCCCAAGCAAAGAGCAGACTTTAGAAGTGTGGTCCTTCCTCAGGAAAGCTGACCAGGATCTTGTACGTCCTGGAAGTGGTTTCAGGTCCTTTGAGCGTGACCTGTAATACTTGCTAGAAGTGGGGGCACTGTTCCCTGGAGGAGCAAGGCCTGGGAGGGGGAGACGGAAGCTGTCTCAAACCATGGGGCCTGTGCCAAGGGCCCAGGGTGCCCAGATCTAAAAGCGGAGTGGCTGTCTTTTCTAGTATCTAAGAACACCCACCACTTGCACAATTGCATTCCTTCTCTTGCTTTTATCCCTTCTATTTACCATGCAGCAAGTTTTCCACTTTCTCCTGCACCAGTGGTTTTATCCCTTCTCTGGACGGTTCTCCTCAGCATATATTAATACACCTGCTGGAGTTTCTTCTACCTTCTAAAACAAAAACACTAAACCACTAACTTTGGAGCAGTTTGTCATGAGGCAAAAGATAAATGGAAAACTGTCTAACATGCAATCAGTTTTTTAACATTATTCCTCATATGAATGAATGAATATATTTCTCCTTGACATACGATTTTATACTTCATAAAATCATTTTGTATTCTCTCCCTCCCACTCCCTTATATCTTCCTTCAGCTAATACCTAATTTTTCTGCTCAGCTGAAAATGAAATCTCTTTGAAGACATAGTTTATACTTGGCACCGTCAAATTTTCTATCCTGTTTTTTCCTGACCTCATTCCAGTTTGACTTTGTCACTGCAGCTACACAAAACTGCTCTGGTCAAGGTCGTCATGACCTCCATATTGTTAAACGGTGGTTAATTCTCAGTCCCCATCTTGCTCCACTAGCAACGTTCTGGCCAGTTGCGCATTCCATCCTGGACTCACTTCTTCCCTTGGCTTCTAGGTGATCACGGATTTGGGTGCTTTGTGCATTGCATTGGAGGCCTTGGCTTGCTTGTCAACCTCTCACAATGAGAATGGCCCCAGATACTGCTGGCAACTTCTTTCCCTATCAACACTCACTCTGAATGGTCTCTTTTATCCCAATGCATTAAATACTCTGTCTATGCTGTTGCTCTCAAACGTGCACCTATGGCCTTGACTGTGCCCTGGAAGTCGACACTCACGCTTTGTTGTTTGCGTCTGCACATGAAATAGGCATCGCAAGCTAAACAGGTCCAAAGCTGACTTCTGACCCGCTTCTAACCTGCTCCAACTGTTATATCTTCCTCAACCCATTAAATGGGAATTTCATCTTTTCCTTTGTTCAGACTTAAAACCCTGGAATACCTATGACTCCTCTATACCTCACCTCTAATATATCTACAGATACTTCTAGTTATATACTGTGTACAAGCTTATACAGAGTAGGAAATTTAACACTCCCTTATTTCTTATCACTCCCTCCCTCTCTGTGGCAAAAGCCTTTCCAGTAACTACTGAGAAATGAAACAAAATAATGGCATAAAGAAATGCAGACAAAGACATTTTTCTTTTATGTTTTCTTTATGTGAACATACCAGCAAAAAAAAGGTAAATATATGTATAGTAAAAAATAACGACAACATAGCAATAGTTTTAATTATATTAATTCATTTTGTTAAAAGGAGAAAACCTGTGCCTACATATTTGTCTTTCAAAGTAACAAATTCCATTAGGGCTTCTGTTTAGAAGCAAGTTATGAACATTTTAAACACAAGAGCTCCAAGTGGCCACATAAAAAGACAGACTTGAAGTATGCCATGTTTTGCTTTTTCGTTATTATAATCTCTGGGCAATTAGTGTTTATTTCACATCTTCTGTTTAAATGCAAGACTCTGTAGATCCACAGGGGTTGGGGAGACAAACTATGCCTGAAGCGAGCTTGAAGGCTTCCAAATATTTAAGAGTTTACTCTTGGAATAAATGCATGTGAGTGAGTCTGCGTATGTCCAGGGCCAACTTATAACTGGGGATTCTCCAAATAAACGTCCATATACAAAACAATGTTTATTAGAGGAAAAATAACTGGAACGTGCTTATCTGAACCTTTCCATCCATTATTAAATAAAACCCAGTGGTAACCACGGAAATTGATTACAACTAAAATGAACAAAATATACTTTGGGAGGAGGATGATTTTTATCAGTAATATTGTTTATATTTGTTCGTATGGTGATAATAAGAAGCAGACCAGATTTTAGTCATTTCGTTATCATTTTAAAATTCTCCATGGGCAGTGTGTACCTGTATTACCTACACCCAGAACAGACCCCTTCCACAGCCTGCCCTTGGGGCCTCAGTCATGGGAAAGTCAGAGGCAAATAGCCTGTGACTCCAGCAGCTGTTGAAAGTGTGTCTATACTGTCTACACTCTCAACAAAGTTTGCAAAATAGTGGCCTAAAAACCAGCATGAGTTTTTACATGAATGGCCCTCATTTAACAGTGCAGAGAGTTTATATAAAAATCTGTATTGCCGGCCACTCTTAAAATACTGATAGCTACAACAACATAGATGAACCCTAAAAAAAAAAAAAAAAAAATATGCTAAGGGAAATAAGTCAGTCTCAGAAAAACACATATTGCCTGACTCCATTTATATGCAATGTCCAGAAGATTGGTGGTTTCCCTGTGTGAGGGGGAATGAAAGGAACTGCTAATGAAATGGGATTTCTTTTTTATGATAGTGAACTTATTCTAAATTTGAATTACAGTGATATTTGCACAACTTTATAAATATACTAAAAACTGTTGATTTTTATACTTTAAACTGGTGAGTTTTATGCCATGTGAATTAAGTCTCAATCCTGCTGTCAAAAAGGATAAAAAGAAAAAAAAAAAAAGAAAAAGCAGTTGGAAGATCAGGTAATACTGATGCTACATTTCCCAGTGGCAAAAACTACTAGTATTTTATTAGGGATTTTTCTATTTAAATGGATTCTGTCCTTTCCTGCTCACCACAGTCCCCGCTCATTCTTCAACTAACTTCCAACCCTTAGGCCAAGGTCCAGTTGCTATTTATCATTGTTCTTTCACTGTCATTTTCTTCACAAAAACATTAAGAGAAAATTTTAAGTATCTTGGTATCCATGTCTCTAGCAAATACCAGAAATTGAAAGATACAACTAAAGATGAATCATATGTTTCATGATTAATGGGAAATAGCCTTCTTTTCCTGTGGCCTCCAGTCAATCTCAGTGATTTTGCATTGCCCGCCTTGCTCCTAAAGATGGCAAACTGTGTCTTGGAGTCCTCCCTAAGGAGGACGGGCAAGAGGAGTACAGGTGTGTTCCACCAGCATGCCCTCGTGCGCTGCAACTGCTGTGTATGGCCAGCATGCAGCCTGGGCAGTTGGAGGTCAGACCTATCAATGTACCATCTGATTTGCTGGTATCCGGGCGATGCCCACATTAAACATCGTGAAGTTCCCCTCTGATGTGTGCCTCGTGCATGCTAGAGTTGTGAACGTGGACCAGGAAGACCCCAGGGCTCGATGTTCATACAGGTAGGGGCCAAGTCTTCAGGGCTCTTCCCAAGGTGCTTTTGAAGGATTTGGGGTTTTCTTGCAGAGGCAGGGATAACATAGGCAGGTGCTGGATTCAGACTGTGTGGAGACACTGGTGCTGTCCCCATTCAGGACAGCGCCAGTGCCCCCTGACAGGTCTGAGAACTTTCTTACTTTCTGACCAAAGCTCGTGGTCCAGCTGTGGCTGTATCTACAGCACAGAACAGGGAGGGCTGCCTCAGATGTCCCAAATATTACATCTTCTCTATTCTTGTCTGAGAATTGAATCTCTTTGCCCTAATTCCAAATTCTCAGAGAAGTAACTGATCTAGCCTAATCCAAGTGTACACTTGAGGTCCAGCCACCTATAATTTAAGGATGAGAACTCTACATAGCAAATATGGTGGCTGGGAACCTACCCCAGGAATGTTGTAGATTGGTGGGGAGAAGGATGACATGGAGAAAAAACTGTCACTGTGAGCTGAACCCACGTCCCAAAAGATAAATACTAAAATGCAAATCTAAATTTAAAAAATATCTGTATTATAATATTATTAGCTTTAAGGTGGGAAAACTGAAAGCAGTGAATTTAGGAACTGTCTAAAGACAAAGCAAGTTGACTTGAGAATTACTGTGATTCAAAATTCTGTGAAATGAGACCAAAAGTTTTTAAAAAGTCTAGGAAGGTGACATATACTTACTTATTTACTTACTTATTCGGAATATTATGGGGGTACAAACATTTTGGTTACATATAATGCCTTTCTTTGCCTTGCCCAAGCCAAGGCTACAAACTTGCCCTTCCCGCATACAGTGCCCTCCGCATCCCTTAGTTGTGAGTTTACCCATCCCCCTTACCCTCCTCCCACCTTACTGGTACCCAGTGAATATTACTTCCATGTGAGCACCTTAGTGTTGATCAGTTAGTATCAATTTGATGGTGAGTGCATGTGGTGCTTGTTTTTCCATTCTTGTGATGCCTCACTTCAAAGAATGGTCTCCAGTTCCATCCAGGTTGTTACAAAAATTATTAGGTCACTATTATTTTTTATGGCTGAGTAGTACTCCATGGTCTACGTATACCACATTTTATTAATCCATTCATGTATTGATGGGCACTTGAGTTGTTTCCACATCTTTGCAATTGTGAGTTGTGCTGCCATAAACATTCCGATGTAGATGTCTTTTTTTCCTTTGGGTATATGCCCAGTAGTAGATTGCTGGATCAAATGGTATTTCTATTTTTAGCTCTTTGAGATATCTCCAAATTACTTTCCATGGGGGTTGTACTAATTTGCAGTCCCACCAGCAGTGTAAGAGTGTTCCTATCTCTCCACATCCATGCCAGCATTTGTTGTTTTGGCACTTCTTGATAAAGG
>NW_012147919.1:1517973-1518839 GCF_000956105.1 Propithecus coquereli
AAAAAAGGTAAATATATGTATAGTAAAAAATAACGACAACATAGCAATAGTTTTAATTACATTAATTCATTTTGTTAAAAGGAGAAAACCTGTGCCTACATATTTGTCTTTCAAAGTAACAAATTCCATTAGGGCTTCTGTTTAGAAGCAAGTTATGAACATTTTAAACACAAGAGCTCCAAGTGGCCACATAAAAAGACAGACTTGAAGTATGCCATGTTTTGCTTTTTCGTTATTATAATCTCTGGGCAATTAGTGTTTATTTCACATCTTCTGTTTAAATGCAAGACTCTGTAGATCCACAGGGGTTGGGGAGACAAACTATGCCTGAAGCGAGCTTGAAGGCTTCCAAATATTTAAGAGTTTACTCTTGGAATAAATGCATGTGAGTGAGTCTGCGTATGTCCAGGGCCAACTTATAACTGGGGATTCTCCAAATAAACGTCCATATACAAAACAATGTTTATTAGAGGAAAAATAACTGGAACGTGCTTATCTGAACCTTTCCATCCATTATTAAATAAAACCCAGTGGTAACCACGGAAATTGATTACAACTAAAATGAACAAAATATACTTTGGGAGGAGGATGATTTTTATCAGTAATATTGTTTATATTTGTTCGTATGGTGATAATAAGAAGCAGACCAGATTTTAGTCATTTCGTTATCATTTTAAAATTCTCCATGGGCAGTGTGTACCTGTATTACCTACACCCAGAACAGACCCCTTCCACAGCCTGCCCTTGGGGCCTCAGTCATGGGAAAGTCAGAGGCAAATAGCCTGTGACTCCAGCAGCTGTTGAAAGTGTGTCTATACTGTCTACACTCTCAACAAAGTTTGCAAAATAGTGGCCTAAAAACCAGC
>NW_012147919.1:1522437-1528002 GCF_000956105.1 Propithecus coquereli
AAGATGTTTTAATGTCCAAAACAAAGGGCTTAGTTAAAATAATTATGGTACATCTGTTAAATGAACTACTCTTTATTTTAAAAAGCACATTGCCAAATAGCACACACTGGAGTGTGATCATTACTTTATGAATTGAGTTTTATTTTAGACATACACACATACCCACCTATATGTATATATGTACACACATATATGATATATATGTGTATGTGGCATATGCTTTTGTATATGACTGGCAATTATACACCAAAATACTAACAGTGAGTGATAATATGGATGAATATTTTCTTTCTTTCTCTAAAATGGTTTTCTGTATTTTCCAAATTTTCTGCAGTGAACATGCATTGTTTGTATAATCAGAAAAAAAATGAACGTCAGATAAAGTTAAAACCTAACCCAAGGAGGCCTAGTGCCCTTTTTGGATATGATAAGCTTAGAATTTCCTTCTTATATGTAAAAGATAAAGACTGAGTATCATTTTATTCTAGCTTGAAAAGAACACAAAACAGAAATGCTGGAACAAACTACATAAATATATATCATGACATGTGCAATCAGAATCATAAGGTACGTTAGCCTCTGCATGGAGCTCAGAACAGACCACAAGATTATGTAGCCCCATTTGTTACTTGTCTTATGAACCTGTCATCTCGTTTCTCAATGGAATTTCCAATCTGCAATATTACCTTCCCCATAATGCTTTATTTCCAACAAAAGAGTAAGAGGGCATAGGGTCCATTTCCTTTGCTTTATATTTGCTCCTTACCTGAAAGAAAAACTAACTAAATACATTTTCCTCGATCTGATTCTTTTTTTTTCCCTAGGTATCCTCTAAAGTGGTCTCAGAGTCAGTTTTTTGGGATGACAACTTCCCTACATAGGGAATTTCATCAAACCCACCTAAAATGACCAAAGATTTATTCACACTTTTAAAAATCAAGAATGTATCAGACAATTTTTCTTTTATCTTTTGCATTCCGTTGTTGAATTATTGGAATATTATTAACAGGATATGAAGGTTGGTGACACATTAAGAAAGCAGGAATGGTGAGAGAAGAAGGAAAAAATACCTCTTTTCTTCATTCATTTTTCATTTAAAATTATGTATGACTTCTTCAATAGGCTATCATAGTACTCAGGAACACACACACACACACACACACACACACACACGTGTCTCTACACATTCATGGAGAGAAATGTGTCCAATATTTAACTTTCTAGCAAAAACGCAAGCTTCATGCAAATAGGAATTAGGTTCATTTTGTTCACCGTTATCTCCTGTTTTTGGGACAGTGAATGGCTCAAAGGACATGTTCCATAAATATTTGCTAAAGGAGAGAAGATTTTTAAGGCAAAAGGAGAAATAGCTAGTCAATTAAGGAGGCTCTTATGCCCCTGTATCAAAACAATCCTACCTTGTTTTAATTTTCTGTGATTTTTTACAAACTGATTATACTGGCTACACTGTTCAGAGAATGTAGAACAGACCCGACCCAATATATTTTCTTTTTTCATAAATAATTTTAAACTTAGATAAAAGCCTGGCACAAAAAACATTTTTCCCTTAAGTCACTGGAGAGTAAGTTGCTCACATGCTACCCCATCACCATCTAATATTTTAGTGTGTGTTCCCACAAATGAGGACATTGTTCTATATAACTGCAATACAGCCATCAAATTCAGGTCATTAACATTGACATATTACTACTATCTAATCCATGCCCCATATTCAAATTTCTGCAGTTGTTCCAATAATGTCATGTATAGCAAAATAATCCAATCCACGATCACACTTTGCATTGAATTTAGTCTCCTTCAAATGAGAACAATTCCTCGGTCTTTCCTTGACTTTTCGTGACATTGATTTAACAGTTTAGAAATTTACACACGATTTATGTTTTAGGATGTCTCCCAAGTTGAGTTTGTCCGACATTTCCTCATAATTTGATTCAGATTATACATTTCGAGAAAGAGTGTCACAGAGGTGATGGCTGTGTACTTGTCATTCCTCTCTGTTAAGTGGCACGTGGTTGTAATTTGCCCCATTACTATTGAAACTCATTTTGATCACTTCCAGGTTTTCCCACTGGAAATTGCTCTTTTCTCTTTGTAATTAATAGTGTAATTAATGGGCACGTAGTGGGAAAGTAATTTGAGAATACATAAATATCCAATTCTTCATCAAACTTTTACTAATTAGTTCTATGTTCATTAACATTTCTTGGGTCAATTATTACTGAGATGGTCGCCAAATGATGGTTTTCTAATTCTATCATGTTCTCTACTTTTATTAGTTGACATTCTACTATAAGAAGATTTCTACTTTCCCATTTATTTATATTAGTGCAATCTCATGGATTCATATTTTGTTCAATGGATATGATTCATTATTCATGTTGATATTCAAATTGATTTGACCAGTGGGAGTCCTTTCAAGTTGACATCGGTTTCATTTGTCATGTCTACTATTCTCTGAGAACTTTTTTACTTTCTGGCACCAGATGTTCTATGCTCATCTGGTGCTAGTCCTGATCCAGCCCTGGGAACAGCCTTTACTTCAAGAAACCTTACTTCCTTTTAGTAGAGTATTTAGAAACCAAGAGCTGGGCACTAGACGTGCTAATTGCTTTTGGGTTGTCAGTACTCTCTGGCTGTCTCAGAGAACAGAACTTGGGTGTGCATATTTATGATTTAATCGAATTTTCTCCCTTTCTGTATGTGTAACTCTTCTCCCCAACAGCGAAGAACTCAGCTGCTGTGACCCTTACTATAGTTATTCATTAAATTAATATTCCTTCTGTGTAACTAATCTTCCATCACTGCCCACCTTGTTTGGATGTCCACCCTTATCTCACTTGATCTCCGAGTCTTCGTGCCAGGCCTCCACTGTTACCTTGCTTCTGAGCACCCTCTTCACTTACTGCAAGCTCCTGTTTGTTTATGAGCCACATTTAATGTGGTACTCATTGTTCCAAAGACAGGAGATAGTGGAGTGAGCTAAACGAACTTGGTCTCTGCTCACATGGAGCTTGTCTTATAACTGGAAAGCATCAATATAGCTTTAAATTTTTTCTAGTATACACAAAACTTCCACAAACAGTCCTATAACCCATAGTGGAGTTAAAGGACAACACATGCAGAAACCTTATAAACAGATTCAAACTTAGGTTAACACTAGTAGCAGTTTTCAAAGAATGATGTCTTTTTTGAAAAAGATTTAGAAAAGATAAGGGTCAATTTGAACAGTTAAGATCTATAAGTGTCATTCATCGCCAGCTAGCATATTTATTAAAATTATCCAAGTACTAATTTCCTTCAATAATGTTAGATCCTCATTGTCAAACTTCACTGAGATGTAAATTCTTTAAGTGAAATCTTTCCTCAAAGCCTAAATTATAAAAGACATGTAAGAGAGGCACAGTGTGTGAAGTGGGAATGGAATCCGGGAAGCTTCACCCATTTTCTTCCCCTTCTGGTGCAACCCATGGGTCAACTCTGCAGAGCACAGTGTGAAAATCCTGGTCTGCATAAATGCCATATTTTCCTTAGCAAGCCTTCTGAAAATGCATTTTGTCACGAAGTCAACAGAAACAGATAATTACCGAGCATCTTTTCTGTGCCTAACACTATATTAGGTGTTAGAGAAAAAACAGAAGGTTGGACAGGTCCAGTGTCATCTCACTAGTTTGCAGACTACCAGGGAACAGAGACAGCATATAAGTAAACAAACACCAAGTAAACAAACACCAAGTAAACAAACACCAAGATATTTCCAGACTGTCATAAGAAATATGAAGAAAACACAAAGCTGCTAAGGAGCATTGTGGCAAACCTAAGCATTTTATAATAGTATGGTCTGTACAGTGGTAATATTGAAATTAAGCCCTAAATAATAATAAATCCAGGCATGGGGATGGTGGGCAGAAGCGCTAAGATAATTTTAGACAGAGAGAAATGCGTGTATAAAGGAGCTGAGATAGGAAAGACCTGGTACATTTTCAAGAGCCTAAAGAGGCCACAGTGGCTGGGAGATATTTATCAAAGATGAGAGGAGAGGTTGCAGTCAGGAAGAGGCCAGTCCTTGCAGGGCTTTGGTTAGGAGTTTAGACTTTGTTCGTAATGACATGGAAAAGTCCTGAATGGTGATTGAATAGGTATTTGTTATGTTTTGGCTTCTCAGCCTTTTACCTTCTTTCTGTAGTGGGGAGGGCTCTCCATTTTATGAGCCTTGACGATTGGTGCTCCCCCCCTGCCTCCTTCTGCCGGTAGATGTCTTGTCCTCTCGTCCACTCACAGCTAGAGGTATGTGGGACAGGGTTACAGCTTGGTCGGCCACATAGTCTTTCCCAGAGCTCCGAACCTGGAGAAGGGGAAGGAGGCATGGGGACACAGAGAAGTACTTCCCTCAGCACAGTCCACACCAGATGGCTGTTCCCATGCCATGACCTTGGCAATGGGCCTAGTGGCTGGGTACCCCATGATTCTTTTCCATTTGTCCACTCTGGCTCCCCAGATGTTCTGTCCATCTGGCAAGCTCCTCAACACCCTTTTAATTAATTTTTCTGCTTACATTAGTATCTTGCATGCCACCAAGAACTATGCTGATGTATTTTTGAAGACCATCTCTCTGGCTGCTGGTTGAGGGGTGGAGTAGAGAAGCTGAGGCCAGAGGAAAAGGTGGCCTTGATTTGGATAATTAGGGGATAATAATGGAACAAATCCAGAATAGAGATCAATACTGAGGAGTAGGTAAAAACACCTCTCTGGATGGGGAAGAAAATGGCTATTACTAAGGCCATCAACTTTCCTTCCCATGAGAATTCCGAAGCCAGCCTCTGGCTGCAACCCCAAGTATACTGTACTAAAATTTTGGTAAAAACAGAGGCACTGTTTAACAAGTTCTCTTACTCGCTTTTTCAGTTACAACAGATATTCAGAAGCATCTAGGAAACAGGAGTGAGATGGGAAGAGCAGAGCTGATGGAGACAGTTGGTTCTTTGCACTTTCGCATCTCTTTTGAAGGCAGTCTTGTCATTCAGCTCAGCACCGAGGTGCATGGTCAGAATGACAACCTAGGCCAGCAGTCGTAAGTGCTCTGACACATATGATTTGTTTTTGTTTTGTTTGGCTTGTGTAGCATTAAAAAATGAATTAGTTGTTAACATCAACAAGTAAAAAAACTGGATTTTATTGTGAAAATTTTCAGCCTTCCTATAAAAGAATTCTGAGCAGCTCCCCTTAAAAGGAAACGTAACTCTCCCTTTTGCAACAGTCACCACCACTCCCTCTCATCTCTCACTGGGAAAATATTTGTTTCTTGTTTACTCCCATGGGCATTTGATTTTGAGATTCCCCAAGGATAATCAATAAAAGTTTAAATTCTTTTCCATGGATATTTAAAAGATAAGAACATGGCCGAGCGTGGTGGCTCACGCCTGTAATCCTAGTACTCTGGGAGGCCGAGGTGGGTGGATCGCTCGAGGTCAGAAGTTTGAGACCAGCCTGAGCAAGAGCAAGACCTTGTCTCTACTAAAAAAAATAGAAAGAAATTATCTGGACAAC
>NW_012147919.1:1530172-1533089 GCF_000956105.1 Propithecus coquereli
GAAGCAGAACAAAAGGCTGCTCCTTTAGGGCAGGCAGCTTGCTTCTGAGATAAAGGATGCAAATGAATCGAACATGAAAAATTATTCTGCCTAAATTTACCACTCAGATGTCACACTTACTCTGAGGCAAAGAGACTTGAGGATGGAGTGATACCAGAATTTATACCAACTGAGTGGACTTCACAGGAAGGAACATCAGAAATGGAGAAGGAATATTCCCTACTAATGCAAACAGAGCATATTCTTCCCTAGGACATTTGCATCTGCTGCTCCCTCTGCCTGAAACACTCTTTTTCTATGTCTCCACATGATTGGATGCTTCTCAACATTTTAGTCAAAGCTCAGTTGTTGCTTCTCTGAAAGACCTTCCCCTGACCAGCCTACTAACATTGTTCACCTGTTCCCAGGCACTATTTATTTTTCATTACGGAATATCTATCTAAAACTATTTTATCAATGGAATATAAGTTCTCTAACAGCAATACCTTTGCCTGTCTTGTTGTGCACCCGGCACGTAGCAATCAGGTGTTTGAGTTTGGGCTTCTCGAATACAGAGCCTAAGATCAGTTTTCTTGTGCAGTGTTTTGTGGAGGGGGGGTTCTGAAGAGAATTGAGAGACTTAGGACAGTGCAGGGGGAGAAGCTAATAAGAAAGATGTGGATTCAGTTCTCGAGTGACCAGCTGGCCCAGTTTGCCTGCAACTCAGGGGTTTCCCAAAACTTTCAGTGCTAAACCTGGGACACTCCCAGGAAAACCAGAACTGTCAATCACCTAGCCTCAGCCCAATCCCATGTGGAGCTCTGAAGCATGAACTGCATCAAATGGTTGTCCCACTTTGAAGCTAGTGAACTTCCCTCCTGTACGAGGGAGTCACTGATGTGAGAGGTGACTCCCATCAACCAAGGGCAAGTCTCAAGAAGAGTGTAGCTGTGAGCTATTGGCTGACAATGCTCACACCACCTGCGGGATGGAGGCACCTCTGAGAAAAGGGAATCTAGGTGAGACACCAACAGAGTCATGCATGTATCATTACAGCATGCAATAAATATGCATTCAACGAATGAATGAAATATAAGAAATTTAGAATCTCAGGTTAATCAGAGTGACTCAACCTACATCTCCCTTGCATTCTGTATTAATACTTTTGTGAAATTGAGATGATGTAAGTTCCTTAAGCTCTTTTATTGTATGTCTTAACTTTTTACAACTAGAACACTCTGTGCCTCCAATTCTTCTTTCTTCTTTGTGTATACACAAAGTTTATGGCTTGCTGACTCAGATTCTCTCAGTCTGTTAATGCTCACTGGGGGTGAGTTAGGGACTTTGAGAGAATTCACTAACTTCTTAATGAATCCATAATGCCTTGTAGGAAATGTTGGTACTATTCCAATGTGACAAATGGTATCCTAGTGGGGCAATAGAGACATTCTTTCTACAACTCCGAAACAACCGGTGTGAAAGTTGTAAAGAGACAGGTAATCAACTGGTCTTTTTCTATTTAATTTCAAGCGATTTATTTTGGGCTCCTTCTACCTGCTACTTATATTCAACTTCTATTTAAATAATCAAGTAATTTGAGCACACTTATCTGCATATATGTGTGCAATTTATAAGTACATATGTATATGTGAATGTGTGTATATATAAATGGGTGTGCACGTGTGTGTATAAAGCTTCCTTTCTTTCTTTAGACAATATTAATGGCAGTTTAGAATTATACATATAAAGCATCAGGATTGCAAAAGGCATAGAAGAAAGATAAAATACCAACATCCACCATCATCAACATAGAAGAAATGGAGGGAGTCAGTAATAAGTTTAATACAAAACTATGTTATCAAATCTCACTTGATAGGGTGAGCTCCAAATTTCTCTCCAGGCATCTAATACAGAGAGAAATTGCATAGTTTATAGTGCTTATAAGTTAAGGACAAACTAATTCTTTATGAAAGGTTTTAACATTCCTGAATTGAAGAAAAGGGAAAGGTCTCACGAGAGTCTTCACATAATCTATGTGCAATATATATTGTTCATATATTTTGCTATATTGCAATATATATGCTCCTGAAAAACCTTGCAGAATTACATGGTAAAAATAATGGGACTTACGGGAAAAATAATGTTAGCAAACCACGCAACTATGTAATCAGAAGGACCATAGAAATAATAATAATCCTAATAAAAATGCTAGCACAAATAAAGGTGTTACTTTTTAATAAAGAAATAATACAATAAGTACAGGAAGTTATATTTTTTATAGAAGGTGAAGGGAACGTACCAGAGGAAGGTATAAGGAAGGATGGATGGTGCAAAATTAATAGATGAGAAAATGCATAAAGAGTGGAGAGTAACACGCACAAATCGTCCCCAAGACAGACCCCCAAGTTTAACCCAGTGTAGAAAAGAGCTTGGAGTGAACGAGCATCTCATATTCCTCCGCAACGTGTCCTGTGCAGTTGCAATAGTGTAAATCGCACTGGTGCTGTGTGTCGACATGTCTTTATTTACTACTTTCATATAAGCTTATATACATCACAAAAGCAGGTATCAGAGAAGAACAGACTGTACTTTTTAATATGACATATGCAAGTGATTTAGGGCACTAACCCAACCTCATTTCCAAAACAAAAACAAAACAAAAAAACCCCACCACTTTGAATAAACATATTTTCCTTGTTTTTACATACATAACTGAAAATCTAAATTATTTTGCCTCTGTTTTCTTGTAGGATACTGAGTTTTCCATTTACAAATATACATAGTAGTTATCCTGCTGAATGACAGGTTTAATGACATTTGGCAATTAGCAAAGACAGGATGCTTTTCATAATGGAAAATCCTGTGTTTCCTGGTTTTAGAAAAATTTATTGATGTGATTTGGCTGTTCAAATCTGAATATGAATTGGTAAATTAGGTC
>NW_012147919.1:1533139-1536235 GCF_000956105.1 Propithecus coquereli
CGGGCAACAGAATGAGACTCTGTCTCAAAAAAAAAAAAAAGAAAAAAAGATAACATGATTGAAATATTTCCATTAATGTCATTAAAGTACTTGGTCGGGATTAAACCTCTGTATCTTATTCTTTAATAATATATGTGAAATAAATCATTCTCTATTGCTATATTTCCTGATAATTATTTATGAGAAGGTAGTTTTTAATAGTCTAAAAAGATGAAATGAACATGGTATTATGTAATGTAAATCTGAGGTCATGTAAACATAATTGTTTTTGTAATTTGGGAAGAAAATTATTTTATGAAAATAACCCAAGAGTCGCTCTGTTTTTTAATTGTCTCATTAGTATTTAACTTCCATGGTGCTTGGTACTTCCTTTTGATTTTTAATCTCTTTTCTATGTTTCTGTATTGTTAGTTAGACATGTTCAAAGTCATATGACTGTACAAATATAAGAAAACCCTTTAAAAAATTAACCAAATTATGGAAAAGATGACATTGCTAGTAGATTTTGTGGCTAACCATGGAGTTTTAAGTTGGAAATAGAGAACTTTTTGATCAACTTCTCCACTGGACATTGGGGAAACTGATACATTAATTATTTATGGATTTTACTAAGACCAGAGATCACTGTCGGAGTCACGCATGGTGCTGTTGTGGGTGACAGGCAAAGAGAAGAGGGACCTACTACTCGTTCCCAAGCTCAGCTAGAATGAAATCTCTGTGCTGACTCCTGCTTAAAAGTCCCCAAATGATCTGGCTTTTGCCCACCTCTCTCTTTTACGGATTCCTGACACGGTTCACCAAATTCGACTTCCACTTTTTTCTTCCTGTTTCTAGAACACACTCATGTGTGAGGCTAGGCTTAGGGTGAGGCAAGTACATCATTGCCTTAAATTTTTGTCCCTCACCCCGACCTCCTGCCTTAAATTCTGTACCCCAGTAAGGCACTCACTTCAGGCCCAAAATTTAAGGGGACACAAAAACACAATCATCAAGAGAAATTACAAAAATTAAGGCAAAAATATTCACGATGAACAAAATATCAGAATTTTAAATAAAGACCAGTGCTCTGTCAACTGATATTGGTGCCTGAGGTGAAAGGGGGAAAATGTGTACTAACGTACAGATTTTTATGGATTTTTAACAGTTAATTTTTTCTAAAACATTAAAGTGGCAGAAAATAAATCATGGAAAAGTGGGTGTTTTAAAACTCATAACATTAGTTTAGGCTTAGATATCTTTTTTAATTTATTTCAGCATATTACGGGGGTACAAATGTTTAGGTTGCATATATTGCCTTTGCCCCACCCGAGTCAGAACTTCAAGTGTACCCATCCCCCAGACGGTGCGCACCACACCCATTAGGTGTGAATATACCCATCCCCTTCTCCCCCCCCACCTGCCCAACACCTGATGAATGTTATTACTACACGTGCACATAAATGTTGATCAGTTAATACCAGTTTGATGGTGAGTACATGTGGTCCTTGTTTTTCCATTCTTGTGATATCTTACACCAACAACAGAATTTATCATAATTTCAATTTCCTGGCTTTAATGGAGGCCAACTTGTCGATAATAATCTGAAATACATCTATGTTATTTATCTCATTTGCAATTGAGAGCATTGCCATGTTTGGCAATTTCTCTTATCCAAGTGACTGTTTTGAATAATTTTAAATAATTTTAAAGTTAATTAAAAGTTCATATGGCCTCTCAGAAAGAGCATACGCTTACCCACCTAGGTTATCCATGAATTGGGGACAAAACGAAATGACGGAGTGACAGTTAAAGGCCAAAATATCACCTTGATTCCTACAGAGGCCAGGTTGGAGGACTGACTTGAGCCCTGTTCAGTCAAGAAGGCTTATTGATTATGAATCCCAAGGTTGGGTAGACCAAACCGAGCCATTCACATGCAACATTCTAGCAGGCAGGAGTCCCCCTTCTCCCACCCCTAATGGGGCTGAGCTGCCTCTGACGGAAGCAGAACAAAAGGCTGCTCCTTTAGGGCAGGCAGCTTGCTTCTGAGATAAAGGATGCAAATGAATCGAACATGAAAAATTATTCTGCCTAAATTTACCACTCAGATGTCACACTTACTCTGAGGCAAAGAGACTTGAGGATGGAGTGATACCAGAATTTATACCAACTGAGTGGACTTCACAGGAAGGAACATCAGAAATGGAGAAGGAATATTCCCTACTAATGCAAACAGAGCATATTCTTCCCTAGGACATTTGCATCTGCTGCTCCCTCTGCCTGAAACACTCTTTTTCTATGTCTCCACATGATTGGATGCTTCTCAACATTTTAGTCAAAGCTCAGTTGTTGCTTCTCTGAAAGACCTTCCCCTGACCAGCCTACTAACATTGTTCACCTGTTCCCAGGCACTATTTATTTTTCATTACGGAATATCTATCTAAAACTATTTTATCAATGGAATATAAGTTCTCTAACAGCAATACCTTTGCCTGTCTTGTTGTGCACCCGGCACATAGCAATCAGGTGTTTGAGTTTGGGCTTCTCAAATGCAGAGCCTGAGGTCAGTTTTCTTGTGCAGTGTTTTGTGGAGGGGGGATTCTGAAGAGAATTGAGAGACTTAGGACAGTGCAGGGGGAGAAGCTAATAAGAAAGATGTGGATTCAGTTCTCGAGTGACCAGCTGGCCCAGTTTGCCTGCAACTCAGGGGTTTCCCAAAACTTTCAGTGCTAAACCTGGGACACTCCCAGGAAAACCAGAACTGTCAATCACCTAGCCTCAGCCCAATCCCATGTGGAGCTCTGAAGCATGAACTGCATCAAATGGTTGTCCCACTTTGAAGCTAGTGAACTTCCCTCCTGTACGAGGGAGTCACTGATGTGAGAGGTGACTCCCATCAACCAAGGGCAAGTCTCAAGAAGAGTGTAGCTGTGAGCTATTGGCTGACAATGCTCACACCACCTGCGGGATGGAGGCACCTCTGAGAAAAGGGAATCTAGGTGAGACACCAACAGAGTCATGCATGTATCATTACAGCATGCAATAAATATGCATTCAACGAATGAATGAAATATAAGAAATTTAGAATCTCAGGTTAATCAGAGTGACTCAACCTAC
>NW_012147919.1:1539450-1539982 GCF_000956105.1 Propithecus coquereli
AGTAGGTTTTGGCAAGTTTTCTCCGTAACAAGTAAAGATCGATCCTCAGGAAAAATTAAAGTTACTATATTATATGGGCTATTCCGCTAACAGCACTTGAAAAAAAATGAAAATGGGCAGCTAGTCTAAATGTAAATGGCATATCCAATTTGGAAATACATGGCTAAAGGAGTGAAGAACTATTGAAATATATGCCTGCCTTTGCATTTGTCTGTTCAATCCAATATTATGAAGTAATGCTAGGATTTACCAGTGGCACTTAGCCCTTCACGAATATATGGGAGCTGTATGATATTATATTTTGTGTCCTTTCGCTTAGAGGGAGATAATGCACAGAACCCACAAAAATACAAATAAAGGGATGTTAGAAAAATTAAAAGGGGCACATGACCAGCATCGAGCAGTGGCATAACGTGGAATGCTGGCATTTTCCTCTTGGAATCAAATTTGTTCTGTGATGCAATGCTGTGTATGTTACATTTATAAAGCTGTCCAGGTTTAAGTTTCATCCAATTTTGTTTTTTTTTTTTTT
>NW_012147919.1:1541573-1544301 GCF_000956105.1 Propithecus coquereli
GCCACAAAAAAAAAAAAGGTGGCAATTTGGAAAGAGATAAGTACTGTATTTCATTTTAATTAGATAAAAAAAATCATAGCACGATGGCATATATTTTATCTTTCAGAATGAATGAACTTAAAAATTAGTATAACTCTGTAATTGGTTGGATCATTATTTTATTTTGGATGAAGATTATGTTCTAGAGGATTTATTGTTCTTTAAAAACTAGCAAATACTAGAGATAACATATGCAAGTAAGTGTATTTTTGTAGAAAGTAGAGGCAATAACTAAAAATTGTCTATAAATTCTTCTTTGCAAATTGCTCTCAGCTCCCACAATGTTTTACTTTTATTTTCAAGATCCTCTGTAGTTGCCAATTTTATCCTTTTAGTGTAGATAATCACTCTCTTGTAGAGATCATTAATCCTTTCTCTCTCTTCCCCTATTAAATTAACTTTATAATCCCCAGTATATTTGAACTCAAATATCCACTGTCTTCATATCTTCATGTGTGGCAGGAGTAATCATTTGTTTAAACACGTACTCATTTTTTTCATTCTTCTTTACTAACAACCATAGTGCTTTTCAGGGCAAAAATCTTCAGGTGTTCACTCTTCCTGGCTCCCTTGCAGCTAGTATTGGCTATGTCACAGGCCTAGCAACTAAGATGTAAGTAGAAGCTTGGTGGATGTTTCTTGGTAACCTTTTGTTTTCCTAAAAGAAGATTACTGAAGCTGTTGAAGCCCCTTCCTTTTTATTCTTGCCACGAATGCTGATGTAATGAGAACGAAAGCCAGTATGCTGAGTGTGGCGGCAAGAAAAGAGAAAGCCTGAGTCCCAATAGTGTCACTTAGCAGCTGAATCAATACCAGCAGGTACAGATATCTAAACTTCCTATCACCTGAGAGAAAAAGAAATCTGTTTGTTTCACCTGCTGCATGTCAGTTATTCTGTCTCCTGCAGCTAACTTAGCCAACCGTATTCCTACAAGCACATTTATAGTAGAGTATTGTTGGAGAAGATCAACCTTTGTGATCAGTCTCTATTTTAATTCATACTTAGAGCAAACATGATTTCATCTTTCAATTTTATTATGTTTTCCTGGTAAGGGTGAGATGTTTTTTTGGTTTGGTTTGGTTAATCTTTTCTCTCCTCTTGACAACCTGAAAAAATCACTCAAACTTTGTGCAGAAAATGGAAGCCCTCAGGAACATTCTCCCCTACCCTCTGCCACCTCTGTCCCCCTCCTGCATCACTACCCGTCATCCTCACCTAGCCAAGGAAAAGTGTGCTCCTGCCTCTCTTGAAGGCAAATCTTCCTTTCCTACTCAGAACCTGCATGGCCTCTGCCGTTCACCGTGATGTTGCTGCTTTCTTTTCTCCTCTTTCTTCCATGTCTTCGATGTATCTTTCGCTACTAGATCATTACATCAGAACATAAAAAGATTCTTGTACTTTTCGTCTTTATAAAAACTTGCCTGACCTTTTCCCTCCTTTAGCCTCTGACCCATTTCTCTCTTCTCTTTCCAAACAACCTGAAAATATTCTACACATATTGTCTCCATTTTCTAAAGTCCTTTTTTAGCCATTACAATTATGCTTATCTTCCTACCAGCTCACTAAAGACACTTATTTTTTCTAAATCACCAATCTCCTATGTAGATGAATTCACTGGACTCTGTGTGTGTGTGTGTGTGTGTGTGTGTGTGTTTTTAACCTATTAGCAACATTTGGTACAATTTACCAGTCTTTCCCTGACGTGCCTTCTTTGTTTTCATTTGTTTGTTTTTAAAACTATGTTCTCAGTTTTTCTCCCTTCCTTTCTAGCTGCTGCTTTCTGGCTTTTCCTTTTCCATAAGATCTCTAAAATATTAAAAGTTCAAGGCTAAGTCTTAGACCCACTTTATTGTTCATCTATATTTCTCCCTAATTGACACCATTTTCCAAATAGCAAACACATGTATCTGTTGGTGCCTTCTCCTCTGAGCTCCAGGCTTTTATATTGAAACACCCACTTGACACTGAGTGGGTATCTAATAGACATCTCACATAGAAAATGCCCAAATAAACTGATGATCCACCCCCAGCTTCAACTCTCTTCAGTCCCAATCTCCTACATCTCAGAAATTGCATCATAACCGTCCAATTATTAAAACCAGAAATGTGGAAGTCATACGAGGCATTTCTCTTTTCTTAATTCCTTGCATTCAATTTATCAACAAGTCCTTTTATTAATAGTTTCATCTTCAGAATTTATCCTGCATACTTACTTTACTGTGTT
Organism: Propithecus coquereli; assembly: GCF_000956105.1. Taxonomy (NCBI): domain Eukaryota; kingdom Metazoa; phylum Chordata; class Mammalia; order Primates; family Indriidae; genus Propithecus; species Propithecus coquereli. Next base: position 1,543,838 of record NW_012147919.1, read on the forward strand.
CCATCGCACAACATCCATAATAACCTTTTAAAAAATAAAATTACCCACCATAGGTGTCAAAATTGGAAAGAATGGCAGTATCAGTTGATGGTGAAGCTGTGGGCAAGGAGATCTCAGACATTGTTAGAGCAAACTTGAATCGGCAAAACCACTTTGAAAAAAAGAGGCATTGCCTATCAAACTTGAAGATACATATACCACATTTTATTAATCCACTCATCTTGGCAGTTGGCTGTATCGCATCATCAACCAATGACAGGGAGCACAGTGATATAGCCCATCATAGCATCTTCCAACTCAAGCAAAGAGGGCGTGACTGAATTACTCCCACAAGTACTACCCACCATCACCAAGAGTAAGCTGAGGGGCCTAACTCTTTATACACTGATGGAAAGAGATGAAGATAGGAGGTCAGAGGTAACCAGAGTGGTACACCAAACCTGCTAGAACACCCCTTGGACAAC
>NW_012147919.1:1544351-1545730 GCF_000956105.1 Propithecus coquereli
GATATTATATTTTGTGTCCTTTCGCTTAGAGGGAGATAATGCACAGAACCCACAAAAATACAAATAAAGGGATGTTAGAAAAATTAAAGGGGGCACATGACCAGCATCGAGCAGTGGCATAACGTGGAATGCTGGCATTTTCCTCTTGGAATCAAATTTGTTCTGTGATGCAATGCCGTGTATGTTACATTTATAAAGCTGCCCAGGTTTAAGTTTCATCCAATTTTGTTTTTGTTTTTGTTTTTTTTTCCCTTGAATATATTTCTTCTGAGAATTTCTTTCTAAGATTGCAGGGAAGTAGAAATCTGGCAACCCCTGGCTGACTTTATCAGGGTAGACAGCTGAGTAATTCGGGAAGTCTGTAATCCTCTCCTTGTTGGCCAACTGGGAGTTCAGGTTTAGAGCTGAATCCCGTTTACTATGCCTCTTTTTTTTTTTTTTTTTAAATATATGCTGTCATGGTTTGCATGTCCCCTCCAAGTTCATATTGAAATTTAGCTGCCGTTGTAGAAGTGTTGAAAGGCAGGGTATGTAAGAAGTGGCTAGGTCATGGGGGCCATGGATTAATGTTACTCCAGAAGTGGGTTAGTTGTCATGAGTGTGAGTTCCTGATAAAAAGGCTAAGTTTGGTCTGGTTTCCCTGCCATGTGATGCTTTCCACCATGTCGTAACATACCAGGAAAGCCCTTACCAAATGCTGGTCCTCAATCCTACACTTCCCAGCCTCCAGAATTGTGAGCCAAATAAATATCTTTTTAAAATAAATTACCCCATCTATGGTATTCTTTTATAGTCGAAGAAAATGGACTAAGACTTGTGCCAATTAGGAAAATGATCTGGAGGTGTGACTTTTACCTATCTATTAGGGAGTGGGGTAGGGGCAAAACTGTGATTAAAATCATAGAGTCTGAAATTCAATTGCCCAGGTTCTAATCCTGGCTTCATTTCATTTTAGTTTTGTCATTTTAGGAACATTACTCAATCTCTACCAGCCTCAGCTTCCTCCGTAGAATAAAGATGGTTCTCCTATGAACCATAAAACATTCTTTTGAGTATTGAATGAGACAAGCAATGTCCCCAGTAGAGTACCTTGTACCTAGCGAGCACTCAATACATGTTAGCTTCCATCGTTAACATTATTATCATTATACCGTATGTAGGTCCAGGCTGTGGCAAGATGGATTTATTCCTCCAGGGAAGTGGAAGTGATTCTTTAGAATGTAGATACTATGGATCACAAATCATCATTATGTATCTAAAACTTGGAATTTCTTCACCACTTATTTGTATGTATCTGACTGAGTTTGCAATTCTCTACAGTCAAACTGGGAGAGAGAACAATTTTCTTGTGAGTTTCTGTTGTTAAAAAACATTCGGTA
>NW_012147919.1:1550870-1553092 GCF_000956105.1 Propithecus coquereli
CAATAAGTGAATAGGTGACTTTTTTTGTGTATTCACATTTGTGAAAGATATTTCTGGAGATCTCAGCTCTTTGGGCTACTGCATGTGCTGTGGTGACCATCACAGTTTTTGATCATCTCCTAAAGACTTAGGTTGTCCATTGTGGTATTCAGATGACCACAGTTATAAAACTGGGTGCATGCAATTACCAACCACAGTGTTGTGTGTTTATACATTTTGCTTTGTCACCTATTTCTTTACGAATATGATTCATCTGCTCATAACTGTTATGCCTATGCAGCTGTCAACAGTGTACCTGGGTGTTCATGCTTACAAATACGTGTATGTTGTTATTGCCTACTTTATTGTATAAAATGGCCTATGAAGTGTTCTATCATGTTTTATGTTCCCCAAATGATTCCCTTTTTAAAAATGTAACTGTTTATCTTTTAAATAATTTTCTATTATTTTTTCCAGAATTGTTTTTGGGATTTTGATCTTTCAGGATTGTGATTTTCAAGAGTTTAGACTTTAGAGATTTTGGTCTTTTGGGATTTCAACATTTGGGATTATGGCATTCAGGATTGTGCCTTTCAGGATTATGGCCCAAACCTCGGGGAGGGGAGGGTAATTTTGATTATCAAGGAGCAGAGGGGGAATTTCTGGGGTGCTGGCAAGGTTCTATTTCTTGCCTTACATTTGTTTTTACAACTACTTACTTTCTAATAATTAATCTATAATTTTATGCTTTGTGTACCTTTATATATAAATGCATTAAATATTTATCTCTATATACATATGTATGCATTATATTTCACAATAAAATGCACAAATATTAAATATATAAATAACTTTCCTGAATAAAATCATTGTGCATAGAATGAAATCCAAACATGTTCTTGTGGCTGATGAGACTCTACAGGAGCTGGCTGACTGCTTTGCAGCCTCATCATCTTGCAGCCCTTCTTGCTTGTTAACCACACCAACTGACTCCCACATGCTTTCTTCCACTTCCTCAGATGCACCAAGCTCTCTGCTGTCTCACAGCCTCTTTGCCTGCTGTTCTCTCTTAAAGCCCTCCTCTGGATCTTTGTTGAGCTTCCTCTCATCCTAAGTCTTAGGTTAAAATGTCATTTCTTCTGAAAAGTGATCCTGTATAAAAGTTCAACCTTTTGTCCTCTGGCATATTGCCCTGCTCATTTTCTTCTGTGCCCTTAAGATAATTTGCGATCTCTGTGGTTCTGCTTACTAATGTGCTGACTATACTCCCAACTATATTGGAGATCCTGGGAGGGCGGAGATCTTTCTGTTGGTTTGTGCTATTGTGACTCCAGTGCAGGGCATGCAGTAATGCTTAGCTAAATATCATTGCAGGAAGAAAACCAATGGATTGGGCTTAGAGTCATAAGAAGACATCTGATTAGATGATACATTTGAGTAATATTAACTATGATGGAGGAGGAGGAGGAAGAGGAAGAAGAAAAGGAGAAAGAAAAGAGAAAGAAGCAGAAGATAAACTAGAACTCACATTTTATGCACTTTCTGTATACATACAGGTGCTGAAGGTGAAGACTGAGAAGTTGATTTGGCCAGTATTAGGTGACCACAAGGTAGACTGTATAGGGACTGCCAACTGGCTTTTCCCGTGTGCGCGCGCGTGTGTGTGTGTGCGCGCGTGTGTGTTTTCTGTGGATAATATCTAACTGTATATGGATGAGTTCAGCCATTTATTTCCAGATTATCCTTATAAGAAGGTATTAACCAGAATTCCTTTCAATTTTTCACCACAAAGCACCGACAGTGGTTCTTCTTTGCTCTAAGAAAGACTACCATCTGTCTCATGAGGACTTTCAGGCAACTGACATCTGCCTTGGGTGTGAGCTGCTCAGAACCCAGAACTGTAATTCCCTAGAACCCTTTAAATCTTGGGCCTTCAGACACTGATCTGGCCTCTTTGTGAGGGTGGCCATCTAAACTCCAGTCCTCCAGTAGATTATGGAATCACAAGAGCTTTGTCAATCTGCATAAAACATCTGAATGCTAATGAAACGGTCCAGCACATTAATTAGACTGTCAATAGATCAGTCTTAAAAGCTCAGTGTCTCTTCTCTTCATTTATTTTCAAACAAAAGAGGAGCAGCACATTAGGAATAAAATCAGAATACTAATTAGTTTCAATTCAGTAAATTTCCAAACAAGTTCCTCATATCCATAAACCACATTTTTAAAATAATTTCACAATA
>NW_012147919.1:1556088-1558107 GCF_000956105.1 Propithecus coquereli
GGTGATAGCGGGTAAACTTGTCTGATTCCAGTTCTGAATGGGAATGCTCTCGATTTTTCCCCATTCAGTATGATGTTGGCTGTGGATTTGTCATATATGGCTTGTATTATTTTTAGGTAAGTCCTGTCTATGCCTATTTTGTTAAGTGTTATTATCATAAAAGGACGCTGAATTTTGTCAAATGCTTTTTCTGCATCTATTGAGAGAATCATATGGTCTTTGTTCTTACTTCTATTTATGTGGTGCATTGGATTATTATTTTTTTTTTGATATGTTGTTGAATTCAGTTTACTAGTATTTTATTGAGGATTTTTGCATCAACATTCATAAGGGATATTGGTCTGTAGTTTTCTTTTTTTCTTTTGTCTTTTCCTGGCTTTGGTATCAAAGTGATACTGGCTTTTAGAATGAGTTGGGGAGGATTCCATCCTTCTCAATATTATGGAATAATTTCTATATTATGGGTACCAGGTTTTCTTTGTAGGTCTGATAGAATTCAGCTGTAAATCCATCTGGTCCAGGGCTTTTTTTCTTGGGAGGTTTTTTTATTACTGATTTGATCTCATTGATCATTATTGGTCTATTCAGGAGTTCTATTTCTTTCTGGTTGAGTCTTGGGAGGTTGTGTGTTTCCAGGAACTTGTCCATTTCCCCTACATTCTATAGTTTATGCACATAGAGATTTACTTAGTATTCATGGATGATGTTTTATATTTCTATAGTATCAGTTGTAATGTCACTTTTTTCATTTCTTATTGAGCTTATTTGGGTTCTTCCTCTTCTGTTCTTGGTTAATCTAGCAAAAAGTCTTCCAGTTTTATCTATTCAAAGAACCAACTTTTCTTTTGTTAATCCTTTGCATTTTTTTTCTTGTTGTTCTCCAGTTCATTTAGTTCTGCTTTGACCTTCATTATTTCTTTTCTTCTGCTGGCTTTGGGTTTGGTTTGTTATTCATTTTCTAGTTCCTTGAGGTATGACATTAGGTTATCAATTTGTAATCTTTCTGTCTCTTTAATGTAGGCATCTAAGACTATGAATTTTCCCCTATGGAATACTTTTTCTGCCTCCCAAGGATTTTGATTGCTTGCATCCCCTTTGTCATTCAGCTCAAAGAATTTTTTGATTTCCATCTTAATTTCATTCTTGACCCAAAATCACTCAGTAGCAAGTTGTTTAGTTTCCATGACTTTGTGTAGGTTTTAGTTTTCTCTTGTGATTGATTTCTAGTTTTATTCCACTATGGTCTGAGAAGATACATGGTATGATTTCAATTTTTTGAATTTGTTGAGACCTGTTTTGTGGCATAAGATATGATCAGTCTTGGAGAGTGTCCCATGTGCTGCTGAGAAGCATGTGTATTCTGTAGATTTGGGGTAGAATGTTCTGTAAATGTCTGTTAGGTTCATTTAATTTAGAGTTTGGCTTAAGTCCATTATTTCTTTATTTTCTGTTTAGACTATTTATCAAGCTCTGATAGTGGGTGTTGAGGTCCCCGGCAATTACTATGGTACTATTTATTTCTTTGCTTAGCTCTAGTAAGATTTGCTTTGTGTATTTGGGAGCCCCTGTGTTGGCCGCATATATGTTTAGGATTGTTATGTCGTCTTCTTGGATAGCTCCCTTTACAAGTATATAATGACCCTCTTTGTCTTTCTTTATGTTTGTTGACTTAAAGTCAATTTTATCTGATATGAGAATGGCTATACTTGCTCTCTTTTGATTTCTGTTTGCATGGAATCTTATTTTATTTTTGCCATGTTTTATATAGGGATGATATTTAATAAGACTAGAAAAATCTTTTTAAAAAGATTTCTAGAATAGCATATATAATGGGGAATCAGTATTCTTGGGAATGAGAAATTAAAACAAAAAATTAAACTCATGGGTACAGTTATTGTGTATGTATAAGTTGTATGTGTATGTATAAAACCTCAATGACCAGTCACAGAATTTTTTTTTAATTTCCAAAATTGAGTTTTAATATATCTTTATTCTTTCTTTCTTTCTTTCTTTCTTTCT
>NW_012147919.1:1558433-1572693 GCF_000956105.1 Propithecus coquereli
AAATGACATTCCCTTACATAAATCACAGTGCATTTATCAAATTCAAGAACTTTAACCTTGCTAGAATTCTATTATGTAACATATACTTTATATTCATTTGTAATTACCAAGTAATATATGGGAAGATATTTTGAATTGTATACATAGACCTGTCCACAGCAAAAAGTTTGACCTCCATTGCTGATTTTTGCCTGAATCGATTATTGTTATAGTCTTTCCAAAATAGTCTAATTCTTTGATTACTTGTACATTTCTTAGAAGGGTGAGTATTCTACTGCAAAACAAACAAAAAACCCAAACCAGCAAACAAAAAACTCTCTTTTCCTCCTTCATGAAAATGCATATATATGTATTGGTATCAGTGTAGATGGATGGGTTCAGTTTTATTCATTATGTTATGATCTTATTTTATCAGTATTCATTGAAATGCTCAAAATTTTACAGATTTCACATCAAGCTGGTTTTTATGTCCTTTTGGCATGTTCTCATTAGTTTTGAACACATGCTTACTTACTGGCACAGAAATGTGTTAAAAAATCACCTTATATTTTCTTTGTTCTAGCCGCAGAATCAACCTTTTTTTGTGTGTATTGATATCTCTTTATAGGAGAAATCATCAGTTCATGCTAATGTTTTCATGTCCAAACCAGAAGCTCAAGGATCTTCCATGATCCAGAAAGGTGGAAAGAAATAGGTCATGATGGCATCTGCCTATTTATTTGGAAGGGATGCCATCGTAGGAGTTTCTGCTTATCCCATTGGACAGAACTGTGATGTGTGGAGACCTCAAGGAAAGATTAGGAAATGATTTTCTTTTGCAGATGAAAACAACATCTGTGTAAACAAGACTGGGGATCTGTTAGTAGAAAAGAAGATAGAAATGAACATCAGGTTGGCAGCTAGAAGTATGACACATCGACACAATCATGACATATCAACTGTGAGGAAAACACACAGGTGGTTATGGTGTCTTAGTTCTTGAGTAACTGCTGTGTGTAAGCCCTCATGGTTGAAGAGGAACACAGGATGTTTCTTTAGTTCCAATTGCTAGTATGCTAACACTCATTTTTTTTTTAACTTTCAATAAATATAAATATGGTGAAAATATTGAAAAGTCTGAACAGAATATTATAGTGTTAGTAAAGGAGCTAATAAGACAATTATTCATCCTAGCATACTCTCTTGCCTATACAAAAAATGACGTCTAAACCTTATGTACATTTCATGTCCTGTAAGATATTTTGGATAGTGTTGACATGACTTCTCATTCCTAGATCATCCTAATCCTTGTTCTCATCCACACCCAATGCTCATTTTCATACCTGGTTCTTCCCAGTGGCCTTGTTTTAACCCTTACCTGCTTTCTCAAACCTCAAATCATCACCTCCAAATAATACAATTATACTGAAAGAAACACATTTTTAGAAAGAATAGCTTCATTCCCAAAAAATCATATGGATATTCTCAACCTAATCCATGTAAAACTGCAAACAAATGGATCACTGTATTCCTATGAAAAGAAGAAGGTAGCTTCTGCTTCCCCCTATGAAATGGCCCCTGAGGGTCCACTACTGAGTCTTTTACTTATGGTTTGGAGAATAAGACGAAAGCACCAACGGGACAGTGGGGATACACAATAGACAGCCACTCTCCAAACTTTGTGAGTGTTGACTTACAAACTGTCTCTTGATGGAACTTCATGTCTCTCTTAGAGAAAAACCACAATTTTCTGAGTCTTGAGGGAGAAGGAGCCACAAGGAACTTGTCACATTATCTGATGCAGACTAATCATTTATATTCAGTCTCCAAGTGACCATTGTCCAATTCTCTAAACACATCTGTATTATAAGGAAGAGAATAGTGTAAAATAATTTGAAATAGATGTGGAAATATTGCTCTCCTTTCTTTTCACCAGAAAAATAATTTCTTCCTGAGATAATTTTCAGAAAATTTTGCACATGTGAACTATCTTTATTCCTTTGTCCCGTCTCCATTACTATATATTCAGCTGTCATGGAGCCTGGGGACACTAGCGCAAGGAACAGTAACACTTGCTGGCACTTTGGATTTGGCTATGATTTGACTGCTTCACAGTCATGGTCATCTTAAGGTGGATGCCACCAGATTTAAACACTGGAACTCCAGTGTGCCTAGACATTTGCCATATATCTAAACATTCTAGGAATGACTTCATTAAGGACAAAAAATTTAGTTCCATTACTCCATATGACAATAAAAAATTGTGACCTCATATTAGTCTGAGATTTTCTTTTCAGTCTTACTTGCCCAAAGATTCTTAATAGTATTTTCTAAATGCCCAAATTCTACATAATTTTTATATTTGTTGTCATACATAGGAATGGTAATATTCTAGAAGAGTGTTTTCCAAAGCATGTTTTGCGGAACAGAAGAGTGGGTTTCTCAGCACCCAAACTAGTTACATCAGATGCTCTATGGAAGATGAGGATTCCGGGGACAAAGACATTTGAGAAAAGCTGCAGGCCATGTCCCTCCCTTGGATGTTCATAATGAATATAAAGTTTCACAGAGTTTTAGTGAAACATTTTTAAGTTTGAATGAATCTAGCATTTGACCACAGAGCTCTATGATCATAAAACATTTATTTACAACCTTTGGAGATAGTATTTTGCAGAACAACCTTTGGAAAACACAGTTCTCAAATTTAAGTGAGGCACTGAAATTAATCTCAGTGCAATGTTTTTAAAGCTTGTTATTCCCACCTTGGTTCAAATAGAGACCAACTACATTTCCATAGCTAAATAGCTATGTAAATAATTTAGACATTTTAAAAATAAGAGAGGGCCATTGAAAAGTCTCAATGGAATTTTGTGATGATAATTTATAAGAGCCTCACAAGGGGGAGTAGATGTGGCATACTATCTCCTTCTTTCTCCAGTGATAACAATAAAATGTTAAATACCCAGCAAGTTCCACGGACCAATGAAGAGAATTATGGTGGATAGAGGGGAATGGCAGTGTCGTTTTCAGGCTTAGCTATCCTGCAGTTTCTCTTTTTTCTGTCTTTGGGCCACTAATACACAAGGAGCCTAAGGCAATTCTCCAGATTTTCAGACTGAGGTGGGAAGAATGAATGGCAGTGACAAGGAGAGTGGATTTCTCAGCACCAAATCTAGCTGTTTCCTCTATGATATCTGGGCTACCACACCTTCGTGCTTCTTTGTGATGTGTCCTCCTACCATCCTTTTACAATTTCTTCGTTGATCATCTGTTCACATAAGCTTAACTGCAAGAGCATCCTCGCTGCTGTGGACTCTATCTTAAAAATAGCTTCAGTGTTCAATCCTGCCTCTCTCTTTTGTCTACATCCATTGCTAAACTATATGAGTGCCCCTTATAATTGTGTTCAATCCAAATTCCTCAATCTCATGTTTATGTCCTGACACTAATTAGTTCTCTCTCTTGCCCCACAGTGAATAACCCTAATTCCTCATTATTTTCCCCCAAGAGACCACTTCAAGCTGCTCTATTCACCTTTTGTATATATACTGCTCATTTCTACCCGCCAGTGTTTGTGTTTGTTATTCTTTCTACATCAAATGTTCTGGTTTCTGCTAACCACTAAGTCGTGCCTTTTGACCCATTCAGAGCTTTCTCCCTTATTTCGGCAGTGGAGTGCATAGTGGAGTCCTGCCCAGCATTCACCCCCTGTCTTCTGATCACCACAGCCCAGTTTTCCTTTGAGGGTGGCTCCCTTTCTTGCCCTTTGTCTGTCGTGTTTAGGAATCAGTCCCCAGTTGTAGGAAGTGGTCATGGGATGAAGACCTGGCCAGTCAGGGTCACAGCCATGAGTCCAAGTGAACATAGAATATATAACACTCCCATTCCAATGAGGATAGCCCCGAGACTGTGCTGCAATTTAAGGAATCAAATCGGGTTTGATGAACCCATACGATGTGAGGCTATAGCTGTTGATGAGCAACTTAACACCACACTAAGAGAATCTTCTAACAAGGAAATCATCACAGAGCCAACAGATGGACAGAGTCAAGAGATGGAAAAATATCATCTGGACTCCTGTATCCTACTGTCCCTGAAGGCACCCTGGGAACATTCCAGTAACTTAAAGGGATACTGATTAACCCAAACATCTACTTTGTAAGAGATCCTATAATAGTTGTTTTCATATCATCATCTCACCCAGATGATGCCTTATTTAGGCTTGAACGACGATCCTGTAAGGTAAGCATGATCACACATAGTTAGAAACTGGGTGTTTCAAAGCCAACACATACTATTTTCTCCCTGTGCCTAGCTTTTCTGTTTTTTTTTTTTTCATTCATACATTCTTATGTCTTGATTTTAAAATCCATTTTCCAGTTTTTCTATATATGCTTACATTTATCAGTAACATGAACCAACCCAGATGTGGAAAGAATAAAAAAATGCATTGTGTCATACACATAGTTCGTCATAGAAATATTTTTGCTTCTGCACTGTCTAATGCGTTTTGTCATCTAAATACATACACCAGAGCCTGATAACACTGTTAGCTCTGAGTCTAACCAGGTCAGAGCACATCAGGGACATCACGAATAGAAAACCTACCATGCCAATGATTTTGGTCATTTTTAGCCCAACGGAGGGAGCTGCTTTCATATCAGAGACACAGTTAATACCAGCAGGCTACAGAACATAAAGTCGAATTTCTCCTCCTTTTACACCTTATGCAAACCAACCAAACTGGTTTTATTTCCAATTTGCTAACAAAAAAGAATAAGGTGCTAATCTTTCAAATGAAAATGGAAATATTTTTCCTACTGACTGACTTTTCAGCACTATTTCTCAGTGAACTGTCCTTAGGGAAGCAGCCCAGGATATAATTTTACTGTCACATAAAACATTGCATTATATTTTAGTCAAATACATTTTATGCTTTGACAGTTTCCTCTCTCTCTCTCTCTCTCTCTCTCTCTCTCTCTCTCTCTCTCTCTCTCTGTCTCTGTCTCTGTCTCTCTCTCTCTCTCTCAGCAATTTAGATGGAAGGGATTTCTTGGAGTGAAACTTTTAATCTCGACGGATGATGCCTGTGCTTGCTCTAACTGATGAGCAGATGCAATTTAACAGATACCGAATGAATTCTAAGGGCATTTGGCATTTCCACTTTCTCCAGGCAAAGAGAGCTACTGACTGTTGTGAATGAAAAAAAAAAATTGGGACAAGTATAACAATAAGGAAAAGACTTTTCTTTTTTCTTATTCCAGGAGATAAAGGAACCCACTGTATGATGAATACTAGCCTATATAAAATACAGGTGGAAGTGGGGGGAAAAAAAGAGGAAAATGACTACCTTCTTTGAAGTCATTTTATATTTCATAATACAGGAAAATGATTTGTCTGGGTTATTTTTAAGTGAGATGGGGAGGGGAAAAGAACTTTGATATAATATGTATTAAATAAGATTTTCTTAATATTTGAAGCTTTTAAGTAGGTTCTTTTTTTCCTACTTGATCTGAGATAAAAGACCCAAATTGCTTTCCTTTCAGGCTCACCTTTCATTTATGTCAACTTTTATTGAAACTGAACTATCAGGAATGAAGAAATTTGCATTTCCTATCATCATCCCCATAGCTAATTATATAATAATTATTATATTATTTTGTCCTACAAATCCGGGTTCCTAGAAGTGATTACCGGATTACTGTCATCTTAAAAATGTAACTCTAAGTATGGAGCCTTATTTTTAGAGACAGAAAATCACTTCTCTATAAAACTGTAATATGAGTAGAGGTGTAGATGGGGAAATAATATTAAATGCATTATGGATAGACTGGACTGTAATAAAACCAGGGAGCCTTGTTATTCTGAAAAACAGTGAGAAGTCCAGCATAGATCAAAGGCTGGGTAATAGCAGACCCATTAATAGAGAAAGTCACAGGATCATAGTGTAACGTAAGCTCATACAAAGATGTCACTCAAAGCCTCGGTCTTGGTTTCCCACTGTCTCCATTAGGGAAAAAAAAAAATCAAAATGAGCTTTCCTCTTTCTTCTTTTTCTTTTTTTTTTTTTGTTAACAGATCTGACATCTGGACTAAAGTCAAGGGTCTTTCCACTGTTAACAGATGTGGCATGATGCACAGTTTATCGCCATTTTCACCTCTTTAAGGACTCAGAAGCTATGGTCTGGGAAGGAGGCATTAACCTCATTTGGAGTGAGGCTTTGGACATGGCACCTATTATCTGTGAAGGCTGCTCCCTGCCCCCACCAAGGGCAGATGATGCTCTTCTGGTTTCTTTTCCTGAGAAGAGTTTAGAGGTCTTGTTTTCTAAAATTTTAAAGCTTTGTGATGCAGTGCCTAACCAAATTAGCACCGATCATTGGAAGGAATTAGCCAAAGTAATTAGTTAGAAATTGACTTGCTGCAAAAATTTTCTCTTTTCTTCTACACTGTGTTGATTGTAGGAAAAGACAGAAAATACTTTCTAAGAAAAGTAACTTAGTGATCACTGTTAAAAGACTCAGAATCGCCATTTTGTCCACTTTCAGTGACAAATATATGTTACTTGAGTAGAAGTAACTATAATTTATCTGGTGATGTCAATGTTAATGATAATAATGACAATAGCCAATATGTTTTGGGTTTTATGATGATCTAGGTATTGGGCTTCATAAATATCATCTTCCATGCTTTTCCTAAAAACCCTATGAGGTAACCCTTCTGATTTTTCCCTGAAATAAGGAAAATGAGATCTGGAGAGGTTAAGTAACTAGCTCAAAGTCCCAAAGGTAGTAAATGGCAGACATGATTCAAACCCAGATTGTTGAAGGATGCATCCATATAAAATTATCTCCTGTGTTGTACTGCTTCACAATGTGGTTTTCACTACAAAGAGTAAAAATATCTGTATGGATGTCAGACATTTTAAGGGAATGAAAACTTCCTGTATTTGCAAATGACAATATATTTTAAATTCCAACTTCCAGAGAAACTTATGGAATTATCAGCATTTCAGGAGGGGGATACAGGTTGTGTTCATTATGTCTTAAAGAATCGTTATTCTAACTTCTGGCACAGTATTTTATTATCATGAGCAGGGTAAATGGACCAGTACTCTCAGAGATGCTGTTTGAATTGGAGGGGCGATGGAGTCCCCATTGTGGCTCTCAGACCATAACTTGCCTCAGAAATGCCCAGGTTAAAAAACAAAAAGCATTAAGTTAGAGACAAGGTGGACTTGGAGAGACGAGTCTGCCTGGACCTTGGGAAGCTGGAGGAGGATGTATTTTTCCGGTTCAATTCTGCTGGGTCCCCTTTATGGTGAAGATGGACAAGAAGGATGAGATGTATGGAGACATTCCTGTGGTCGGTTTCCTGGAGGGCTGCTTTACATACTGTGACTGAGTCCCAGCCCCAAAGCTTCTGACTCTGTAGGTGTGAGCTGGGCCCCCAGAGTTTGCATTTCTAACGAGTCCCCAGGTGATGCTGATGCTGTTGGTCTTGAGACTGCACTTTGAGGACCGCTGCTACAGGAGATGTTGTAAGTGCTCTGCCCGTAACCCTTTGGGTTTCTTCACCAAATTTCTGCATAGCAGTTCCTGGTGTGCTCCTATTCTGATCACCAAGAATCTGCTTTGCCTGAACTCAGAGTGAGCTGGAATCCCTCCTGTGGCTAACCATGAACCAGTGACTGATGGTGCAGGGGACGGGCTGCATCATCACCATGGGAGTAACTCAGGTGTGACCTCTACCTGGTCTAGATTTCCCTGCAGGACTGAGTTAAGGTCACCATCCATGTGGCATTGCTTGATATTGCCCCATTTCTCAGCCTCCTACTCCCAGTTCAGCTGCCTCAATCCTCTCTTAGTTTTTCCAGGGACACATTTAATAGAGCACTTCCCCACAGATCTTTAGCGAACTCAACATGAGGCTTAAGCACATCGATGATTTTTCTTAATGGTGAAGTGATCCTGGGCATTAAAGAGAGAGGCATAATATAAAGAATTACTATCCCTCCCCAGGTCAGCCTAAGGGGTGGATGTCAGGGACTGTATGGGGAGTTACACATGGGACATCCAAGGCAGTTGAAAAGTCACACAGGCTGTATCTGTTCTGGCTTCCTTGTAGCTCAGCTCTGTCTCCTGTGCACATATGTGGCTCACATTTGCTAATCCGCAAACTCAATTCCATTTTGTTGTGTCAGAATGTAAAGTCCTTGAGTTCAGGAATTCTTTTTCACTGCTTGTTAATTGTTATAAGACCTTAGAAATGTCCAGTGCATAGAAGGTGCTCAAATATCTGTTGCATGAATGCATTCTGGATATCAAATAATGAAAAGTGGTTTCAAACAAAAGCAATATTTTGTGGTGAATGGGCAAGGGCTGGAAAGTAGCATCACTGGGAATTTATATCACGTGCATGCGGGGCCTCTTCAGCTCGTTTCTAATCAACTTTAGCTCTGTAGTTGGCATCAGAAATGGGATCCAAAACCCAACATGTAACTAAACAAAGCTTACAGCTCTGACTTTTTTCTCTTTTTTTTCCCTTTGTCAATTAAACACTTTTGAGCATGTACCGCAAAATGAGGTTTTAGTTTCTTAACCACTTTGCAATATCTGACACTTAAAAGCTCTTCAATCAATAGATATTTGAATAACTGCTATGTGCTGAGCATTTCCAAGTTCTGGGAATATAGCAGTTGACAAAATAATAGAAAAGAAAAAAAGAATCTCTGACTTCAAGGAGTTTACTTTAGTTAGTAATTTAATTGAAGAATAAAATGATATCTATTTATGCTATGCAACATGATGCTTTGAAATTTGTATACATTGTGGAATGGCTAAATAAAGCTAATTAACATATGTATTACCTCACATAGTTATCATTTTTGTGGTGTGAACACTTAAAATATACTAGGAATTGACATTCTGATGCAAAAATGAAACCATTTACAGACTGGCCAATGTGACCCACATATGTGCAAAGAACAGCACAAAACTCATTTGTAGCTTTATATAGAAAAAACCCATTGAGATATTTCTTATGATTTCAAAATGAAAGTGATTAACAAAATAAAATGCATTTATTACCTTCAACATGCCTTCCAGGCCTTGGCACTTGTTCATTCCTCTCCTTAAAAAAAATTTCCCCTGAAACTTCTCAGGGGTTTGCTGTTCCCTTTAATTCTAATTTCCCCATCGAAGAGGAAGAGCCTGTTCCTAGTCACTAATTCTGCAATTAGGTTATCTTCCCTCCAGTACCTACACCTATACACACGACCCCTCTTTCACACTAACCCGTGCGTTGTTCTTCAGGGTGCTATTGCTAGCTGAAGTCATTGTGTTATTTGTTTGGTTATTGACTCGTGTTGTGTCTGCTCCCACTGATGTGAACCCATGTAGCAAGTGTCTTTGTCTTAAATTGCTAGGACTTCAGTGCCTGGTGCACAGTAGGCACTCATTAAATCGTGATTGACTACATGATAGTATAGATTTAAAAATCTGAAAAAGATAATGTATATTAACTTTTTTGGAGTTAATGTTATTGCACACAATTATTTTATGAAACTGTTGTTTTTCAGTCTGAATCACCCCCTTTTCTCTTTTCTCTATACATGGACAGGGCCATCTGTTAATTTGCAGTTATAATTGTTTCTGCAGATGGGTGTTAAATTATAGACATGACCAAGAAGACATGGCAGAGCTTGTTACCATCCTTTGCCAATGCCCTTTTTGTGTGTTCACTTTAGAGACCGGACCCATTATTCAGCTCAGAAACCCCCATATAAATCAAATGAATTGTTCACAGTGGCCTTTTCAAAGAGATTTTTGTCATGCCATGGAGGTATCTTGAAGCCAAGCACTAGAGATTACAAAAGAGTATCTTTGGTTAGGGAATTTATGTGCTTACTATAGACACCAAGGCTGTGTTCTAACCACATAGCTGCAATTTCAGAAAATTCATTTGACTTTTTTCCCCCCCATAGAATTGTTCCTCAAGCAAATCACAGATTTTGATCAAATTGTTTTTCACACTGCCAATCAAATGGGTGATAGAAATCAGTTTAAGTGATTTGTCCACTTTTTGGCATTTCATATGTTGTCATTAAAAATCATGCCAGGCTACACTTAGAATAGAATTCACCATCTGTGATAAATGTCTACTGATTATTTTCCTTAATTTGGAGTTTGTCATTACTTTTGATAAAAGGGACGGCCTCACAAAATTTTTATATCTAATGAGCAATATAAAATACACTTTAACTTGATATTTTAAAATATACACAATGTTTAATGGAATTTTTGTTTGGTGGGCAGCGTAGTAGACATCTGTTCTTTTTCCTGCTCAGATTTTATTTCTCATTCTAAAACATCCCTTCAGTTTTTTCTTTGGGGTCCTACAACTGCCCCCCTGTCTCAGTCTATGTGATCCAGGTGTGACTGCATTTGCCACTCTCTCCTCTGCCTCAGGGTGGGGATAGGGGCTTCAGCAATGTGCTAATCCAAGGCCTATATGATTGGGTTCAGGAAACGGCAAGTAACTCAAGCTGGTGCCGTGAGCCTAGACCTTGTGGTGCTCACTAAAGCTACCAGGAAGGAGGCCGCTCTTTCTACTGGACTAAACACTCTGAGGACCTAACTCTGAAGCATCAGCATCCATAAAATGGGGAAACCCTGCATGAAAGCAAATGCAACCGAAAGTAGAGTTGAAAGATGGAGGGAGAGAGGGAAAGAAAGAGAAGGATCTGAGATAGACTTCTAATAAAAGCGTTTGAATCCTAGATCTAGCTATGTTGAAAGGTAGGCCTACCTTCCTAGACTTTTTCAACCATTTTAACTATTATTATTTTTTGCTTAATATAGTTTGACTTCTGTCATTTGAACCTGAAACATTGCTGACGGCTAGAGTTGGAATTACTAAAAGCAAAGATAGCTATCTAATTCTTTATAAATTTGGCATGATTTATTCTTAGAATTCATATTTCCCAAAGACCCAAGGTTTTTAGTTTCATTACAAATTTTACATTAACAAGTTATAAATACAGTTTCTTATAGCTAAGCATGTCCATTCTCTCTAAAGAAGAGTCTATGAACCACATTTGCGGGTAGCTTTGTGACATTTCTTGTTCAAAGATGGGGGTGAAACCAATATTAGGGAAGCTCAAACCAAAAAGAAGTTTGTATTTTCACGTTATTTCCAATTTATTTCGAGCCTAACTCAGAAGGAGAGAAGAAGCAGATCGCCATATAATCTATTCAATTTCAATTTCAAAAGATGCTGCTGCTGATCAAAGGATACTTGGGAGTCGCACATTTCCATAAAATGAATTTTGACAACTTGCCCCCAAATGTGTGTCTTACTTTAGCTTTTGATTTGAAAGGAGAAATGGAGGTTGGCAGGAAAGATAAATGAAAGTGATACTGACAGTGTTCAGGGCTGCCAAATAGTCTGCACCTTAGAATTTCTGTACTTTTCGAAGGCAGGTCTTAACCTAGTATTTTTAATCTAGTATGTGCACTGCAGCTTCCCAACTCACGGTTTCCTGAAACGAGCCTCTGTATCTTCCCAGGGTAATGGATGTCTTAAAGGAAGACCTCCCTTTCTCCATCCCCAGTTCCATCTCAGACAGGTCAAGCATTCTGATCTCATTGTCTGGAAATCTTTTATGTATGTACTAAAATACTTAAAATGCTCTTAAATATTTTTACCTACAATTCTACGTGACTATATGCTTCAGACCAACAGTCTGGAGGGGAACTGGATTTAGTAATCCACTGGATCAATGTTTTTATACAGCCACCACGGTTTGCCTTTTTTATTTTTTTTAGCCAACCCTCCAAGTAGTGGCATATTAACATCTGAATATTTTCAAAATAGATCTCAATTGTCTCTTTGACACCACCTGAAACACAGTCTTGATAAGCTGCTTATTACTTATGACTTTCTCTCAGAAGTTTGTGGCAAATTTGTCTTGATGTTGTGAAAAGTCTGACTCATCTGAGATCCAGCTTGCACAGACACTTCGATTGCAAAGTAGAACAGGACCACAGTCATAAATTAAAAATAAATAAATAAATGCACAGTGAATCAAATATAATTTTAATTTTTGAATAGTTTACTTCTGGCGTTGTATTGAGCAAATGGTAAATTATTTATGGTGGATTTACTCAATAAATACCAAGTGTTAGTTACATAACAATTTATCTCGCAGTAGTTCAAATAAATTTTTTCTTTTTTTTTTTTTTTTACCTTTTGAAAGTTTATTAACAATCAAGGAGCTGTGCAGAAAACAAATTTTTCTTTTTTATTTCAAAGTATTGCAAGGGTACAAATGTTTTGGTTTACAAGGCTAGCTTCTGTAAGGCTTGAGTAAGGGTTATAAGTGTGCCTGTCACCCACATTGTACCTCTTAGGTATGATTTCACCCATCCTCTCCTCCCCCCTTCCCCTGATTGATTTCCATTGAGTTATGCTTCCCTCTATCCACATATGTGTGCTCATTGGTTAGTTCCAATTTAAAGTGAATACATATGGTGTTTGTTTTTCCATTCTTTAGATACTCCACTTAGAATAATGTCTCCAGTTCCATCCATATTGTTGCAAAAGGAATTAAGTCATTCTTTTTAGTGGCTGAGTAGTATTCCATAGTATATATATGCATCGTATTTTGTGAATCTACTCATGAATTGATGAGCAACTCAATTTATTAACTTTAAACATCTGTTCTTTTGACATCTCCTCTCTAGAATTTATAACTTCTATTCTCTGAGGCTAAGTTCAACTAAGATGTAGAATTGATCAACATGGTTGACCCAAAGCTTTAATTCCTCCAGAGGTATAAGAATTCTAACAAAAATCTAATGAACCCAAATTAATACACAATATTCATTTATTCATTTCATTATTGGGTGTTTGGGTCTTTAAAAGTCAGATTTGCTCCGGAATGGATTTAATGCAGAGCCTCCAGTAGACGGAATGGACACCCTCTATTAATAGAACACATTGCCTATCCCAACTCTCTCCTTCACTCCCCACCCCACATATATTGGCTATCAGTGTGTAAAAAATTCCTCTGAAATGTAGCAGCTTAACATCATAAACATCTGTTATCTCGCAGTCTCTCTGGGCCAGGACTCCAGGCAGAACTTAGCTGGGTCTCTCTGCTTCAGGGTGTCTCATAAAGCAGCAATAAAGGTGTTGGTTGGGGCACGGATTTCTTCAGTCTCGACTTGAGGAAGATCTGTTTACAAACTCACTCTCCCGGAAGGTCTTAGAAAATTCATTTTCAAGTTGATTTGTGGCTCTCGGCAGGTCTGAGGTTCTTTTCATCTGTTAGCTGGAGTCATCTGCTCCTCGCTGTGTGAGCCTTTCCACGGGGCTCCTCAAAATACTGAAGCGTGCTTCCCCCAGAGCAAGGGCTCGGACAGAGGGAGAAAGAGAGAAGGTGAACAAGATGAAAGCCAGAGTCCTTTTGTAAGCTGATCTCAGCAGCTACATCCCCTAACTTACCATATTCAATTCATTAGAAGTGAACCACGAGGAGGTCCAACACTCTTTCAGAATGAGGGGCTTACACAGGGTGTCAGTACTTGGAGGTGGGGGGGTCTCTGCAGGCCATTTCAGAGGCCGACTATCCCTTGCACGAGTCCACCTTGGATTAAAACGTGAGGATGGAACGCTGGGATCAGACCTGAGTTTCCGTTCCATATCTAACACTTTTTAGCTATGAGATGTGGTCGAGTTTCTTAACCAGGGGTGGGGGACCTGCAGCCTCAGGGCCACATGTGGCCTTCTGGATCCTTGAGTGTGGCCTTTTGACTGAATCCAAATTTTAATGAATAAATCTTTCTGTGAAGTTTGGATTCGGTCAAGGGGCCACACTTGGGGATCCAGAGGGACACACGTGGCCTTGAGGCTGCAGGTTCCATTTCTCAGTCTTGGTTTTCTCATGTATTAAAAATGAACACAGTGATTCTTCTCTCCCAGGCTGTGGTATTCTGCACAGTAACATCACACCAGAAGTCCCTTGTGCAATGCCTGGAACATAGTAAGTGCTCAGCAAAAAATATATTTTGTCCTGCTTCCCTCTCTTCCTTAAACTCAACGCGCACACACGAACCTTCCCACCTTGCCAGGCTTTCTGCATCCCGTTGGTAGGAACATTAATGCTTGGGAAATGCTGAGTTTGAATCCAGTTTCTACCGTCTCCCAGCTGCATGAACAAGGGCAAGTTTGTGTCTCTCAGATGCAGTTTCCCCGATTATTACATGTGGAAAGCAAG
>NW_012147919.1:1572743-1574418 GCF_000956105.1 Propithecus coquereli
TGAGCCTAGACCTTGTGGTGCTCACTAAAGCTACCAGGAAGGAGGCCGCTCTTTCTACTGGACTAAACACTCTGAGGACCTAACTCTGAAGCATCAGCATCCATAAAATGGGGAAACCCTGCATGAAAGCAAATGCAACCGAAAGTAGAGTTGAAAGATGGAGGGAGAGAGGGAAAGAAAGAGAAGGATCTGAGATAGACTTCTAATAAAAGCGTTTGAATCCTAGATCTAGCTATGTTGAAAGGTAGGCCTACCTTCCTAGACTTTTTCAACCATTTTAACTATTATTATTTTTTGCTTAATATAGTTTGACTTCTGTCATTTGAACCTGAAACATTGCTGACGGCTAGAGTTGGAATTACTAAAAGCAAAGATAGCTATCTAATTCTTTATAAATTTGGCATGATTTATTCTTAGAATTCATATTTCCCAAAGACCCAAGGTTTTTAGTTTCATTACAAATTTTACATTAACAAGTTATAAATACAGTTTCTTATAGCTAAGCATGTCCATTCTCTCTAAAGAAGAGTCTATGAACCACATTTGCGGGTAGCTTTGTGACATTTCTTGTTCAAAGATGGGGGTGAAACCAATATTAGGGAAGCTCAAACCAAAAAGAAGTTTGTATTTTCACGTTATTTCCAATTTATTTCGAGCGTAACTCAGAAGGAGAGAAGAAGCAGATCGCCATATAATCTATTCAATTTCAATTTCAAAAGATGCTGCTGCTGATCAAAGGATACTTGAGAGTCGCACATTTCCATAAAATGAATTTTGACAACTTTCCCCCAAATGTGTGTCTTACTTTAGCTTTTGATTTGAAAGGAGAAATGGAGGTTGGCAGGAAAGATAAATGAAAGTGATACTGACAGTGTTCAGGGCTGCCAAATAGTCTGCACCTTAGAATTTCTGTACTTTTCGAAGGCAGGTCTTAACCTAGTATTTTTAATCTAGTATGTGCACTGCAGCTTCCCAACTCACGGTTTCCTGAAACGAGCCTCTGTATCTTCCCAGGGTAATGGATGTCTTAAAGGAAGACCTCCCTTTCTCCATCCCCAGTTCCATCTCAGACAGGTCAAGCATTCTGATCTCATTGTCTGGAAATCTTTTATGTATGTACTAAAATACTTAAAATGCTCTTAAATATTTTTACCTACAATTCTACGTGACTATATGCTTCAGACCAACAGTCTGGAGGGGAACTGGATTTAGTAATCCACTGGATCAATGTTTTTATACAGCCACCACGGTTTGCCTTTTTTATTTTTTTTAGCCAACCCTCCAAGTAGTGGCATATTAACATCTGAATATTTTCAAAATAGATCTCAATTGTCTCTTTGACACCACCTGAAACACAGTCTTGATAAGCTGCTTATTACTTATGACTTTCTCTCAGAAGTTTGTGGCAAACTTGTCTTGATGTTGTGAAAAGTCTGACTCATCTGAGATCCAGCTTGCACAGACACTTCGATTGCAAAGTAGAACAGGACCACAGTCATAAATTAAAAATAAATAAATAAATGCACAGTGAATCAAATATAATTTTAATTTTTGAATAGTTTACTTCTGGCGTTGTATTGAGCAAATGGTAAATTATTTATGGTGGATTTACTCAATAAATACCAAGTGTTAGTTACATAACAATTTATCTCGCAGTAGTTCAAATAAATTTTTT
>NW_012147919.1:1577018-1578412 GCF_000956105.1 Propithecus coquereli
GGAAGTGCTCTACCTATAGCAGAGGGCTCCTTTTAAGAAAGCAATCATTTGGCTAATTTGGGGGGAAAATATGGCCATCAAAAGCAGACTTGGATCACAAACCTTAAGCATACTCAATAAGCCAGGAGACAGAGGGAAGTAGAGAGAAATAGCAATGTTTTCTGGGCAAATACAAGATCACAGAAGAGGGAAATAATGTAACAAAAAGGGGTGCTCAAGACCCTGTAGCCCTAGAGACACTTGTGGGGTGGCTAGAGAGAGAGCTTGTGGAACAGCTGTCAGCTTTCACCGTAACTAATCCACAATTTTGTTTGAATTTTATAATATGTCTACTTATGGGGGAAAAAAAAAAACCAAAAAAAAAAACAACAAAGCACGATCATTTTTTAATTAATGAGATGCTGCCTCCTGCAGTACAAGGAAAAAAAAAAATCTGCAATGGAGACACTGTTCAATTCATATCATCCAAGGCAAAGAATGTGAAATGGTGGGTTGAGGAAAAAAAAAATTGTAAATCGTGTTCCTGGTTTCTTGTTTATTCTTTTCCTCCACACTTTCTGAACCCTCGACCTGTTGCCCCACCCCCTTTAAACTGCTACCTGCGAAAACATCTTGTCCTAGAGAATATATTGATAAATTCACATTCGTCTTTGAAAACAATTTTCCCACTCGTAGTACCCTGTCAGGCTTGTCCAAGATCAAAACGAGACCTCGCAGTGCTGTGAAAATGAACTCGGTTAAGCGGCGCTGTTCCGAGTCCACGTCCTGTAATGATCCCCTGGAAGCCGGTGTGGCCAGGGACGGTCTGGAATGCTAAGGAAGCTGCTTCCGAGACCGTGTCTGTGTTCGCCCAGGCTTGGCGACCAAGATGGGGGTCACCTTTCGATTCTCTAGGTGTTTACTATCTCTTCCTGCTTGGCAGGGGCTGGGCTATTGAAAATGGGGCTCAGGAGGAAAGAGAGAGAGGGAAAGTGGATTTCTGCAGTTCACACAAGGGAACTACCACTAAACACAGAAAAATACCAGTTAATGTTGATGCTCACGATGGTTTGTAAGCAGCTCGCACGTCTGTCTCACATCATACAACTCTGGGCACAGCGGTAGGCACGAGTATGTGCACCGTTTACTTTTTGGGGGAGTCTTAGTGTGCTTGCATCTTTGAGTCTCTTTTTCTGTGCAGAGCTTCTGAATTGAATCAGGAAGGGTAATTCTGATGCAATCCCACTGTCCTTCCCTGTGTGGGGGGGATGGCTTTGAACTTTCAGCAACGTGCATAAAATAAAAATGGCAGCTGTTGAGCAGAATTGGTTCAGGTGTAGTCTCTGGGGTCAGCCTGGAGGTGCTTAAGATTGTCTCCTCCTCTCTCAACTGCCCCATCTGTAAATATGGAAATG
>NW_012147919.1:1579592-1580932 GCF_000956105.1 Propithecus coquereli
TCCTTGATTGAGATCTGTCTTTTCACTCTAACTGCTACCAAGATATTCCCTGCATCCTTAGTCTTCTCTGGATCTCCTACCATCTGTCTGTGTGAGATTTTTGTTTATTTTGCTCTATCTTTCATTAGTACTAGAATACAGTCGTTATCTCACAAAATAGTTTTACATAACTTCTCTCTATTCTGTCCTTTTGGTACTCTAATTACACGTATATTAGACTCTCATTCTCTCCTCCACATCTCTTAATGCTTTTTTATAATTTCCTCCTCTGGCTTGCATTCTGAGTATTTATTTTTTTCAGATTTTCCTGTTCACTAATCCTTTTTTCATTTATGTCTGATTTTGCTCTGTAACTAAACACGATTTTCCCATGAATTTTCAATAATGATTTTTTAAAAAATGTAGTAGTCCTATTTTCCTCATTTCTATTCTGCATAGCTGTTTGAATCTCTTTCTGAATGCTGTTTTTTTCTTTCTATCATTCCATACGTTTAATTTAAATTTTTTTAGTAAGTCGTTAGTTTTATGGTACTTTTCATAACTATGTGAAATTTTTAGCACCTAATTTTGCTGTTTATTGCTTGTACTGTCATTTACTTGTGTGGTTTCCTTCTTTTATTTTTTACTTCAATAGATTTAGGGGGTAAAAGTGGTTTTTTGATACATAGACGAAGTGTATAGTGGTAAAGTCAGAGTTTTTTTGTTTTTGTTTTTGTTTTTGTTTTTTTTGAGACATAGTCTCACTGCCCAGACTACAGTGCCGTGGCGTCATCCTAGCTCACTGCAACCTCAAACTCCTTGGCTCAAGCAATCCTTCTGCCTCAGCCTTCTGAGTACATGGGACTACAGGCATGTGCCACCATGCCTGGCTAATTTTTTCTATATATTTTTAGTTGTTTGATTAATTTCTTTCTATTTTTTTTAGTAGAGAAGGGGTCTCACTCTTGCTCAGGCTGGTTTCGAACTCCTGAGCTCAAACAATCTACCTGCCTCAGCCTCTCAGAGTGCTAGGGTTACAGGCGTGAGCCACCACGCCTGGCCAAGTCAGAGCTTTTAATGTATCCATTGCCCAAATAGTATACATTGTACCTGATAGGTAATTTTTGATACCTCGTTGTATCCTTTTCTTCCCCCTTCTGAGGTATGCCAATGTGTACCCATCACTTAGCTCCCACTTGGAAGTGAGAACATGAGGTATTTGTTTTTGCATTCCTGAGATACTTCACTTAAGATTATAGCTTCTAGTTCCATCCAAGTTGTGGAGAAAGTCATTATTTTATTATTTTTATGGCTTAGTAGTATGCCATGGTGTGTGTGTGTGTGTAAGTATGTATACATGT
>NW_012147919.1:1581792-1585028 GCF_000956105.1 Propithecus coquereli
GTTCTGTTTTTGTATCTAAGGAATGCAGATAGCAATACCTGTCTTAGAGGGTGGCTGCAAAGATAAAATTAATTAAATAATGTGGTTTGATGTAATGGCATGCAAAGGTAGATGATATCTTTTTTATCCTTATCCCAGAATTTTTCCCGTGTGGGAGAAGTTCACACGTAAAAAGGTGGGCACGACCCCCCTCCACCGTCTAAAGCAAACCACGGCAAGAATATTGTGCGCCTTTACTGCTTTAGTCACTGTGACTTCTAAATTTTATCTTCTTAGTTTCAGAGCAATCTGACCCACTTGAAATTGTAAATTGAGTAGAAAAGAAGAGAGTGCACAAAAGATGTGCAGAAAAGTTTTAGAAAACTTAGGATGAAGATAAAATCATTTAAATCAGATTTCCACCATTTTTCTTTTTTCTTTCCTCCAAAACAACAACAACAACAACAACAAGAGAGCAAAAGAAGTAATTCAACCTAGAAGATAATGTGAGACTAGTGGAATAAAATGGGTAAATATAATAGAAGGAAAAATAAATAAATAAAACCCAGGGTTTTTTTGCATGTTTGTTTTAATTTCCAACACCTAGCTTAGCGTTGGGCATATCATAATCACACAACATATAATTACCAAGTAGAGTGGAAGGAAAGCAAATGAAAACCATTTCCAGTGAACAGCATTTATCTTACTTTATTATTATTATGTTTTACTTTTATTTTAAGGAGTCCATATGATGTGCAATTTTGTTAAAAACCTTGGTTTTGGACCCCAAACTCATTTAGATGAAAGGGTGGCTACATGAATTAGTACACGGGATTTTGTTTCTCTAAGCCTTCATTTCACCCTCAGTAAAGCAATGTGACGACAAAACACTCATTCCATCGTGGTGCAGTGTAAGGGAGCTAGAAACTGTATCATGCTCACCTTCCCCGTGCTCTTGTCTTTTTTCTTTCTTTACCACCATCACTACCACAATCCTGGTCGCCAATGTTACCAAGACCACACTGTCTGGAATTTGACTATGAGTGTAAGTCATTTTTTTAAATATTCCAAATTTTGTGAATAAGGAAAGGAGACCTGTATGAATTTTCTTTAAGAGGAAAGAGTAAAGTATGAAAATGTTATTTCTACACCCTGCAGTGGTTGCAAAGACAGCAGTGCCTACCATTATCACTGCAGTTGGAGCCCCAGATCATTATGCTTGAGGGAAAAAAAATGACATGTTTTAGCCAATTATCAAACTTTGTTTTGCTGAACGGGAATCTGAAGAGCTGAGATTAAGAGATGGATTTTTTTTCCCGCAGATCATGTTAGGAGGCAAAGAAGAGATGAAGTTGTTAAAGAGAAGAAAACCTTTAGGGGAAAAAACCCCACAATTTTAAAAATGAGAAATTCAACACTACTTTTTGCCTTGTAGTATGTATTGTAATTATATTCCCTGTCTCCTTACAAAATCTTAAGTAAAATATCCATTTTTGGCACCTGATAAATTTTGTACACCTTGATCTCATTAATTTTTTGTCTTTCCTATAATACTTTGATATAGAGTATAAGAATCTGACAACATTTTGAAATTACAGCAATTTAAAATGATATTAAAATTGAGAATATAATGAATTTTTAAGAGGAGGGGAAAGGGAGAGGAAAATGGAGCCCTTGAGAATTCAGGGAATCCCTATGTTCAAAGGAAATTAAACTCCAGTGCTAAACTGCTAATGATGTTCTAGTAAAATTTCCAAACTCTCAACCTGAAATTTTAGTGTTAAAAGCTGTGTTGACATCCTATCATCCCTCTACTCTCCCATGCCCCAAATAAAAAGTCATTTTAAGACATTAAGTAAAATTTGATTAAAATAATGATGATGGTATCAAACTTCTCTCTTACCAGATGCCAGAAAAGGTGCTATTTTACATGTATTACCTCATTGTATTTTCGAAACTATTATTAGCCCATATTGTAGGTGAAAAAGAAAGTGAGTCTCAGTGAAGATAAGTACTTTTCTCAAATGTAGAGCCAGGATTCAAGCCAGGTCAGTCTATTCTAAATCCCTTAAGTTCCATATTTTAGTGTGCTCTGGTTTCTCCATTCAAAAACAAGGGGAAAGGATGAATTTTAAAGCAAACAGAGGAGAGGAATTTTAAATGCCCGTGGAAAAGGAGTAGGCACAAACATCTGACTTTGTGGAATAGTATGACTTTGTGGAAATAGATGTAATTTGAAATGCAGTTAAAGGAATCCGTGAATGAAATGAGAAGAGAAATGGAAACGCCGCCTTCTGTAGAAACGCCAGTTGTGCATAACAATGTTATGGGTAAATGCCCATCTGATAAAGAGGTTTTAATTAAACTAAATAATTTATTATCCATTATACTTCAATGAATTAAAAAGGATATAATCTAAGATGCTTTATTTCTCCGAAACAGGATGGTATACCATAAATTCAGCACATCATGTGTTCTCAAGTGAGAAAATGTCCAGATTAATAAAATGTAGGGGAGATAATAATTAATTTCCATAAAATTTTAACCCCTAGCACATTCATTCAAGTACTTTTCCCTATGCAGAGCTAGACATTGCTTTCTGCTGGATGGGGACTGCATGAAAACTAGGGAAAATTTTTTAATTAATATGAACAGGTGATATACTTAATTAAATGATCATAACCCCTGTGTATTTCATATATATGCATATGCACACACCCTTTTGTGTATATATACCTGTACATAATTTTCATATATATTTATCCATATACATGTGTATTCAAGCACATATTACTCATATTTATGTAGGTAAATGAGTACATATTCTATAGACTCATCAATGCCACATGTTCCCTCAATTTTATCCATCTTTATTTTTAAATTAAAAAATATTTGTAGTTATTAGATGTTAGATAAAAAACACATGCCAAAAACCATAAATAAAACATAAAGTGTTAGTTAAAGTTTAAAAAATACTAAAATGTATCATCCTGATTCCTTTTTTCTCTTTCTTTCTCCATAAAGAAAACTGCTGTTAATAATTTCTTGGGATTCATTTCAGGGAAAAAGAGTGCTTAGACCACTATGTGATGTTATATGTATTTTTATCTCTATATATTCTATTTCTTATAAATACTTGTAAGTGAGGTCATATAGCAATAATTATTTTAAACTCTTTTCACTTAAGCCTTTCCTACATAAATACTCATAAATATAGCTTGTTTTTTTAACAACTTCTTACTATTTTTATATAAACT
>NW_012147919.1:1589528-1606031 GCF_000956105.1 Propithecus coquereli
GGGAAAAAAACCCAAAACAGCCTTCAGATTTGTAGGGTTTGCTGACTTCCATGACGTAAATATCCCGACTATGGCTGATTTTGAGCTATTGGACCTGAGCTGGGACATTGCAGTCAGCCCTCCTGCCACAGCAGGGCTTGGGTCCAACCCTTGTAGATGACTGCTGTTATGGTAACGATCTCCTTTCTTTTCTCCATGCCCTTACTATATAAATATACATCCCTGAACACCTAAAGCTTTAAGTCCCCTTTTCTTTATGTAATTGGAGAATATTGAGCTTCTTTTGGTCAATATTATGGGTATGAATTTCATTGCTATTGTTTAGAGTAACTGTGGTGTAATCATTTTCATGGAGGTATAGGGCACCTGTGGGTAATTACACCACAGTTCACTTGGACATTTGGATTGTTTCCTGTTTGAGGCTATTACAAATATTCATAAATATTCTGTTGGGTCTATACTTATGATTGGAATATCTGGGTAGTAAGATGCATGTTTCTTCAACTTTAGGGGATTGTGGACAATTTTCTAGAATAGTTTACCAAATTATATTCCCTTCCTCTGTGCATGACATTTTGCTTCACTCCGTGTTGTCAGTTGTTATTGTTAGTGTATTTAATATTAGCCTTTGTGGGGGAGTGTATAATGATATTTCATTGTGTTTAAAAGTCCATTTTTCTGATTACTAATTAGCGCGCTTTCATGTTTTATTTTGCCACTTGAATTTCCTTTGTGTTTGAATTGCCTGTCACTCTCTATGTCTCTATTGCAATGTCTTTTCACTTATTGGTTTGTAGGAGGTATTTTCACATAACTTGGATGAGTCCTTTGCCAGTTACATAAATGGCCACTATCTTCACCATCTCAATGGCTTGACTTTTTAAACGCTGAGTATTTTTATAAATATACATTCTTAACTTTCCTTTTATGGCTAGGGATTTTTTATGGTCCTTTAAAAAGATCTATTTTCTATTGCTAAGAACAGTAAAACTCAAGAGTAGATGCTAGAAATTACTATTGGAGATTGGAGAAAGGGTTACCATCTTATGTAGCAATAGAACGTTGGCAATGATGTAGAAGAAAATATTTACCTAATCAACTTGTGGATCCCACTGATAGCATTTCTAGCAAAATATTGAAAAAGTGCCAATTGGCTGCTTTTAGCTATATATGATAGAGTATGAGAAGCAAGATAAAAAGTAAAGAAGAAATATTCTAGATTTCAAGCAGAATTAGAAGAAGCATAGAGATCTCTAGGCAGTCTCTGGTCACTCTAGCAGGCAAAGCAACCTCAAAAAATCCGATAGACTCAAAGTAAAGATCAAATCAAGAGTTTAGTTGTAAGACCCTATCTTAAGTTCTCAGAAAGATTTAAAACATGCATAGTCAACTCTCCCAGTCTGACAAAATGGCTCTAGAAAACCTCAAGGAGTTCATCTCATAGAAGCATGGTATAACGAAAGCAGATAAATCCATCTTAAAAAAAGTGGCCATGGTTTGGGATCTTTAAGTGGACCCCAATAAGATTCCCCTACGTAAATCCCACCAAGTTTTTAAGTAGCTTAGAAGATGGAACCAAAATCTTTGGTTAAAAAAAAAGATTTGGGAACCCCTTTCAGGGAACAGAAACGGGCCCTAATTGTAGAATATTTTCTGCCCTTAGAGTTTGGAAAATTAGTGGCATATGCTTAGTGGATTTCAAAATTGTTATGGGTTAGTTACTGTTACTTATTTTTCATTATTTTCCATTTTGGACAAGAACGTGTATTATTTTGTCTTGTTGTACCATCGTATCGGGTGTGCAAGACACAAATAACTTTTAACAAGAAGTCTCCGGATCAGGAGGCGCTGTACCTAAGGAAAATTAATTACACCTATGCTTAAATTAGATGACATCCTGAATGTCAAGACTGAGGCTGAGCCTGATTCTGTAATACGGATGAGGCTACTGGAATTCCTGGATACAAGAATATTTTGCATATGGGAGGCATGTACATCATTTTGGGCTGGAATGAACAATGTAGTAGACTGTTTAATAGCCATAAGTTCTTCCTCAGTATCTATACTCATTTGCAACATGACCCCACCATTCTCCCATCCAGAAGTTGTCTCTATGTCCATCATCTCAATTTGGACTTTGGACATGCAACATGATTTTGCCAATGAGATATCAGTTAGTTCGACACAGACACAAGGGTTTATGCACTAGGGCTTGTCTTCTTGCAAGCCAACTATAACAGAGTATATGCAATTTTATGGGTGAAGGCATGTGAGGAAAAGGCCCTGGGGAATGAGAAAAAACACCTGGAGGACCAAGAGACTAGTAGATATCCAACACTAAATGGCAGATGTGAGAGTGATTGTGGAGTTTCTGCTGAATGCAGCCTCTGAGAAATCCCAAAAGATCCTACATAGAGTAAAATAATCACCTGGCCGTACTCATCCAACTCAGAGTCATGAGAAGTAATGTATTGTTGTTATTGCTTAAGGCACTAATTTGGGATTGGTCTGTTACACAGCAATACATACTAATGCACATACCATTTTTGAAGTTAAGAATGTCTAATATCATTGAATAATAATTCTCTTTAATCAATTTAAAAATTGATTTCAATTCAAAACAACCTTTCAAATGAATTTTTGGTACTCAAGAAAATTATTCTAAAGTTCACCTGAAAAATAGGCCTGAGAATATCCATATGTGAGAAATAATTGCCTAAAAGTATATTGTATAATGTTCTCAAGTTCTTTCTAATAATATTTAGGAAGCCATATTTATGTACTAAAATTATAAAATTTGAGCATATAAAAAAGAACTCTTCAATTTCAAAATTGAATCATAAATCATATTCAACATAAAACAATTCATTTAACAAATATATATTGAATAATGTCTAATATAATACTGTTTGTTTTTCTTTTTTGAAGCTTTATTGAGGTATACTTGGCCAAAAAAGTCATATATATTTGAGTTGTACAACATGATGCTTTGGTTGCTTTTTTCTGTACGGTGAGAACACTTAAAATCAGCTGTTTTATCAAATTTCAATTATGCAATATGGTATTAACTATAATCACCATGCTGTACATTAAATCTCCAGAACTTAGTCGTCCCGCATAACTGAACCTTTATATTCTTTGACTAACATCTCCTTATTTTCCCCACACCTCAGCCTCTGGTAACTATCATTCTACTCTCTGTTTCTGTAATTTTGATTTTTTTAGATTTTACATATAAGTAAGATCATACCGTATTTGTCTTTCTGTATCTGACTTATTATAATGTCTTCTAGGTTCATCCATGCTGTTGCAAATGGCAGGATGTCTTTTTTTTAAGGCTTAATAACATTACAACGAGTGTGTGTGTGTGTGTGTGTGTGTGTGTGTCTATATATACATATCACGTTTTCTGTATCCACTCATCAAAACTACAATGAGATATCAGCTTACACCTGTTAGAACGGCTATTACCAAAAAGACAAAAGATAACAAGCATTGGCAAGTATGTGAAAGAAAGGGAATCCTTGCGCACTGTTGGTGGGAATGTAAGTTGGTGCAGACACTGTGGAAGACAGTATGGAGGCTCCTCACAAAACTAAAAATAGAGGTACCAGCAATCCCACTTCTGAGTATATACCCAAAGGAAATGCAATCGGTGTCTTGAAGAGATATTTACAGCCCCTGTACATTGCAGCATTACTCACAATAACCAAGATACGAAAGCAAACTAAGTGTGAATTATCAAATATAATACAGCTCTTTTTAAGTGCTTTCTTAACCCAGTTTTGAGCCCTGGCTAGAGGCTGGTCAGTTTCCTTGCTTGAGCAGCTGATTAAGTCCACGCTACACAAACTTCTCTTACTGGAAGAGCAGCAGCCCTTATTGTCCTTGGCCCAGGGACCAGATAGCTAGACAACTAGGGACGGTCCCTGTGTCCCCACACTCTCTAAATTATTCAAATTAGCCAGTCCACAGGGAACCTACAAAGCCTAGCTAAGCCCACCCTGCTTGCCATGAACAGGCTGCCCCCAGCACTCCAGCTTGCAATTACCCGGCCCCATGTGTGTGCCCCTAAGTGCTCCAGCCCGGCAGCCTTCTCTCCTTTGGAGTTGTAAGTAACAAAGCGTTCTGCTTTTCGTCAATCCGAATGTCAGTTTGTTAATGTGCCCCACCATCAGCAAAATCTTGAAACCTTATAAAACAACTACTTGCCGGGAAATTTTTATGTGCTGAAAGTATAACGTGGAAAAAGTTAACCAAAAGCCCTTCCCTCAAATAGCTTTCCTCTTCGTGGATTTTGAGGCAGAGAAAAACTGGGGAGAATATTTCTTTCATATATTACAGAAAAAGATTTTCTATCACTAGTATATGTAAATACAAATTAATAAAATATAAACATTCCAAAAGAAAATTGAAAGTGGCAATGAAATGTTAATTGACAAAGTAAAATTAGTAAGTCAAAAATCATGGGAAAATGTCAATGAAAACATTGCAAATGGAAATTTCATGTCTAACTTGTTTTCTAGTAAATTGATCATTATTATAAAAATAATACGAACTATCTGCAACTGTTTTTAATTAAAAAATTTAAAACATAAAACAAGGGCAAATTTTAGGTCAACTAAGCCCTTTTTACTATCAATGCGGCAATGATAAAAATTAGATAAAGGAGAATTGGTACTTCCAGCTCATAAAAGTTAAGACATACAGGACTGATAAGGTAAAATGTTCTATCTTTATTTTCTTTGACAGTTGAATAGATGTAGTTCTGAGCTGTACTATGAAACTTAACTCGAATTGATGTGCACCAAGTGATATTCTTTTTTTCACTGTTCATTACCCTGGTAATTACAGAATTGACTGAAAGCTTAGTTTAATTTGTATCAATAATCCCAAAACCATTTCAATATATGTATTTTTTCTTTTTGCCTCCTGATCAAAGCTTGCCTGATAACAGAATAAGTGTATTTATACCCTTGAATATCATCTGCTAAACCCACTGTGAGCTGGGTGTCCAGTGAATCCCACTGAAGTGATGATGGTTCTTGGCTTTATATGAAAATATTATATTAGTATTTCCCAAGCTTAATTTTTTTTCTTTTTTGCTCAGAGTAACTTATTTTTTTCAGAATTTAGTGGATACTATGAATGCAAGTCAATACTTAGTAGATATATTTGGAATAATAAACTATATTTTTCTCTGTTAAGAACTGTGAATCTTCAAAAAAACTCTAGTTCTAAAAAGAAAGGGATGAGTCAATAAAACCAACAATTTTATTGGGTATCTACTATCCATCAGTCAGTCTCATAATCCTTTCGCATACATTTCTTATTTAGCCCTTACAGTCAACTTGAGGGAGTTTACTCCTATTTTATGAATGCAGAAACTAAAGCTCAGATTGATTAAACAACATATCGTTGGTCACTGAGTAAGTGATGGGTAAAAAATTGTATCTGGCTCCAGAGCCAATACTCTCTCCACTTTTCCATACCGTTTGTTGTTTACTTTGGGTGGTATTAGAATCACTCAGTCAGTTAGGAGGCAGCAGATAACCTCGAGAATTCTAGACAATGAACCAAACTCTTCACAATGAGGCAAGTGCTAGCTGTGACGTGGTGAGATCGGCCCAAGTGCATCTGGATTGAATCCACTGAATGGAGTGAGCACAAAGATGAAATTTAATCTAACAGGTTGGTGTTAAGAAGGACAGCCAGATCTAAGCTAATTTAGCCATGTTTCTAAGAAGAAAATTCTGGGTATACTTGTCAGAAGAATCACTCGGATGTGAAAATAGACTCCAGTTAACGATCCAGTCTTGGACCGGAGTCATATCTCATAGTTTCTGTGGGTCAAGAGAGTCTGGGTACAGTTTAGACACGTTCTGTATATCAGGGTCTTACCAGGCTACAATCAAAATACCCACTGGGCTGCCTTCTCGTCTGGAGGCTTGATTGGAGAAGTGTCCACTTCAGACTCACTCAAGTTGCTGCAGAGTAAATTTTTTTGGCGTTGTAGGGCTGAAAGCCTCAGATATTTTCTGGTTATTGGACAGATGCCACCACAGCTCTGAGAGGAGACCCACAGTTCCTTGCCCTGAGACCCCGTCCATGCACGTTTGCGACATGACAGCTTGCATCTGCAAGGCCAGCAGGAGAGCAGGGGTGACTCTTGCAGCAAGAGATCATAGGTCGTAGGTCCTATATACACTCAAGGGAGGAGGATTACAGTATTGAATGGCAAATACGAATATCAAAGCCAGCAATCATGGGAGCCATACTGATCTGTCTCCCCTAGATGGTGAAACAGACTAATTTCCCTCTGTTTAGTACTGTGATGAGAGAAATGCCTCATCATGTTCTCAATACATCGGATGTTATGTATGGAATGGAAAGTGATCACTCTCAGTTCTTTGGCACATTTTTCAAAATTTGGCTACAGGGACAGTATATTCTCCTTTTTTCTTTCCTTTGTCGCTGGCTATACCTCTTTGCATATTGGAGGTCTCAAGGGTTACTTACCAGTTCATGCCCCGAAGGCATCTCCCTGTTTCAGTTTATTAGAGCCACACTGCAGCATACTTACTTCTCTGTCTCCTGTGCTGTTTCTCTCCTCTCATCTCTATGAATATTCACTCCATAAATTATTTTATTTGGTTTCATAGCTTTAAATCCATCTGTACATTGAATACTACCAAATTTATATTCCAAATCAAACTTCTCCTTTGTTTTTGAATATCCAGCAGCCTACTTAACATCTCCATCTAAGTCTCTCAAATGCCTCTGAAGGTCAAGTCCAAAAATGAACTCTTGGTCTTCCCTCAGAGTCTGTCAATCCTTCCCTATTACAATAAATAAGAAATCACTTCTTTCAGATATTCAGACCAAACCAAACAAAAACGAAACCTTTGTCTTATTTTTGAACTTTTTCTCTTTCTATCATAACTTGCAAATACTGTGCTGGCTCTATCGTCAAAACACATCTAAAATCTGACCACATCTTACTATTCCTACCTCAAAGACTCTGAGGCAAGCTATAAACATCTCCTTGGACCCTTGTGGTACCTCTTAGGGAATTTCCTGATTTCCTGCCCTTACCCTGCAGTCTCTTCTCAGTGCAGCAGGAAATTGATGGCTTTGTAATGCTCATCAGATCCTGCCAGTCCTTTGTTCAACACATTCCTCAGGCTTACAATTTAAGAGAAAGAGTCAAAAGTCATAGTTTTGCCTACATGAGCTTGAAAGATTTCATTCTCCACTGTTTATCTAATATCATCTCTCCCTATTATTCTTTTCTTGACTCACTCTTACTTTAGCAAAACTGGAAGAAAAACATTTCTGCTTTAGAGATTTTGTACTTACTACCTTTTCTACCTAAAATTCATTTCCCCAGATATCCACATGACCTGCTTCCATGTCTCTTTAAAATCTTTACTCAAATAGCACCTCCTCTATGAAGCTCTTCCTGTCTACTCTGTCTAAATGAACAACCACCCCATTCATCTCCCATCCTTGTCATACTGATATTCATAGCACTTATCATTTGACGATCCGTTTCTCTTGTTAATATATTTCTGACACCATTATATTTTAACCTCTGAAAGGGTATACATTTTTTGTAATTTTTTGAACTGCTAACATCTGCATAGTCTACTCCAGTTTCAGACATAAGTCAGTATTTGTTGAATAAATGAATGGACTAGGTCAATTACATTGATTGATTTCAAATGTAAACCAACTGTGCATTTTTGGGATCAATTCTACTTGGACATGATGCATTATCCTTTTTGGATATTGTTGTATTTGATTTGCTAACATTTTACTTAGAAATTTTGCATCCAAGTTTGTGAGGAACTAGAACTCTCATACACCGTTCATGAGAATGTCAACTAGTACAACAGCTTTGGAAAACATCTATCTTATAGCCTAGCCATTCTACTCCCATGTATTAACCAAAAAAAAGAAAGCGTAGGATGATACAAGTACTTGTACATAAATATCCATGATAGCTTTATTTTTAATTTCGAAAAATTGGAAACAATCCAAATCCCATCAATTAGTGAATAGCTAAACAAATTCTGTTATATTCATATAATGGAATACTACTCAGCAATAAAAATGAATGTATTGTTGAAATATGCTACAACTGGGTTACATTGTAAATATTATAATAATTCTAAGCTAAAGAAGCCAGCCCCCCCAAATACATACTGGATTATTCCATTTACGTCAAATATTAGAAAATGTAACGTAATCCATAGTGATAGGAAGTAAATTTGTGGTTGCCTGGAGACATAGTGGTAAAAGGGGTAGGAAAGAGAAATTAAAAAGTGGTGCAAATTAATTTTTAAACATGACGGAAATGTTCATTGTCTGGACTTACAGCTGCGTACACTTGTCAAAATGTATCAATTTATATA
Source organism: Propithecus coquereli (assembly GCF_000956105.1). NCBI lineage: Eukaryota > Metazoa > Chordata > Mammalia > Primates > Indriidae > Propithecus > Propithecus coquereli. The sequence continues at coordinate 1,597,946 of NW_012147919.1, forward strand.
CTTCAAATATGTGCATCTTATTGTATGTTAATCACATCTCAGTAAAGCTGTTTTTTAAAAAGGAAAGAAAAAGGTAATTGCTGCGGTACAATTGCATCGTGTCCCAAACCACAAAACTATCACTATCTACCCACGAATTTTTCAATTTAGAAATGCATTCAAAATACCATAATTTTTATATTCCACATAAGTTATGTCCTGCTTTTTAGTTCAATTCGGCTATAATGATGGTTAGGAATATATATTAGCTAATTCAAAAATATGTCATTTTCTTGAAGTGGTCATTTTAAAATGATTAGAGTGAGTTAGAAACTTTCATGTTACCTCAGTATTAAATTTTTTTCTAGCTCACATAGTGCAATATCTAAGCAGGAGCAGATAGGATAATAAAATCTTATTTATTGTAGCTGGCTTTTCCCACTACTTCTTTATTAGCCCAGTGAAATTGATAAGTCTAGAATAATATTGAACGTGAATAGTCAGTGAGTATATGAACTACTGTTTGAAAAGCTCTTTCCCCATATTTATTGATCATAGAAAATGTATACTTTCTGCTAGAATGTGTACATACATGCATGGTGTGTGGAAGTGTGTGCAATACATTAGTTATAACCTACGATTTATTCCTCTCTTGTTACATGGTCAAGAATATTGTTAACAAAAAGTGCATCTGAAGGGCTCCCTTTTCTCCGTCAGGAGGGACATTTCATGATGCTTTCCAATTTGTGTGACGAGACCCAACCTCCAATTCTCCATTGTCTGTGACTTCTGATTTTATTACTTGAGCACAAAATATAGTTTAGGAACAAAGTGAAAATAGACATTGTAATAAGTGAAGTTTGCAGGAAAAAAAAAAATCCATCAGCAAATAGATCTTTGGATGGAATCCAAAAATAATTTATCTGCTTCAGATGATCTTGGCTCAAGCGCTTTTAAGTCAAAATGTTTGCATGCACAATTCACAATGGCAAAGATTTGGAATCAACCTAAGTGGACATAAATTCATGAGTGGATGAAACGTGAACAAAACCCCGTCATTCACAGCAAAGTGGATGGAACTGGAGGACATGATGTTATGTGAAATAAGCTGGGGACAGAAAGTTGAACAGCGCATGTTCTCTTACGTTGAAGCTAAGAAGTTGACGTCATAAAAGTAAAAAGTAGAACAGAGGTTACTGGAGGCTAGAAGGGAATGGGGAAGTGGGGATAGGGAGAGATTTGTTAAAGGATACAGAATTACAGCTAGATAAGAGGAATAAGTTCAGGTGTTCTATGGTACTACCCGATGATTACAGCTAACAATGATATGTAGTTTCAAATAGCTAAAAGGAGGCTATTGAATGTTCCCAACACAAAGGAATGATAAATGTTTTGAGATGATAGATATCCTAATTACCCTGATCTAATCATGGTATATGTATCAGAACATCACTGTATACTCCATAAATATGTACAATTATGTGCCAATGAAAAAGTAAAAATATTTAAAAAGCCACACACAATCACATTGGATACTCTACTGATATATATATACACATATACACACACAGAAAAAAAATTTTTTTACAAGGATATAAATTATTTTCTGACGGCCTTCTGTAGTATTCAGGCATTTTTCAATTATCATGTATGTTCTTTATTCTTTGTGAAAAAATGTCCTTCCAAATGATGCAGAAACTGCCCAAACAATTTTCTAGCAAATGTCACTATAAAATAGAACACAATGTATAACCTTACAGAGTTATAGTTTGTGTAACTATGACTAATTATTTTTTAATTTAAAAATATATTCAGAGCGTGTGTTTGTTGTTCTTTAGAAAAATTAGTAAGTGGAGGTGCAGGAACCTAAACAGGCATATGTTCTTTCTTCTATTTCTCTTTCCACAGTTAACCTTCAGCCTTATTTTGTCCTTAAAGAGAATGACATTTGGTTACAAAGAAGTATTTTTTGGACTTCTCTTCCTAGAAGATGGAGTAAACGTATGTTTTCCTTTTTCTCTTGCTAAGTACAACTAAAAGCCCTGAACATTATATAAAAAAAAAACATAAGACAAAACTGAAAAGTGGAAACAGGGCAGCAACTAGCTAAAGACCTCCAGCTGGTGGTGAGGGGAGAGGGACAACCAGGTTGTCCCTGGGGAGCTGGGGGAGCTTCCTGGGTTTGTCTTTAGCTACTATCCCAGACTTAAAGCCAAAGGAGCTGACAAAATAGAATTGCAATGGGTGCACACACAGAACCCTGAATCGTGCTCTCTCTAAGCAAAGACCAGGTTAGGGGCAGCCTGGAAGGACAGAAAAGTTTTAAAATCCCTTTGCTGGAGCCAAACACCACAGAGAAATCTATGGCCCCACCTCATGAACAGAAGCAAAGGCTACATAGGGAGTCTATATTGCCATCATTTCCAGACCTTAACAAGGTCCCCCAGCCCCACACCAGGGGGGTGTCAGAGAAAGCCAAGTAGGGAGTGAGGACATCCATCCCCACCAGATAAGGAGCCCTCCCCACTCGCAGAGGGGCCTCCCCACTTGGCATTCTCGAAGTGCTCCTTCTCACCCAGCTGGGAGGCATCTGAGGAAGCCAGGTAGAAAGTTAGGACTTTCCCTACCGTGCAGAAGGAAGAGGCCACACCTCGCTCCACCCAGTGGTGTCAGCAGAGGCCATGTGGGGAAGACTAATGAGGCACTGCTGCCTCTTCCAGCCATGGAGATACCAGCAGAAGCCTCGTGGGAAGCTGGAACTCCTACCTCTACGCAGCAGTAAGGAGGAGCCTCCTGTCTGAGGTGTCAGTGGAGGTCAAAGAGGGAACCAAGACCTCTACCCCAATCTGGTAGTAATGAGGCGTCATTATCCCTTCTGCTGCTAGGACAACGTCAAAAGAAGCCAGGCAAAACAAAGGCTTGAATAATATCCAGGCCTTCGTAACACAATAACCCAGTATGTCCAGGTTTCCACTAAAAATAATGTCATACCAAGAACATCACAGATGGAATAAAAAAATAAATAGCTGCCAATACTGAGTGACAGAGGCGTAGTATTATTTGACAAAGATTTTTAGAAGGCCATGATAAAAAAAAGTTTTAACCAATCACAGACATTTTAAATAAATGAAAAATAGGAAGTCTGCAAAGAAATGTAAACTATATAGAAAAACCAAATGAGAATTTGAGAACTGAAAAATATGGTAATATTATTACTTTCCAACAGACTTAATGAGGCTATTCTTACCTTTATACAAAAACCAGACAAAAACAATACAGAAAAAGAAAACTATAGATCAATGTCCCTCATGAATATAGATGCCAAAACTCTTAACAAAATACTAATGGCAAATAGCAGTTAGCAATATGTAAGATGATTTACATAGGTTTTATTTTTATATTTTGCATCACGCTTTCTCAAATTTCAGTTCATGAATTGGACATACCAGAATCTTCTGAGAATTTTGAATTTTAAGAAAACTAATCTGAGCAAATTCCTTAGTCCTATTCTTACAGTATCTTACTCCATTGGTGTCTGTGTGTGTATTGGTGGGGGTCGTATCAGAAATTCAGCTTTTTAGTTCTACAGGTTCCTGAAATGCTCAGGTTTGGAAAACACTGTTTTAATGCATAAATTGACGAATTAACAAGTAAAGTATTTACGATCAGGAAATCTTCTTTAAGTTCCATCTGGACTTTCTACATGCTGGTCTCTGCCTGGAATGTCCTTTCTTCTCACAGGGCCCAGGCTTTATGGAACTCAGGAAGTACCATTCACATAGAAAATAGTGTTGAGTGCAGGAGGCACCCTTCCCACTGGGCCCTAGAGTGCTGTGAGCCCGTCACACTGAACCAACCCACCTACTCCCACAACTTCCTCTGTGTCCTCCAAGTCTCAGCTTAAATATTAATTCTCGAAGAAACCCTACCCAGAACCCTGCCAGGTTAGGTTAAATATCCCTGCCACTCTCCTAGCAGCTCATAATTTTTGATAACATTTATTAAAGTCAAAATTAAATAATGATTATTTTAAAAATGTTCTACTTTGTTAATTATCCTCTTTTCTGGAAATAGAGGAAGGGTTTAATCATTTAGGGCCCCATAATTTATGGATGAGAAACTGGACTTTTTTCAAGGACAAAAGGAAGCCGATAAAGGAAAATATGCATGAAAGAGAGAAACGACCAGATTCCCATTTGCAATGTCTAACTTAGCTGGAGTGTGGGGAGTGAAAAGGAGAGATGGCAGGAAGGACATAGCAGGCACGGAGGCCAGTGAGGAAGTCTGTGCAGAAGAGAGTCTGGTGGCATCTGGCATAGCAGTGAGGGAGATGGGAAGAGGGGACAGGCTGAGATCATAAAATGGATGGACCTGGGGAGGGGGAAGGAGGGATCAAAGATTTTGGATTGGAGGCCTAGGTGGAATCATATGTTCAGAAATAGAATGCAGGGCTGATTTCTGGGATGACGATGCATTTGGCAGTCAGTGCTGCACCATCTTATACTTAATTAAAATGTTTAATTCGATGCTAAGTAAGTATCTGATGGCGCGGTGAAATGGACATGTGGAATCTCGAGCAGCTGCATCAGCATGTCCTGGGAACTTGCTAGAAATGCAAATTATCAGGCCCCCACCCCCGACCTCCTGAATTAGAAACACAAGGGAGCTGAGAGAGTCCCAGCCATATGAGTTTTCCCAGGATTTCCAGGTGATTCTGAAAAACGTTGCAGTTTAAAAACAACTACCATAGTGCTTCAGTGTTTGGATATAAGTAACAGCCTCTGAGACGTTGGCCAGGTTATTTGATCTTTCTAAATATTCTTTTCCCTCCTATGTAAAATCAAGATTGCAAGGCTTAAATTATTAATAGGTAAAGTATGTAGCATTGTAATTAGCACATAGTAATAGTGCTCGATATTTTTTGGCATTAAAAAAATGTACCTATGTTACAGCCTTTGGTATCAAATACAACCGACTTCCTTGCTGCCCTGTCAGGAGGACAAATGCATGTAGAAAACCGGATTAAGTTTCCAGCAGGAAAAGAGCTACACGTTTCTTCTCCTATGTTCTAATCATAGCACCAAAGACCAAAGTAACTTTTTGGTAAAGTAAAGGATTAGAAGAATGCATAATTATTTTTCATGAAAGTGCAGGAAAGTTGATATTAAAGGCCTTTAAAGGGACAAATCTCAGCACGTTGCACTTTTATATATGAAAGTGATAGGCTGGTGCAGAGCTAGAGAAAGCACTGATCTGTAAGGCTGGTACTTTGATTAGAGGAAGGGCTACTGGAATCTAGTTAGGCATCTGTCCTTTTTTCTTTCAATCTCATCCTTAAAAGTTGTCCAGATCGGGCCAGCCCTGTTCGCCAGTTCTCAACTACAAAGAGTTGGAAGATGGTACCTGAAGACATCCCATCTTCTTCAATCATTTTAAAAGAAACTTTGGTGATAAAAGCAGGGCTGTGAGCAGGTACCTTTTAATTCATAGTTAACAAAAGAAACCATCTTCAATATGCATGGCCAAATACCAGGCCATTAAAAAAAAACTATCAGTATGATATGGGCTGTTAAGCATGGCTGCATGTGTGAGTATAACTGACTGGTAAAAAATAAATTGAACTCAAAAATACTAATGCTTTGCAAAAGTGGAGCAAAAGTGAGGAAAGAATACAAATTGCCAGAGATAATGGTTGCCATGGCAATTGTTCATCCAGACCCAAACTGTGGCAACTCAAGTACGAATAATTGAAAATGAAAGCCCTTAGTGTAGACCTTCCCCACTATGATTTCATTGTTGCTGCAGGCTTCGTTAGTGTGACTCAATATCCCCTCCTGGTCCTATGGAAGGCGCAACACAATTATAATTTGCTAAATAAGGAAGAGGGGGATTTGCTTAAGTCCCACTGGGAGCAGCAGGTAGTCTCTGAAATCATCATCTTTTGCTAAATATACCAGACATTTCAACATGGAGTGACGTGGGTTGGCACAGTTGTTCTGATGCCCCACTCCCCACAATAACAAGCGTTTTCCTTCTACTGAAGGTACATCGTGGTAGGATTTTTGAATCAGGGTTGCAAAGAAGAGGCAGGTCACCAGCCGCTCAGTTTTCCTTCCTACGCATGGTTATCGATAGCCATATCGCCCACGTAATCACCCATCTGTTTGAGAGGGAATGGATGCTCACAGCATCATTTAAATGAAATGCACCTGTTTGTAGAAAGGCAAGCATAATCTAGTTTGCAAGTGTTCTTGGCTCTCAAACTTGCCTTTACTGATTCAATGTGTGTGTTTGTTTTTCTTTCATAATCAAATAACTCTGACTCCAGGCTTTCCAAATTCATCTTTTCAACTTTCATATGTCATTCTTTGGATAATCTTTACAGTATCAAAGGTATTTGGGGGAGGAAAACTAAAGGAAATAAAAGAATCCTTTAGGAAGAGAAAGGGATTTTGAAGGAGAGGAAAGGTGCAGGAAATGAAGTTGCTCACTTTCCTAAATTTTGTAACCATATTTTAGGATCTTTTCATCTTGCATGGTTGGTTGGTGAGAAATGTTAACATTTGCATTTCAAGGTAGACAAAGGCTTTTACTGATGGCCAGTAACTGGGGAAGCTTAATGAGAACTTACAGTGGTTGGATTTGTTAACAACTTGTTTTCTGTAGTAGCCAGGCAGCAGAAGGCTTTGTGCACACAAATACAGAAAGTGTACTGCTTGTTAGGTATCATAGCTAATTAGCTAGAACCCGAAAAACTTCTGCTAATGATATTTTGATGCCAGGAGAGTTTGAGAAATTTCACTTCAGTTTGGATGTTTTTAAATGATAGGTATTGCCAGAAGTTATACACACACAAAAAAACAGTTAACAGGGGTTGATCCTTAGAGCTATATGCCTGGCCTGTTTTATCATTGAATTCTTACCACACCACCATGAGGTGGCGTATCAGTTTTTTACTGTTGTTGCAACAAATTATCACAAACTTTGGCTTGAAACAGCACCCGTTTATTATCTCGCATTTCCATAAGTCTGATGTCCAATATAAGTCTCACTGGGCTAAAATCAAGGTGTGCAGTGTTTTATTCTTGACTGGACAGTCTGGGGAAGAAATCTGATTTCAGCTCATTGAAGATGTTGATAGAATCTAGTTCTTCGTGGTTACAGGAGTGAGGTCCAGATTTCTCCCTGTCTGTCATTTAGGACCACATTTAACTAAGTGAGCTAGCAACATAGTATCAAATCCTTCTCCTGCTTGGAATCTGACTTCTGCCACATCTCTTTGCCTCTAGCTGCCAACAATTCTTTGCATTTAAGGGCACATGATTGGACCAACCCAGTTAATCCAGAGAATCTTTGTTTTTAAAGGTCATTGATCAGTACACTTAATTATATCTGGAAAGCCCATTTGACATGTAATATCACATAGGCACAGGTTCCAGGGATTAGAAGGTGGAGATTTTGGAGAGGCCATTATTCTGCTCATGAAAGAGGGGTAATACCATTATCTCCATTTTGCAAAAAGAAGGTACTAGTTAAGGGTGGTTAAATAACCTGCCAGAAGTAACACAACTAGTAAATGGCAGAGGCAGGATGTGAATGCTGTTCTGACTCCAGAAACCAATCAGTCAACCAAAGCCTGCCTTCTTTGCTTCCTTCCTTCCTCCTTTCTTTAACATCTAGGTACTGAAAACTTGAAATTGTTGAGGGGCACAAACATAAGTCATGGCTAGATACCCGGGCTAATGAACAATTGCAATTTTCATTTTAAAAGGAGGAAAGATGGGACATGTGTTGCATTTTTTATAGATGAAAATAAACTTTGCATTTGGTTAAATGTTAATATACAGCTTTTTATCTCAACGAGAAAATGTGTTCAGGTCAATAAACAATGGCCTTCATTGAATGATAAAGAGACTTCAGGAATGGGAGCCAATAGGTATTTCTTTATAGCCGATAGTTCTTAAGTCTAAGGACTCAAAGGAGTTTAACAAGTAGGCTTTAGGGATCCATTACTTTTGATTTTGTATTCAAATTTTAATATGTGTACATTTGTCTAGGAAGGATATCATAGGTTTTTATCAGGTTTTCAATAATCTTAATCTAACTT
>NW_012147919.1:1609541-1611632 GCF_000956105.1 Propithecus coquereli
TTTAGTAATATTTTAAAGTAACTCTCCCCATATAACAGTAATAAATATTTATTGATTTGGAGAATAAAGTGGAAAGATTAGATAAATATAAAACAGTGCATAACATTTTCCTCAGTCAACTCTTGTAATATTTGATGTGGATTCTTCTAGCCTTTTTTTCTCTCTTTATGTGTATGTGCTTTTATGAATATGTATGTGTATAAAATTTTGCTCAAGTTTGCATAATACACATTATGTTGTACATACGCTTTTATGAACTCTATTAGAAACTGCATTTTTCATTAACATTTTATAACATTTCTTTTTGTCAATAATGGCAATATTCTGGTTGATGGATAAAACTATTTTATTAGAATTATTCGTTGTTTTCAATGTTTTACTATTGTAAAGCACTTCAATAAATGTTACATGACATTTTCTTCAATTGACATTATCTTAATTAACCCACAAATGTTATCTCTTCTTAAATCTTCAAAGAAAAAAATTAAATGTAAACTTAAGAATTTTTTTAATGAAAATACATATTTATTTAGAAAGGCTGTTTATAGAAGAGAAAAATGAATAATGAAAATAAAATTTAAAAAATGAATGATGAAAGACAATTTGGAAAGTCAAAAAACAAAGTTATAGTTATTACTGTTAGTTATGTAGTTATCTTAATTTCTCAGTATAGTTCATTTTATAAAACTTTATTTAAATATTGCTTTTTCCCTTCAATACATAGAGAGAAGAGTCCACGAATAGCTAAAGCTTAATGGTTAGAATATCATGAAAGTTTGTCAAGGGCTTCATTTGTGGAAGGAGCTCATGGAAAATTGAAAGTGTATGCTATAGATTGTTAGGACTCATGAGTTAGAGCGTCAGTTTTGCCTTCTTTTTGACCTTGAGTGAGTCACTGAAATCTCCGAAGTTATAGTTTCCAAATCTATATGATGGCATGATTATACTGAATCCCAACTTGGAGAGATGTAGAAGGATCTAGAAAATAGTAAGCATTAAAATGTTATGTAAAAAGTTAAGCAGTGGGTATATTCTTAAAGACGCTTTTATTTATTCACTTATTTATTTATTATAACTTAAACTTTTGATTTTAACGTAATTAGGTATTATTACACAATTGTAAATATATTAATAATACAGAGAGATCTCATGTACCCTCCAGTCAATTTCCTCCAATAATAATATCTTGCAAAACTATAGTACAATTATCATAACCAGGATATTGACATGAACAGAATCAAGATTCGAAACATTTCTGTCACTACAGGAACCCCTCCTGTTGCCCTATCGTAGCCACATACACTTTCTTCCCACCCTTGCCTTCATCTCTAACCTCTGGCAACCACTAATCTATTTTCTGTTTTGATAATTGTGTTATCTCAAGACTGATTTGCAGTTGGAATTATATAGTTTGTAACCATTTGGAACTAGCTTTATACTCAGCTTTTATACTCAGCATAACTCTATGGAGAGTCATCAAGATTGCTGTGTCTATCAATGTTAGTTCCTTTTCATTGCTCAATGATATTCCATCATACGGATATACCACAGTTTAACTGTTCACCTTTGAAGGATACCTAGGTTATTTTGAGTTTGGGGCTGATACAAATAAATCATTTATAAACATGGTTGTACAGATTTTTGTATAAACATCAATTTTCATTTTTTTCTGGGATAAATATCCAAGAATACAAGCACTGAGTCTTACACCAGTTGTATGTTTTTCAAAGTAACTACCAAACTATTTTCTACAGTGGTTGTACCATTTTATAATACTACAAGAAATAATAATTTTTACATAGGTATGAGACTTAGGTCACTGTTCATTTTTTGCCTATGGATGTCCAATTACCCCAGGACCATTCGTTGAAAACTCAGTGGCATTTATCATTGAATTGCTTTCGCACCTTTGTAAAAAATCAGTTGAGCACATTTGTGTGGGTCTATTTCTTGGTTTTCTGTTCTGTTGCATTGATCCGTGTGTCCACTTTTTGCCAATATCGCATGGTCTTGATTCCTGTAATGATACAGCATGTTTTGAAACTGGGTAGACTCATTCTTCCCACTTTTTGTTATTTTCCATGATAGCTT
>NW_012147919.1:1622452-1624467 GCF_000956105.1 Propithecus coquereli
TTTTTTTTGTGGCGAGAAAGAGCCGGTGTGTTTGAAGAACAGAGAACAGAAAGAAAATCACATGTGGCAGGACCTTGAAGAGTGATGGAGAGGGTCTTAAAGGGTTAGGAAGTAGAGAGACTCCAGATGCTCTAAAACCGTGGTAAAGACTGGATTTTACTCAGTGCAGTGGGAAGTACACACTTGTCATAAAGGGACTCTGGTATGACACCAAGAGACACAAATAGAGGTTGTGAACTTCCTTTACAAGCAGCGAATATGGAAGATTTCAGAATTCTGTGAAGCAGAAGTTAACAATTGATGTCTCTTGTCGTGCAGGGATGGCTTGTGAAGACTCCAGTTTTCCACAGGGTTAAGAGTTTATCCGCTGTTCTAAAAGCACAGGTTGTGTCTTCATGGCTTCTGCCAGCTTGTCTGGAGGTTAACTTTCTTTCCAGAAATTATGCCACTTGGAATATTGAGTTTATATCTTGATGGGAGTCTCTTATTGCCCTGGCATGGAGGATATTCTGAGCTCAACTACTTCTACTAGCATTTTCTGTTTATAAATGTAATGTATATTTGCTGGATCAAATTGAAACAGAGAAAAGTAAATATCACCTGTAATCTCACCTCTTATAGTTAATTGTAAGATATGTCTTTCTATTGCCATTTCCCTGTAATTATTATTATTAAATCAGGTGTATGATGCAACTACCACTTTAAAACCTTATTTACTCACTTTATGTTGTAACCTGAATGTAGATGGGCCTTGTTGCACTCATCTTCAAGCCAGACTTAGTGTTTTATTGCACCTGCCACACACAAACACACTTCAATTCAAATACATTAAACAGCGATATGTATCTTTATTGAAGATTATCTGTAATATAAAAGAAGAGGTTTTATTGCATTTATCACAAAACTTAATGTTAAACATTTTAAATCCTTTCTTTCATTCCCCCCAAACAATGGAATTACTCCTGATAACTTCCTTATCTTTGTTTTCTTCTTGCCTTTAGTGCTTGTATTTTTCCCTTGTTTCTCTCCCCTTCCTTTAGCATCTTTCTCCCTAATGAATGTATAACAGAGGTTACAAACCCCCTCAGGTTTGCCAGATCTCCAGAATTATGTAAAAATTGAAAAGATAGGTTATGCAAAATATAAGTTACATGGCTTTCTTCTAAATCTTCAATTATTGCTCTTCCTTTGTGCTCCATTCTCTTCATCTTGACTTCACATTGTACATTTCTTGAAATTCTTCTCCCCTTTAATGTCATCAGTTTCCTCATCTCGATCTTTCTTCTCCTCTGTATTATAGGATGTCTTTTTGAACGCGCTTACTCTATTATGAAATTGAATTATTTTTAGCATTTCATCTCCTGTTCTTGACTCCATTTGGGCTTTCTAAAATAAACTTGTAAATGTTTGAATAGATGTAGATTTGCAGAAAAATTGTGAGGATAGTCCAGAGAATTCCCATGTCCCCCAAAGTCAGTTTCTCCTACTATTAAGATCTTAAGTTGGGATGGTGCATTTGTCATAACTGATGAATCAATAGCGATACATTGTTATTAACTAATGCCCATACTTTATCGAGGCTCTTTATTATTTTATGTAGTGTGCTGTTCCATTACCCTATCCAAAATGCTGCATTGCATGTGGTCCTCGTGTCTCCTTAGGTTCCTCTTTGCTGCGACAGTTTCTCAATCTTTCCTTGACTGTAGTGACCTTGACAGTTTTGAGGTGTGCTGGTTTGGAATTTGTTAGAATATCCCTCAGTTAGGATTTGTCTGATGTTTTTCTCATGATTAGACTTGGATTATGTTTTTGTTTTTTTGGGAGAAAGACCACAAAGGTAAAGTGTATCATTTTCATCCCATCATATCAAGGGTAGATATTATTAACATGATTTATTGCAGTTGATGTTAAGCTCGATCACCTTGCTGAGATAGTGTCTGTCAGATTTCTCCACTGCCAAGTCGTTCTTTTTCTCCCCTTGTGCACACTTTACTCTTTGGAAGAAACTCACTATG
>NW_012147919.1:1625207-1640543 GCF_000956105.1 Propithecus coquereli
ATGGATATACATCCTACGTCTACAGATTTGCCTTTTCCGGTCATTTCATACAAATGAACTATAAAATACGTGGTCTTTTGCATCTGTTTTCATCTAGATATGTTCATGTTTTTGAGGTTTACGCCTGTTGTTGCAGGTATTGGCAGTTAGTTTATTTTGTTGAATAGTGTTTTTTTTTATGGATATATCACATTTTATTGATCCACTCACCAGTTGCTGGACATTGGGTTCTTTCCACTTTAGAATAATTACATGAATAATAATGCTATGAACATTCATATGCGAGCTTTTGTATGATGTTCTTTCTGTTTCTTCATTTTTGCATGGGGGAGGCTTGTGTATTTCCAGCATTTGCTGTTGAGATGAAATCGCTCAGTGGTTACGTAGGCTCTGTCTTAATTTTTTTTTTTTTTTTTTTTTTAGGTTTAGGTAGAGGAAAATGGGATAGTATTTATTTGTTCATATTTTTGCCTTTTTAGGATTTCTAACAGCCTGGGGAGAGTGTAGGGGCAAAGGTGGGGGCACAGCTAGCAGCAGTCTTTGAGACTTTCCTACAATTCAGGAAAGTTTCAGCATGTGCTGTGGTAGGCCATCGTCTCTAGTCTATTTGCAAAGCACGTCTGAATTTAACCCCTTCTCTCCATCTGTCACACTGATCAAGCAATATCATCTTTTGCCTACATCATTGCAGTAGATACCTTCTTGGATCCTTGTCTATAGGTAGGGAGATCTCTTATAAATGAGATTATTTCACTCACCAGCTTGAAATTGTCTAGTGGCTTCTCAATGTACAGATTTAAAATCCAAATTCCTTATTATTGCTTAAGAGGCTCTGTGTGGTATCCTTAATTATCTCATGTCCTTATCACCTACTACTCTCATTTGTTTCCTTTACTTCTTTCTTACCAGGGTTGTTCTTTCCTCCTATATTCTGGAAATGCCCTCTGCCTAAACACCCTTTTCTCAGAAACTCTTAGCTGCCCCTATTTCAATGTAGACTTCTCAGCTCAGATGTCTTCATGCGGTCACACGTGCTTTTCTCGCCATCGACTGCATGCCCATTTTACCATTCCTCCATAGCACTTATCACAGTCCTTGACCACTTAGTTTATCCATTTGTTTGTTTATTGTTATCTTTATCCTGTAGATTGGAATCCCTATGAAAGGAGGAGCCTCATATGTCTCATACTCAATCACATTCCCAGTGCTTACAGTTGGGTTTGGCACTGGATAAAAATTTGCTGATTGAAAAGCTATTTGCTTGTCTCTGGTGAGCTCAAGGGCAGCAGCTACAGTTGAGCTGCCGCATTGTGTCTCGTTGGATTCTCCTCATCAATGCACACTGAGAGTAAGCACTGTCTGGTCATAAACTTCCTACTCAACTGAGATGAGCTCTCCTGATTTAGCCTACAACTTCAGAAATGTCGAGGTGACCATGATAGTAACCATAATCATGACCCCCATCCCTCCAAGTTTTACCTTGTGAGTTAGGAGGTGTTAGTAGAATATTCCTTCTTTTGATTTGCTTTCTGGGTCATATTCGGTCATTTCTCAATGTGGGAGGCTGCATATATAGTAGACTGAGACTCCTTGTGAGTGAACTGACCCATGGTATCCACTGATGATATAGGTTTTTCCCTATTTTTAAATGTGTTCTTTATAAGTTGTTATCAATGTATGTGCGTATGAATGTGTATGTGCTCACACACTTACAAATGTCAGATACTGTGGTAGGCAGATTTCTTAATGGCTCCGATGTCCTTTGCTCCCTGGTGTGACTCTGGTGATTATTTTATATGTTATATGATGAAAAGGATTTTGCAAATGTGATTAACTAATCAATTGAGTTTAAGATAGGGAGAATATCAATGCAGGCTCAGTCTACTCATATCAACCCTATAAAAGCAGAGTGTTTTCTCTAGAAAATAAATTTAGAGAGATTCAAAGCATCAGATTTCAGCAGGAAGGAGATTCTCCACTGCTGACATGGAAGGCACCTTAGTGGCCTCTAAGAAATGAAAATTGTCTCTAGCCAACGGCCAGCAAAAAAACAGAGACCTCAGTCCTATGACCAAAAGGAACTGAATTCCACCAGCCCAAATGAAGTTGAAATCAGATTCTTCCATAGAGCCTCTCAGAAAAGGACACAGTTTTGCTGATACCTTGATTTTTGACCTTGGGAGACCCTAACCAGAGAACCCCTCAATGCCACCTGGACTTCTGACCTACAGAGTATGAGATGATAAGTGGGTATTGGTTCAGGCCACTAAATTTGTTGTGATTTTTCACACAGCAATAGAAAACTAATTCAGATAGGTTTTTTAAGCCATGATCCACCTAGATAAAATTTTTATGTTTACCGTATTTCAATTACTTATGTTTATTGTTCTTAGTGAAGCTGATGCTTTTTTCTTATAAGTGCTTTTGAAAAAGTGAGCTCCCATTTCCCACACCAATTACAGGGTATAGTTGCCTAGTTTAACTTTCTGTCAGCTGTCCACTTTTTGGAACTATTTTTGCAATAGTGTTAATTATTTGCAGGCCAAGGGATGCTGTTAAATGTTGTTTGAACGATTTTTGATGGTAAGAACTGACAGGAGATTTGTTGCTTGTTTGTGAAATTCCCCTGATTTCTGCAATTCAATCTCACATCCCATTCATTCAACAACAACAGCTTCAGGTTTTGCCTTTGTCTCTCAGTCATTGTGCTTTCATTGTTCACTTGAGCCGTGAGTTGTTCATTTCTGACAAGTGTGTCTTTGGGTTCTGCTTCTGGTTTTGTCAGTTATTACACGTCGGGGCCAGAATAAGGGGTCAAGAAGCGCTCGCCCTCCAATGTAACACTGCTTTGGTTTTACTGAACCAGAGGTTGCTTAAAAAGTTTTATAGAAGAAGGAAAGTTTAGTGGCTAGATTGCTGCCACAAAGAGAGCAGAAAATCAAGGTCTATAATTCTGTCACTATAAAAAAATCCAGTCTCAATTTGGTGTTCTGAGAATCTTAACGTAAGGCAAGACACATAGGATCAAAATCACTTTTACTCCTTGGCTAGCTGTTCATCATAAGTAAATTATTTATTCTCTCTGTGATTTAGTGTTTACATCCATAAAAATGACATAACAATACACTAATTACCTAGAAATTTAGCACTTCTTACATCTTTTCCTTAGCACTGGTTCTCAAAGTGTGCTCCCTGGACCAGTAGCAGCATTGCCTGGGAACTTAGAAATGAAAGTTCTCAGTTCCCAACACAGACTTAATAAATCAGAAACTCTGAGTGTGGAGCCTGACAATCCATGTCTTAACAAAACCTCCAGGTGATTCCGTGGGAAAGTTTGAGAACCACTGCAATTGTGTGCCTAACGTCATCCTAGCACTGGGCCTAACATGTACATAATAGATATTAGCTGACTTCACTAATGCACATGTGAATAAGAGAAGGATGATACGAATGACAGAAATTAACAGGAGATGTAAAGACATAGAACAAAGGAGTTCTTTGATATATGTGATTTGTTTTAAAAATCCAACATAAATTGTTTTGTATCTTTGCTCTTTTTTTTTTTCAATTGTGAATTTTTATTGTACACTTTGGTTAGAGAATTCAAGATTTCTCTATGACAAGAGACAATAATGGTTCCCCTGTTGACATTTGTCAGGTCATCATGCCTGGCGACCTACTATTGCTCTTCAGCTATTACATTCCACCTGTGTTGAAGGGTCTGTCCTCAACCCATTAAAAAATATGTATGGTCCTCAGAGGTATTTAATACTTTAAAGGCATTTAAAACCCTCAAAGATTAGTGAGTAATTAGCTTTCATGCCTAATGTGCAAACAGCAGAGGCGTCTTTGATCTTGGCTCATTCGATGCAATTTTAATGTTCACAGCTCTGAGATCTGCAGCCAACAGTTAAATAAACTTTGACACTGAGAGCAGACATGTCAACAAAGGTACAATCGAATTTACTATTGATTGATCCACCAGTTAATTTCCTTTTAGTTTAGACATTGGTAAAACAGGTGTCTTGCACATTTGTACTATACATATGTACAAAGTTCCTACAGCTTTGAAGGCCCCTTGGCCCACCCCTGGTTGCCCACAGAGTATAACTTGTGTTTGAGATGCATGCCTGTGACCAGTGTGACTGGTGGAATCATTCTGGGCTGACCAAATTTGGTTTCTCTTCTGGGTGCATTATGGTGTTCATTTCTCATGTGCCTGAGAGGTTGATTCTGTTTCAAAGCCTTCACTGGTCATCATAGACAGTGATACTGATTTTTCTGTGGGATTTTTAGGAATAGCTACACATTGCTGCAACCCCCTGTCTCTGTTGTTGCCTGTAGTGTCATTATGGGAAGCTGTGGTCAGCTACACTGCTGGCTGCACTTTCTCTGTTGTCTCTGTTGGGCGGAAAAGTAAGGGAGACCCTTTGGTGGAAAGAATCTCTTCCTTCTTGAAGTCAAACTAAAAACTTATAGTGCCTATTCATATTAATAGTTTCCTGTATAACGCCATATATCTACACACACACACACACACACACACACACTTATCCACATATATATCTGCACATATATATGAATTTATGATTTTGTGTATATGTATGTATATACGTAAAATAAAACTAGAGAGTGTTCATTCATAGGAATTTTTTTTTGAAAGTCATTTTGGCTAGTAACCCATGTATAGTGACCCACTGGAGTCTTGTCCAAAATGTTGGCTTAGGTTAAACTTTGGAAGCAAGACCATCATCTCTTTTTTCTTTGAACAAAAGTATAGAGTTGTAAAGGCTTAGTAGGGAATTTAAGGCAGGGCCTCCAGATCTTGATGTTAGGTATTTCCTCATATGTTATACATTTTCTCCCAATATGTCGTGGACTCTGACATCAAAGAGTCATGGACTTGAATCCTTGTTTGACCATTTACTAGCTATATAATCTTGGCCAAGTTACATAAGTTGTTTTGGCCTCATCTGATCTGTTAAATGTGACCCAGACAGATAAGAATAGCTATACATCAAGGTGTAATAGGAAGATACCTGGTATGTGGTAAAGGTTCACTAAATTTTAACTACTTCCCATGCAGCAGATAATGAAATTGGGACAAATATTAGCTAACTGTGCATTGTCTAAGTGCTTCATTGAGGCCTTTGCTTAAATGCTACCTCACCAGAAGATCCTTCTCTGACCAGCCCTGATATAGTAGCCCTCCTACTCAGTTTCTCTTTAATATTTATTTTGAGTTATTTTTTTTCTTACAGGAATTATCTACATCCAAATTTATATAGAGAGTTGTTTACTTATTTTGCTTTTGTTGTTTATTTTTCTTCCCCTTTGGACAAGATAATGTGTTCTATGAGGGCAAGAACTTGTCATTTTACTGAATTATTTGCAATCAAACAAAACATTACCTGGCAGAAAATAAGAATCTAATTAAATTTGTTAATGAATAAAGTATATGATGAATAAATAAGTGAATGAAGTTTATTCAACATGCCATGACACTTGAGATAGAAGGGAGATACATCATGCCAGGGACCAGTTATTACTACGGATCATGTTTAGTACATGGAAATATGTCCATTGTAGTGTCTAAGTGTAGAAATAAATTTTTATTTTTTTATATATTAAAACATATACTCAATAAGTTGGAAGCTAAAAGTAGTGTCTATAAAATTATTAAAATGTGGCATTTTGGAAAAGAATAAAGCAGAATTTTAATTGAAGAAAATTTCTGTGGTACCTTTCAAGGAAAGAAAAAAAACTTTCAGTGCAAAACATTCAGATATTGGCGATGGTAGCACCACGACAAAGTTTCCCATACAACTACAGATTTAAGTCATTGATTTGTTGTTATTGGCTGTCCAGGCAAGTAGCCTTGCTCCAGAGTGTTTAAGGGAGGTTGAATCTCCAACATAGATGACCTTGTTCTAAGGTTGATAATGGTCTCTAAATGACTCTTTAGGTCTTTTTCAAAGTTCCTGGATTTATGGAGGTCATTATCCTGGGTGATTTTGTTAATTGGAAATTTATCTGGAAGGGTTGTTAATAGAACAAGCCATTATTGAATCTGCTAGATGACACCAGGGGTGTTTCTTTTTTCCTTTTTTCCCCCGTTTGGCTGTGACCTTAACTGTAGGTTGTTGTGTTAATGTCTCCAGTTTCAGTGTCAGGGTAGTTGCTAATTGACAGGGTAAGTGGGGTGGTGTGATATGGTGCACAAAAGCACTCCCTAAGCTGTCCCAGACATACTTCTGAAATGTACTAAAGCAGAATAGAGATTCGTCGGCCATCTGCTGAAATGATGGGGTTCCTGGCAACCTCTTTCAAGTCAAGGGAAACAGGTTCTTCCTGAACAGCAAGAATGTAAACAGTATGGGCAGTCCCTTTAATAAAGATGGGTCTGCATAATTATATTTGGAAAGACCCAAATCGTAATCATGAAAGATGAGAGACAAATAGATTTCATAAGTCTCTGTGTAACTCTGGCTTCAAATTCCAGCTCCAATCTTGAGTAATTTTGTGACATTAGGAAAGTCTCTTATAATCTTACAGTGCCCACATTTCTTTATCTGTAAAATGGGACCAATAGTAGTAACTACTTTGGAGAGTCATTGTCATGATTAAATAAGTGACTATATGTAGAATATTTAGAATAGCACATCACGTACAAGTGTTAAGTAAGTTGAATTAGTTATTGATTGCTACATAACTAATGACTTCAAAAGTCAGTGGCTTGAAACAACCATATATAGAGAGTTGCATAATTATATACTTGTGTGTGTGTGTATGTATAGTTGTATACTACATAAGTACATAAGAGCATAAAAATATAAAAATATATAAAATATATATGTCTGTTTATATATACATATGCATACACACACACACAGACACACACACATACACACATACATATATATAAAATCTCACAGTGCCTGGAGGTCAGGAGTTCAAGAAGGGCTCAGATGAATGATTTTGGTTTCAGGTTTCTCTTGGGTTCTGGGCTGCAGTCATCTGAGTAGTTGACTGGGACTGGAAGATCCCCTTTCAACATAGCTCACACACACGGCTGTTGTATTGGCACTGGCTATTGGCAGGAGGCCTTCGTACCTCATGCCATGGTGGCTGGTGTCCCTCAGAGAAAACAGTGCAAGAAAACAAATAGGATGTGACAATACAAGCTATGTCCTACCCTCAAAATCACACCGTCCTTCCCACTGTGTTCTTGTGGTCAGCCAGGCCACACCTAATACAGCGTGTCAGGAAACTACACGAGGACATGAATCCCAGGGGGCGAAGACTTTTGAGGGCCATGTTAGAGACTGGCCACCTTAAACGTGCTGGCTACTATAATGTATTTTTTCAAGAACTAATGATAATCAGTCTAATTCAACTAATAGAATCTGAAGAGAACAGAGATGGGCTGGGAAGAAATAGGTTGGATCCCTGAGAATGTTGTGAGTTGGGCCGAGGAGCTCAGACTCTCATTCTAAGGCCAACGGGAAATCACTGAAGGGGTTTCAGCTTGAGGGTGAAAGTCAGACTTGCTTTTGGCAAAAGTCTGACTGCTGTGTGGATAATGGACTAAACACCTGTGCCATGCTGATGGTTTGGAACAGAGAGAAATGTAGGCGGTAGACCAGCAAACTTCACTGATTGGTTGGGTTTGGGAGTAAACTGAAGAAAGATAACAGTTCCCAGAATTCTTGCCTGGCAATCACAGATGTGAGAACATTGTGAATGAAGAATAAAAACACGTTTGAAAGTAGAAGATGAATTTTTTTTAGCTTAGATCCTGTTACGTTTGAGAAGAATTGAAAAGAGGTCTAAACGAGAAAGTAATCTGTTGACATGAGTAGTGAGGTTTACAAATATATCTCTTAAAATTTTCCTTACCAAGGATAGCCTCAAAAATTAGCGAATAAAATTGAATTTGCCAATGACAACAGTCTTTGCAAAACTGAGAGGTGAATTCTTTCTTCACTGATGTTGGGGTGTGTTTTGAATGTCCGCTGTTCTCATGGTGTCTGGTTCCTGTAAGCTGGAGCATTCATCTGGTTCTTAGGTCTAGCGGTGACTCCCCCTGGGAGACCTACATCAAATGAAGCATGCCTTGCCTCGAACCCTAGCACCTCCAAGACAAGGTCAGGAGCCCCACCATAAGGAATCAAGAAGGGTGGAACACGGTTGGTGACTTCTTCTGCGTCAGGGGGGTCACAGAGGTGTGGTGCATTGCCCCCACCATCTGGCTGTGGCCTCAGCCGGGGAGAAATGAGGATCTCTCACAGCTGGGGCCCTAAGACAGCCAAGCAAATGATCTTGCTGCGTGGACAAAATGTGTGAAAGATTTCACCAGTGCATCTCTCTGACAGTTCCTGGCGTTAAAAGACGCAGTTTTCTATACTCAGCTATTTTTAAAAAAATTTTTAGTTGTTGGTGTTCTTATTTTTCCCCAACAGGACACCATTCCCCCGCTCTAGAGGTGAGGAGATGCTTTATCTCTCTGTTCTTGAGACCTGAGAGAATTTCTTCCCGGGTAAAGATTTCAATGGTGCAGCTGCATGGCTTGTCAGAGGGCGTATAAAAAGAACCAGATGCCATAAATCCTTCCTGGATGTAAATAAATAGAATAAAATAGAACTAGGTTTCTAATGGGTTTCTAGGGACAAACAACCAATTGAACAAGTATTTATTGACATGCTATGTGCCCGGCATTGTCACATGGACTCTTGACAGTGGTAAGTGGAATATATAAAAAAAATACAAGGAATACAGGAGTGAACAAGGAATACAAGGAATGCATCATCTTTTTTTGTAATCTATCGATACTATTTCTAATATCATTAAATATATTTCTTTTTGGTTCTTTCTGTTATTGCCGCTATTATTACTACCACGGATGCTGCCGCTTCAATGGCTGCTACTATTATCACCACCAGAATTACAGTACTTTTCTCATAGAGTTTTTGTAATGATTAGTGAGCATTTGATAAATTGTAATTATTATTATTTCTACTGGGATCATGACAGTAATGAAAGATACTGCTATACTCATTTTACTAATTCTTGCTGCTATTTATTTAGTATTTTCTATATGTCAGCTGTTGTACTCGGCTTTTCTATACATGTCTTTACTCAATCCTTTCTTTTACCCTGTGACCTTGTTTAAATGAATTATCCCTACTTTCTAGATAAGAAAATTCAACCAGAAAAATGTTGAACATTTGGCCCAAGTGGTTAAGACAAGGAGTCCGGTTCCAGGGGAAAAAAAAAAAATTTGACAATTGACTTATTCACACTAAAGCTTATACTTCATGATATAGTCTTCTCGCCAAAATAGAGGCTCTTTAGCCGACATTTTTATAGACATTTGGCTTACACAATATTATTTTTTACTACAAATTAGGGGACATCATTTTAAACTGGAAGAATTCATACATCACACACAAACATACAAACTGAATTTATGGACTTTTTTTGGAAAAAAAGAATAAGAGTGGCCACCATTGCCCCATAGTTTTTTTCTTTTATTTTCCTTTTTTTTTTTTTTCACATTGACACATTGTAATTGTCCATATTCTGGGGGTACAATTTGATGTCTTGATACATATATACGTTGCACATTTAGCAAATCAGGGTATTTGGCATAGCCATCACCTCATTCATTTTTCATTTCTCTGTGGTGAGAATATTCAAAAGCCCCCCTTCTAGCAATTTTGTAATATACATACTTTACTGTTAACCACCGTCACCCCACTGCTCAACAGAACACCAGAACTTACTCCTCCTGTCTAGTTCTAACTTTGTACCTGTCGACTGACCTCTCTCCATCTGCCTTTCCCCTCCCTGGTCACTGGTAACCACTCTTTCACTCTCTCCTTCTATGATTTCAACTCTATTTCTTTTTTCTTCTCTCTCTCTCTCTTTTTAAGATTCCATGTAAGAGTGAGATCATCTTGTCTCAGTTTTGACCTGGAAATAATTTCCTGGTGCTGAGTCGCAGCCAGTGCCAGGTGGCCACCGTTTTGCCCAATCTGCTTTACCTGCTCAAAGCCTGTAACCATTCTGGGTTGAGGCCTCAGAAGAAATGCACTGCAGTTCCATACTACATAGTCTCACAAGTTTAATTAGTGAATTTGATGACTCAGAAGTGAATCAACTCCAGAACACAGATCAGGGCAGGATGCAATAGCGTTACATTATGGTTTACACAATAAGTGATATAAAAATTTGAGAACTGAGATAGACCCATGTTCTAGAGTAAACAGGGCTGACGTCATGGGGGCAGTTGAACTTTGGCCATGATTGAATAAAGGGCACCCTTCATAAAGAGAGGGAGGAGAAGAAACACAATCATGTTGTATAATGTCTATAAATAATAAAAGGCAAAACAATCTGTATCTGTTCCTCCTTAAGTAATAGGTGCAGCAACTTCTAGCAGTGGCACTAACTTGGAGATTAGTACTCACCAGAAGTACATTTTTGAAACTCTTAAAATAGCTTGAGAAGATGTAGGTGAAACTAAGAAAGACCTAAGCCTCTGGAAATACGCCAGGGACTTATTAACACCATGGAGATTCGTGAGAAAACCTTTGTGGTGCCACTTTCTCCCTCACAGCACTGATTTCACTTGCTGAGCCACAGCCCCTCTCTTTTTCTCTCTTCTGGTTCCTGATACTTCCAGGGGGAGAGGCAGGCAGCAACATCAACATGGGCAGCCCAAAGAGGGCACCAGTTACATCAGCTCTGTAAATGGCACAGGGCAGTCACAAAACCTCCCAGATCTCCAAGACAGCAGTCTCTCTGAACTCTTGGTGTCAAGGCCAAAGTTGCCTAGCCTCAAATTCCCAAGGTCACAGAAGCCTTAACTCGTCAATCTCATTAGCCTATGGATTCTAAACTTAGAGCTACAAATACTGAGGGTTCTGTCTTTTTTGCTTCTACCAGCAAGAATATCTTCCTCCTTCCTGCTATACCAGTGCGATGTGAACAAATATAACATGCTGAGTTAAATATTTTTTGGCATCAAGTAGACTTGGATTTGAGTCCTTTGCATGATCTTGGGCTTGTTTCCTAACCATTTAATTCTTGGTTTCTTTGTCTGTAAAATGTAGAAAATAGTTGTTATGAGAATTAAATTAGATCTGCCATGTAAAGCAGTGCCTAGCACATACTGAGCACTCAAAATTCATTATTTCATGAATGTTGTTATTGATGCTGCTGTTATTGACACAAGGAGGTAATACAAGGCAAGAGAGAAACAAGAAATAACATAAGAGTTCCAATAAGAACTTGGTAAATTAGTGTACTTTCCGGTGGGTAATTGCAATTCAGAGTATGGGTGAGAGGTCCAAGGAGACTCCTGTGTCAGAGGCAGGGGAGGAAGTTTTATCTGTGTCTTTTAGAGAAATGTGAGAGGTAATATTCTATTCTGTGCTTCAGCAAGTCACAGGTAAAAATGCTAGTGACAAGTGCAAATGGTTTGCTCAGCACCTGGAAAGCACACGGTGTGAACTTGTTCCACAGCTAGGTGCGGGCTCCTAGGGGTGAGCAGAGGTGTGAATGAAACAACAGACCCATTAATTCAGTGGCAGTAGGAGCAATGGAAGGCTAATTGCATTGCAAGTGGAGCCTTAATCGGGCCATCTTCTTTCTGCTTGTCCACATTGATAGCATCAACCTGATTTGCATGCACCCCAAAGGCACCTGGTGGCAGGCAGGACTCTAAGTCATCCAGCTTCACGTGACACTTCTATCAGCTTGGTAATCATTTCCAACACAGTGCCTCATTAAATCAGCCTGCCAGAACTTGGATGCTTCGAATCATGGTAGATTCACAGAGACACTGAAATGCTTAGGGCTGTCCATCAAAACAGGCTTCATTAGCAAATCCCGAAAACAAAAGAACTTTCCTAGGCTCTGCTCTTCAACAATCAGATGATGACTGGAGTCACCACAGATTCTTGAAAAGTTTGCATGATTTACAATCTTGGCAAGTGGTTTATTTTATATGATTGTTGGAGGAAGGAGGGAGATGGGAAGAGAGCAGAAGAGCTTCGGGTTTTTCTTTTCTTTATTTACAGATTCAAACTACCCTGTCCCTGTTTTTTGACAGTCTGCAGTGGCAGAAACCATCACAATGATGGTATCAAACATAAGTGGTTTTCCTTATACTATCCCGATAATAGGTTTAGGCTGCATCATTGCAAATCATTAAACTTTCAAGATGGATAGGCATTCGGCAATTGAATGATCTGTCTTCTCAGAGACCTAGGAAGTTTAGGTGGGTTATGTAAAGCCACGGAGTCCTGTGGATAATGTACTGTTTCTGCCTTGGCCCCTAATATGGTAACAGCACCTCAGTTTTCCTTTTAGGAAGTAGCCCTCCCAATTCTTAGTACATACGGTTCAGGCAAGGCCACCAGCACATGCCTGGGGCCTGCCATCATGGTCCAGTGGTTGGCACAGAACCCAGGTTTGGCCAATTAGTGATTAGATTAGTTATGTTCTAGTGATCCCAGCCAGGCCAATGACATGTAGTTCCTGGAATGGATCTCGAAATATTAGTAAAGGGAAATTCTCTTTCCCACTAGGGTTGCTCAGTTGGTAGAGTATAGTGCTGGAACTGCCAGAGACTATTTGCTAAGAATTCACCTACTAATAAAGCCAACATAGAAAATCAAAAAAGAAGAGAAACAAAGAAATACTGATTTCTAATGACATCGTTGAGGCCTTGGAGCAATCCCCTGGAATTTTCGGTAGCCTGAGACAATACTGTTATTTATTTACTTGTTTATTTTTAATTCAAGCCATTTTGAGTTAGATTTCTTCCCTTGTAAAGAAACAAACAAATTTCTGACAATAGAGCTAGCTAGATCACAGATCATCTGAGTCCTGGACCAGAGCTCTCTTGACATTCTCATAAAGAATAAGGAAAAAGAATACACATTGAGAGTTACCAAAGAACATTAATGAGTTCAGCTATTTTAACTGTGACCAAGAGATTGAACTTGCAGAATCATAAGCAGAGATGTCCCTAGTAAGCTCAGGAGGTCTTGGGGAAGGTCAACAAGCTGTAATATTATAGTCTCCAACCAAAAATGACCAGGTGTGTAAAATGCATCTTCCCTTTGCAACTTGGCCCTGCCTCAGCAATGTGACCTTAAACTTGTGTGTCTTATGGTGTCCTGGATATCTGTATTTGCATAACAAACCACCACAAATGATGGCTTAAAATAATTATAACAATTTATCTCGCTTACAATTTTGAGGGTTGACTGAGCTCAGGTAGTCTTGGAAGCAGTCAGATATTTAGCTATGTCTGAGGTCATCTCAAAGGCTTTTCATCAAAATATATGGTACCAGGGCTGGAAAAAATTAAACAGCTGGGCTGGAACAGCTGGGGCTCCTTAGGCATCTCCTCCTCCTCTGTATGGTCCTCCAAGTGAGCTCTACATATAGTGGCACCAGGATTGTTAGGCTTCCTACGTGACAGCTGAAGGCACCCGGATCAGGTGTTCTGGGTGTAACCACCATAAGCTGCATGGCCTTCTCTAAGGTGTCTTCAGAAATCATGCAGCATCACTTCTGCCATCTTTTATTCGTCACTGTAGCCACACACACTCACCAGGATCAAAAGTAGGGACAAAGACACTTCTCTTGTTAGGAGTAATGTCAACAAATTTTCACACCAGCTTTTTAAATTTTTTTTTTATTTTGAAAGAAGTATAGAGTCAGTAAATTGCAAAAATAGTACAGAGTCCCATGTATCCTTTATCCTGTCACCCCAATTGTGACATCTTATATAACCACAATGCAATATAAAAATCAGGAAATTGGTATTTGTATATTATTGTAACAGACCTTTTCAGTTTTTACCATTTTTTTCAAACCTACATTCATCTGGGGGGGAGGAGGGTGTGTTTCTATGCAATTTTATCCCTTGTATAGATTTGTGTAACTACTACTGCTATCAGTATACAGAACTATTCTGTCAATTACCAAAGAACTCCCTCGTGCCACCTCTTTGTAACTGCACCCCTCTCAATCTTACTCTCTGCATCTTTGTCCCTGAGCAGCCATTAATCTATAGCTTTGTTATTTTGAGACTACTATGCATATGGTATCATATAGTACATAACCTTGAGATTGACTTTTTTCAGTAAGTATGTAGCCATTGAAGTCCATCAAGGTTGTTGCATATCTCAGTAGTTCATTCCTTTTTATTGAGTTTTATTCCATTATATGTATGGGTGTACCTGCCACCTACCTATACACTATATTTGAAATGACCCTCTTTTAGACAGCCTATAGTTGGGTCATGTTTTTTTTTCGATTTGTTATTTAATTCTTATTGATAACCTCTGTATTTTAATTGGCATATTTAGACCATTTATATTTAAGTAATTATTGATATTCTAGGGCTTAAGTTTTCCATATTATTGTCTTTCATTTGTGCTCTTATTGCTGTTTCCATTTTCTTGCCATCTTATATGTTACTTGAACATGTTTTAGAATTCCATTTTTATTTATCTCCTGTGTTTTTAAATATATCTCTTTGCATAGTTTTTATTGTGGTTGCTTACATTTATTTTAAAATCTATGAGGTTTCTTATAGATTTTGGCTAAGTCTCCCAATACTTAAACTGGCTCTGCTATCCAATTTTAGTGGGTTTGTTCTAAAGATGAGAGTCTAATATCCAATCTAATTTAATTCTGCATGGCTGTGTGCTAAGCCAAGAAAGGTCCACACTGCAGTTACTCCATCTTACCTCCATCTTCCACTCTGACATTAGAATCCACACTCTACTAATAGTAAGTAGCTCAATTACCCAAAGTTATGACAGCCCATAGTGATCCTTGGAACTAATTCAGATATTACCCTTGGAAAGATGGGTATCAGGTGTCCATGTTCTCCTCTGCAACTTGAAAAGAACAAAGAGTATGTAAGTATGATGAAATAAAATACAAATTCAACTTCAATAAATATATGCTGAATGGCTACTGTGTGCCAGGCTCTAGACTTTTACTTAAATTATCACTTTTAATTTCCACAGCAGCTAGAAGATCTATTAACACGAATTAATCCAATAGAGATTTAATAGCAAACCAAAGTGGGGTAAAACATGATTGTGGGCAGGAAGTCGTTAGGAACAACCCCGTGCCAGATTTACCACTGTGGACTTCGAGAACACCCAAGCTATATAAAGTTCTGTTATTGTTGTTGCTTACTTTTCTCAAATGTCAGCAAGCATAATATAGTAATCCTGAATAAAATAATTGTGTGTACATGCATGTGTATATACATATATATCTGCGTGTGTACATATTTAT
>NW_012147919.1:1643428-1644488 GCF_000956105.1 Propithecus coquereli
TTTCAACTCTTAATTTTTATTATTTCTTCTGTTTGCTTTAGGTTTATAATGCTCTCTTTTGCTACTATCCTAAGGTGGAAGCTTAGATTATTGATTCTGTATCTTTCTTTTTTTTTCTAATATATGCATTCAATGTTATAAATTTCCCTGTAAGCACTGCCTTTTTCGGCATTACACACACTATGGTTAGATGCATTTTTATTTTCATTCAGTTCAAAATATAGTTTTATATTTGCCTCGAGACTCTTCTTTGATTCGTGTTGTTTAGAAGTCGTTTGATCTCTAATTATTTTCCAGCTATCCTTTTTTTATGATATACAGTTTAATTTCATTGTTGTCTGAGGGCATACTTCGTATGGTTTCCATTTTTTAAAAATTTGTTTGGGTGTGTTTCATGGTCCTGAATGTGGTCTATTTTGGTGCAACTTTCATGTTAGCTTGGGAAGAACGTGTATTCTGCTGCTGTGGGATGGAGTTATCTGTGTGTCCATTTGATCTGGTTTGTTGACGACGTGGCTCAGTTCAGCTGAGCCCTTACTTTCTGCCTGATTGACCTGTCTGCTACTAATAGGGGAATGCTGAAGTCTCCAACTATAATAGTGGATTTATCTGTTTCTCCTTGCAGTTCTCTCAGTGTTTATCTCACATATTTTGATGTTCTGTTGTTAGGCACATCGACATTAAGGATTATTATGTTTGGGAAAATTAACCTCTTTATTAAACAATACCCCTCTTTATCCCTGATAAGTTTCCTTGTTCTGAATTATGCTTTGTCCAAAATCAATATAGCTACTCCAGCTTTCTTTTGATTAGTGTTAACATGGTGTATCTTCTTCAGTTCTTTCCTTTTAATCTATATACATCTTTCCAGATACAGTGGGTTTCTTGTAGACAACTAGACAACACATAGTTGGGTCTTATTTATCTACCCCTTCTGACAGTCTTTAATTGGTATATTTAGACCATTGTCACTTAAAGTGATTATTGGTACAGTTGAATTAATATCTGCCATGTTTGCAAATGTTTTCTATTTGTTGCCTTTGTTCTTTGTTTTTTTTTT
>NW_012147919.1:1646353-1647600 GCF_000956105.1 Propithecus coquereli
TCCCCAAGTCCGAGTTTCAAATATGTCCATCCTTCAGGTGGTGTGCATTGCACTCTTTGTGTATGCTTTGTTCATTCTTCTCTTTGATGACACAGGGAAGCCGGAGGGCCTGGAGTGATTTGTCCTTCCCTTAATTCAGATAAGTCTCTGGCACAGTGGTTTTCCTTGAGGGGGAAGGCCTTAGCATGGTGCTCTGAGTATTTCACAATGGTTACTTTCCCTTTCTCTCCATAAGGAGATTTTTTTCTGTGATCTTCACCTGTTGGTGGGGTTCCTGAAAGTAAAACATGTGAAAGTGCCCCCCATCCAAGTCTGGGCCCTGGGGAGTTATCAATTCTCAAACCAGTCCATACCCAGCCTCCAGCAGTTTGTCAATGACCTGTGAAGTGTTTCTGCTACTCACTGTATCTGCAGCTCTGCTCCTGCAAGATGCTGACCCCCCCATTCCCTGGTGCCCTCAAGCCTTTGGCTGGCAGTCTGCTTTGTGACCTCAGTTATCTGATAGATCTAAAAAAAGTTGTTGAATTTCAGGTTTTTTTCCAGCATTTTTTTCCTGTAATAAATGGAAGTTGTGATTTCCAAGCTGTTTGTACATTGGAGCTGAAACTGTGGTTTGCCTTTTCGTTCTCTTATGGATGTCTTTGATAAACAGATCTTTCTAATCTTAATGTAATTCAGGTCATCAAGTTTTTCCTTTATGAGTAATACTTTCTAGGTTATGTTTAATTGCATGAAGATATTCTTCCCTGTACTGTTTTCTAGCAAACCCCTTGATTTTACCTTTCAAATTTATGTCTATAATCCTCTTGAAATATCTGTATATAGAATAAGGTAGGGATGCAAGATATACCTTTATTTCCATACAGATGTCCAATTTTCCCATTTGTTGGGAAAAAAAGACCTTTCACACTTCTCTGCTTTGTTACTTTTGTCTGTACATGTATTTGTTTGATTATGGGTTCTCTATTTCATTGTTCAATTTGTCTATTTTTAAGCCTGATACCATACCACATGTTTTTAATAACTGCAGCTTTAGAGTGAGTCCATATAGTATCAATTCTCTACCTTTATTGTCCCTTTCAAAGATTATCTTGAATTTTTTTGACCCTTTGGATTTCTCTATAAATTTTAGACTCAGCTTGTAAATTTCTCCAAAAAAAGACCTGCTCGAATTTAGATTGGGATTGCAGGAGAAAATTATACATAAATTCTAATCTATGTTCTTAAGGATTGGCAAGGACATGGCA
>NW_012147919.1:1647650-1649863 GCF_000956105.1 Propithecus coquereli
GGTTTACCTGCCCACCACACTTTTAATTTTTACTCTTTTACTTTAAATCAAATCCCAGACATTGTGTCATTTTGTGCATAAGCCCTTCTACGTGTATCTCTGGTAGAAAGACTTTTCTTTCTCCATAGCCACCATTCCCATATCAAATATACAAATATAACATTTATAATAAATCCTTAATATCATATAATATTAAGAGGGTTTTAGAAGTGATTTTGATTTTACATGATTTTTATCGTAGTTAATTATCTTACCTAATACCCAGGTGTATAAGAGATGATCAAAATCAAGTAAGGAAAATAAGAGCAATGCGGATGAAAGCACCAGAGGAAAAAAGTGCCTATGGAGAGTTCTGTGTGAGGCTGTGTGGTAGAGAGTACAGGCATTTGACAAATTCTGAGCATTCTCAGAAGTGAGAAACCTGAGCGAGCTGCCGTGGTGGGCACAGAGGAGTTCTCTGCCCTGTCGAGCCGCCACACACAGCTCTTGCTGTGCATGGTCCCTGGTGGCAGGCACAGCGACGCTCACATCCACAGTGGAGGCCTAGAAAAGGGTGCTTTCTATTTCACTGGGAGAGTGATGGTGCTTTATAAATGAAACAAGATGCCTGCCAAAGAAAGTAGGATCTTTGCCTCTAATTGTAACAGCTTAATAACATAAGGGATAGTCTGCAAAACTTTTTAAAATTCCGGGCTGATGCAAACTTGCTGCTGGGTCTCTGCCAGCCTACCGCACCTGCAGCATTTCCCCACTAATATTTCAAAGTGTCAGCTTAAGTGGTCTGAGAGCTGCCTGCAGAACTATGGTAATTGCTGAGCTATGCCCGGACCAGCTGAGATAATAGGGTGCCAAGAAGCAGGGGAAAATGTCAACAGCTGAGATTCATGCTACTAATTTTGTTTTCTTTAAACTTCATGGAATGACAAATCCCACTAAGAGCTAATCTGGAATTATACAATTACCAGTTCCTTTATTTATTTTTGAATTCATATAGTCAGTCAACAAATACATAGCAAACATGTATCAAAGGCATGGACACTTTCTCCTCCGGCACCTGCAGTGGGCATTGTGAGTGCAGCCCTCTCTCAGGCTGAAGCTAAGAGGGCACCACCACCGCACCCTTCCCGGCAGCAGTGATCCAGCATGATTAGCAGGGGATACAAACTACAAAGTCCATTTCCTTTTTCTCTCATATTCTCAACACTCTACTGGTCTCTCTGGGAAAAGGAAACAACGCACTAACCACTCTATGTGACTGCATTGTCGCATTGTAAACGAACTAACAACGGTGCAAAGGTCTGAACAGGGCAGTAACCAGACCTGTGTTTATTTTCAGATCCAAACAGCATGCCAGGAACAAGGAAGCTGCCTCAAAAATATTTAAAGATGCAGTGGGCAAATGAACAAAAGGAGCATCACACATGTGCTGTCTGAACCCAGAAATCTAGATTGGTAGATGTCTATGCTAAATGTGAATAACAATAGCAATGGTAACACAAAACAATTACTATGGCGGCTGACACTTAATGCTTTTGTTGTGCCAAAAACATATACTGTGCTAAAGTATGTCCATGGACAACATTTCGCTTATTCCTCACAACCTATAGTGATAGATTATTCTGTTACTGACTCCATGTCTCCAATGGGGAAACTGAGGCATAGAGAAGTTAAGGAAGTTGCCCAAAGTACATTTAGGCAGTTTGAGTCCACTGCCTATGTTATCATCCTATCCACTGCAGCATGCTGACTCTTTTGTATAAAAAGATTGGCCAATTTTAGGTGAACATTATCCTCTCTTGATATCTTTGTAAAATATATCTTACGTGGTTATTTCCTCTTGGGTTTAAGAGCATGCCATGTAGTTTCTACTACTTACTTTTTAAATTCAGGGCTTTGGGAAAAATTAGAGGATTTCCACAGAAAAGATAGCAGATTTGTCCCAGGAAGAAACTTCAGAGAAACCAGAATTGGCTGGCAAGAAAAAGGAAGACATTCTGGCAGATGGTATCTCTTAGAGGGGTAATTCAGGCGCCAGGCATCAGTAGAGTCATGAGAAAGTAATAAAAGGATAAGACCAGAAATAGACATACAAAGAAGCATGGATTAGTGCTTTAAGAATGCTAGTTCCAGAAATAATTTGGTAAATAACAACAGATCTGTATTTTATGGCTGTTTGTTCAAGAGCCTTCTGTGTTTTGCTTGAATTACTAATC
>NW_012147919.1:1662523-1668746 GCF_000956105.1 Propithecus coquereli
ATGATCTGCTACAGGATCCCCTATATCGTAAACATTGTTTCTCCTCCGTCACCCAAATTATTTTTGTGCCAGGTGCCATTATGTTGCAAGGATGTTCCCCTTTCTGCACCAGATGAGATGGCACAGTGGTAGGGAAGAATGTTTCTTGAAGCCATTCACAAACTCTGGAGACATAGCAATGCTTGAACCATACTTGGAAGTGGTTGTAAACCAAGTAAATGTATCCCCCTAACTAAACGCATTCCCAGCAGCACTTCCACTTAGCAGGGATTCCACAGAAAAAGCCACTCCAAATCTACCCTACTCAAGGGGAAATGTGAAGGAAGGGAAGTCAGAATATAAAACGGTGGTAGTCAATAGATACCAGTTCAAAGAGCTGACTTCTACAAATTTCACAAAAGCTTATCATAATGTGAATGTTTTTCTGGGACCCTTGCCAGGTTCTTAGAGAAACCCATGAAAGTGAGGGATTCTGAAACTTAAGCTTCATCATAAAACCTACCTATGATTCCATGCAATTT
Organism: Propithecus coquereli; assembly: GCF_000956105.1. Classification (NCBI taxonomy): domain Eukaryota; kingdom Metazoa; phylum Chordata; class Mammalia; order Primates; family Indriidae; genus Propithecus; species Propithecus coquereli. The sequence goes on from NW_012147919.1 coordinate 1,663,045, forward strand.
TTTCTAGACCCTCTGGGAAAATATTTTTTCTAACTTAAAATGGACACCAAAGAGATTTATTTGGCTGGGATGAGATTACTGAGAAAACAAGGTGATGGGAATGATCACATCTCAACACAAGACACTGGGTTCTTCCCCCTCTTGAGGACTCCTTCCCGAAAATCCTTTTGTTCCCTTGTAACTGATTATGGCCAAAATTGTCAAGGGATCTTGCTTCACCTGTTGGTCTCTCTCAACTAAACTTTGCAATCTGACATATCCTAAAGTCATATTTTTCTGACCTGAAGTTGAAGGCACATCTTCAGTTTAATTGCTTGTATGGGTATATCATATCCTGTTATATGAAAGCCTCAGCTACCTTTTGATGAAGATGTGTCTCAGGCCTCAACTATAAAATGTGGTGTGCTCATTCTTACACATCCCTCCATGCCTAAGAAAAAAATCAGGATTACTGGGATGACAGGAACTGGGTGGTATGTCCATTGCCCGCCATGACCACAACCTGACGTCCGAGCCTCTGACCACCCACTCAATCCTTAGGCCTGGACCATCCCTAATATGAATAACTGGTCAAGGAGCCCCACAGTCCCACAGTGGGTGAAGTTAACAATATGATAGAATCTGTTCTCAGGATTTGGGATGAGAGCAACAGAGCTGAGGTACACCTACGTGTCTTTCTCATTGTAAACAGCCTCTGGAATGCCTTTGAAAAGTCTGAGCAACTACCTCATTCACTCAGATAGCAACTCTCCACTTTTCATTTTCTGGAAACAATAGAGAAATCCAGTCTTAATAGATGGTGGAGATTTTCAGAGTCTGGGGAAGTAGTGGAACATTTATGACTTCTCCTTGGTAAGCCCATGCACAGCTTTTGGAATAATTCTAATGATGTCTGTTTTCTTGCTAGTGGGCAAGCTCATGTAGGTAAGGGCTTTGTTCTGTGTTCATATCTCTAGATCTTAGTATCATGTCCTGTGCCTACTATTAGCTAAAAAGTTGTTTGTTACTGCTGATTTTGTACTACAATTTTCTTATAAAACTAAATATTCCCAGAGGTTGGAGATTGTACTTCAGATATCTCCTTCCTGAGGAGATCATCTGGCACCTGGCAAGCTTCTAATAGATTTGTTCATTTGAATCAGATTTTTAAAATTATATTAGTATTAAGTGGATCAGCACAATCACAGGGCAAAGAATTGGTTTTTCTTCTCATCTTTCTCTTCTTCTTATAACCTGGGTCAGCAGAAAAAAATACACACACACACACACACACACACACACACACACACACACATAGTCAATATATTCTAAAATATTAAATAAAATTTAATATTTCTGTGGTTTACATGTTTATGAACAACACTGTGAGCACTTAAATATCTTCTTTTGTTTTTCCATTGCTATTAAGGGAAGACAGGCCTTTAAGTAAGATAGCTTGGCCCATTCTATGGTTTTTGAAATAATTCAGTTAAATTGGCTATATTACATAATTCACCTTTCAAAAATGAGATGTGCTGTTTTCACTTGTCAAGTGGTACCTGCTAGCTTTCCATTCATCCTTTTTTCTATTACCCATGTACCGTAGGTTATAGAGTCATAGAATGGAATTACCCAGCCTCAGTTCCAGCATGCCCCTCTCCATTTTAATATGCAGCTCTCTTCTCTCAACATGCCATGGTCTTTCATTAAACTGTGCCTTTCAACATTCCTGAAATGGCTTTATAAAGATTTTTCATCAAGCTAAATCTTACCCATTCTTCAGGACTCAGTGAATTTGCGTTTTCCCCTGGCAAACCTTCCCTGATTCTTTAGTCAAGTAAACACCATGTGTACTTCCTAATACATATCCATTTTTTTTATTATCTTTCATGTCTCTAGAAGTTGACCTCCTTGAAGTCAAGAGTGTACTCTATTTGCTGTGTCTCCTGCACTCGGCATAGTGTGAGACACAAAATAAAATCTCAGAATGTTTGGGAACTGACTGATGGGCTGGCTCAGTGGTTCTCAGCTGGGAGTGATTTTACTCCCTGCTACAGGCACGTTTGGCAATATCTAAATACCCTTTTTTGTTAGAACTGAGGGGTGCTACTGGCATCTAGTGGGTAGAGGCCAGGGGTGTTGATAAATAACATGTAATGCACAGGGCAGCCCTCCAACAGAGTATTAGCAGTGTGGAAGCTGAGGAAACTTAGACTAATGGAATGAATAAATATTTTCCATAGTATCTTTATATAATAAGACAAAATATAAAATGTAGTTTTAATACATAGAACTCAAGGTTACAATTTGTCTCACCACCCCCCCTTCCTTTTTTTGTTCCTAAACTATTGGTTAGTTTTTCAAGAAAGAAAATTCAGAGTGACTCCATAATTTTGGAATTTTAGAATCTTTAACATCATAAAAGGCTTCATATTATTTAGAGTACATTAAAATATAAAGGAGACAAATAGAGTGGTGGTATTTGCAGAAATTATTTTATCAGTATTGTCTAATATGGTAGAATTGAGGATGTCATTATTTCTCAAGCGAGACCATTGTGTCTCATTTTAATAGATGCACCATGTATTCATTTTCTGTAGCCAAAAACAGGCTGAAAGCCTGACTCATGAAAGGAAGAGTACATTTCCATTGACCTTGCATTTAAATTTGTTTCATTGGCCTTGCAAATCTGGAAAGTCTCTTCATTTTGGCTCTCCTCCATTCCTTTGCTTTGGACTTGTTTAATATGTGCCACTCACTAATTGGTCTTCTTGTGTCCTTAGTAACTTGTTTTAGCTGGTAGGAAGACAAAGGAAAAGCTTTTTGTTCTTGAATTAATGAAAATGTAATGCCTTCCAACTAAGTTTTCCGGTTGAAATTGTGAATACAGAAAGAAGAAAATTCAATACAAAGTGCACATAATGTAGTTAAAATTAGCTATGAATTTCAAGTCACGTTACAGAGTAAATTAATTAGAGTCCAGTGCTTCCCTGGGTACATGTTGTTATTAATTACCCAGTGGTACTCCCCAAACTGTTTTTGTTTAGAAATAATTGGATTTTTAAAAATATTCTTGAAACACAAGGAGATTTCCTTTCAAAGAATGTACAAACAAACAAAAAGCAAAAACAAAACCCCCCAAACTCAAGAGATTTTATTTAGGATTATAAAGAAATACATACCGATTTTGTAACCAACAAGAAAAATGTCCACAAATATGGTCTCTGGCACAGCAAGCTTGGAGCATGTGCACATGTGAACGTGCATGTATTCATCTTCTGCAGGTCGTAGAGAGAGAGGTAGCAGAAGATATATATAAATGAAACGTGCCTGTATATATTCTGAAACATACACACATGCACACACACTCAAAGTCATGTAACATATGTAGCATATTCTGATCATTAAGCTGATACATGCTCATTATCGAAATTTTAAAAGGCACAGAAAGAATAGAGTACAAAATACAATACAAAAAAAAAGAAAAACCAGGCCCATGAAATTAATCTAACCACTGGCCCAAAACCATTTATTATGTCGTCCATTTATTATATTTGTTTAGTATTAATTCAGTGCACTTATTTCTGCAGTAAAGTGGAGGAATTATATATGCATTTGTACATATATTCAGTGTTATTAGAAGCATTCACTATATAGCATTTATTATCCTGCTCTTTTCTACTTAATATATTATGAGCAATTTGCCAATTCATTAAATCTTCCTTTAACATGATTTTAAGTGGATACGTAATGTTAAATCCTATGGTTATTTCATAGTACAATATTCTTATTTTAAATTTAGTATTTTTCATTTTTTATCATTGAAAACAGTACTCTAATTACCATTGTACATAAAATTTCTTTATATTTAAATTCATTTTGAAAGTATTAATACAATCATACTGGTTATTTATCCTGATTTTTATGAATGCCTTATATCGATCATACATATTATCCCAATATAAAAATAGCATTTAATGAACACACAATATTTCATGATATGAATATACCAAAATTTATTTACTAAACTTCTAAATTTTTAAAATTTATACATCATAGTTATACATATTTTGGGGAAATGTGATATTTTGATATATGTAAATAATGTATAATGATCAAATCAGGGTATTTGGGATGCCCATCACCTCAACTATTTATCTTTTCCTTGTTTTAGGAACATTGCAGTCCTTCTATCTATTTTGAAATATACAATAAATTATTGATAAGTATAATTTCCCTACTATACTATTGAATACTAGAACCTATTCCTTCTGTCCAGCTCTATCTTTTTACCCATTAACCAGCTTGTCTTCATCACCCCCCTCCTGTGGCTTCCCAGCCTCTGGTAACCACTATTCTACTCTCTACCTACATGAGATCTACTATTTTAGCTCCCACTTATGAATGAGAATACGTGATATTTGTCTTTCTGTGCCTGGCTTATTTCACATAACGTAATATCCTCCAGTTCCATCCCTGTTGCTGCAAATGACAGGATTTCATCTGTTTTTATGGCTGAGTAATAGTCCATTGTGTATATATCACATTGTCCTCATCCATTCATTTGTTGATAGAAGTATCTTATCTTGGCTGTTGTGAATAGTGCTGCTGTAATAAACATGGGAGTGTAGATATCTCTTCAATATAACAATGCTCTCTCTTTGTATATACACTCAGCTGTGGGATTGCCAGATCTTATGGCAGTTCTATTTTTAGTTTTTTGGGGAACAGCTATACTAATTTACGTTTTTACCAAGAGTATATGAGTTTCACTGTTCTCTGTTTCTTCAACCAGAATTTATTTTTTGTCTTTTTTATAATAGCCATTCTGAGATGAGATGATATCTCATTGTGGTTTTGATTCGCAGTTCCTTGATGACAGGTGATGTTGTACATTCATTAAATGCTTATACATTTGAAAATTTATATTGATAATATATATAAATGTGTACATACTTCTTTGATTATTATCTCAGTTCATAACTGATATTACTGGCCAAAGGTATAACCATGTATAAGGCTCTGTGTAAGTAGGCTGGATAATTTCCCATTAACTGAGATGTTTGTCGACTTTCACCATTAACAATTAAAACCCTGTCATATGTGCTATTGCAAACACTCTATTTTACTCTAAAAATAAATTGACAGCTTGATCAGTAAAACAAAATGTTGTGTTTATTTTCATTTCTCTGAATACCAATGAGATTTGACCTGTTTTCAACTTTAAAAACCATTTTACCAGTTTTCTGTTGCAATTATGTTTTAAACCGCTTTTGTCAATGGAGGGCTTATTTTTATTCTTACATATTTCTGAAAACCTCGGACTTCATTTCTTTTAATATATGAAGGGTTTTCTTCCTGGAGTGGTAAGGGTGATATTTATTCCCTATGTTTTCTCTTTTCCTTCTCTTTAGTCATCTCTAGAAAAGGAAAATTTTGCCAGAATTCAATGTTTGTAAGATGATTGGATTAGTCTTGACTGTATTCATTGTATATGGTGCAAGATTTAAAATAGTTTCCAAGCAAGTCTGGGCAGGATGATTTTTGTCACACTATCCAAGCAACATATTGGCAGAGTAACATGTAGTATTTACCTAGAGTGAGTAATAACATTGTCACTTTAGGTCTTCTATGCTTCTTTTCTCATCAGAAATTCAAACAGTGGTGTTGGTTTTCTTTCTTATCTTTCTAATCTTGTTGATGGACCCACTTCAGAAATAATC
>NW_012147919.1:1670271-1671136 GCF_000956105.1 Propithecus coquereli
ACAATTTTGAAAATAAAAGAATAAAGTGGGAAAAATCATACTACCCAGTATTACTATGCCTATCAAAATGGGTAAAATTAAGAAAAAAAAATGACAACAAATGCCCTTGAGGATGCACAGAAACCCAATCACCCATACGTTGCTGGTGGACATATAAATGGTACAGCCACTTGGCAAAGAGCTTGGCAGTTACTTATAAAACTAAATATGTAATTGCCACAGGAACTAGCAGTTGTGCTCATGGGCATTCATCCCATAAAAATAAAAACTAACGATTGCATACATACTGTATATAAACGTCTACCTCAGGTTTATGTGCAATAGCCAAAAACTAGAAACAGCCCAGATGCCCTTCAGCAATCTGGGGTACATCCATATCACGGAGTATGACTCAGCAGTACAAAGGGAAAGCTAGTCGTGAGCCACATAGCTGCACAGATGTCTGGTTCTATTTACACAACGTAACTTTCTTGAAGTGAAAAGATTTAAACAGATTAGTGGTTGCCAGGGATTGGAGGGGTTGAGGGATGGGGTGGAGTGGGATGATGTTATCAAAGGCCAACATGAGCCACTGCTCTGTATCTTGACTGGGTGGTGAACACATGCACCCACATAGGTGTTCCACTCGTGTAGAGCTAAAAAGACACACACACACACATAAATGAATACAAGTAAAACTAGAGACTCTGAATAAGATCAGTGGATTCCATCACAGTCAGTAACCTGGTTGTGATATTGTTTTGCAAGATATTACCTGCGGGGAAGCTATGGGTAGAGGTTATATGGAATCTTTCTGTATTCTTTCCACAACTTCATGGGAATTTATAATTATCTCAAAATTAAAAATTTGATTTAAAAAATTGAT
>NW_012147919.1:1671186-1694439 GCF_000956105.1 Propithecus coquereli
GTTGTAGACATAGAGCATATTCTAAGGTTTATATATAAATTTACAGGCCTTAGAATGAAACAATTTTGAAAATAAAAGAATAAAGTGGGAAAAATCATGCTACCCAATATTACTATGCCTATCAAAATGGGTAAAATTAAGAAAAAAAAAAATGAGAACAAATGCCCTTGAGGATGCACAGAAACCCAGTCACCCATATGTTGCTGGTGGACATATAAATGGTACAGCCACTCGGCAAAGAGCTTGGCAGTTACTTATAAAACTAAATATGTAATTGCCACAGGAACTAGCAGTTGTGCTCATGGGCATTCATCCCATAAAAATAAAACCTAACGATTGCATACATACTGTATATAAATGTCTACCTCAGGTTTATGTGTAATAGCCAAAAACTAGAAACAGCCTAGGTGCCCTTCAGCAATCTGGGGTACATCCATATCATGGAGTATGACTCAGCAGTACAAAGGGAAAGCTAGTCGTGAGCCACATAGCTGCACAGATGTCTGGTTCCATTTACACAACGTAACTTTCTTGAAGTGAAAAGATTTAAACAGATTAGTGGTTGCCAGGGATTGGAGGGGTTGAGGGATGGGGTGGAGTGGGATGAGGTTATCAAAGGCCAACAGGAGCCACTGCTCTGTATCTTGACTGGGTGGTGAACACATGCACCCACATAGGTGTTCCACTCATGTAGAGCTAAAAAGACACACACACACACACACATAAATGAATACAAGTAAAACTAGAGACTCTGAATAAGATCAGTGGATTCCATCACAGTCAATAACCTGGTTGTGATATTGTTTTGCAAGATATTACCTGCGGGGAAGCTATGGGTAGAGGTTATACGGGATCTTTCTGTATTCTTTCCACAACTTCATGAGAATTTATAATTATCTCAAAATTAAAAATTTGATTTAAAAAATTGATCTTGTCATAAGATCTTGCTGTGAATCTCAGATATAAAATCCAGGTTCTCATTATTATATAATTTTGGTTGAAAATGAAACTACCTATTCTTTTATAATAATAGTTTATGCATTATCTTGATACATTTTAGTCCTATTACACAAAATAAAGTCCCTATCAAATTATCCTATTATCATACACTGTGAAAATTTGGTTCCTATTATACTATCCATAGACTCATTTTAAAGGATGACTTTTTCTGGTAATAATTATCATATATGGTAATGAAGACTTCCTCCATTGAAATGACAATAAGTCCTCCGCAGCGCTGCTACAGAATTTCCTAGAAAGCAAAGGCACAGGCGGCTGCATCTCTTGAATTTCTGTGGTTGTCTGGAAGATGGTGTCATCAGAGTGGGCTTGGTAGAGAGCCCACCCAGGGGCCAGGGTGGAGGGCAATGTCTGGTGTCCTGATTAGTGTCAACTTTGGATGTCTCAGTACATGACAGGCATGAGGGAGGTGCCAAGCACCTCTGCCATCGTTTGGGTAGGCAAGTGAGTTCTTTTACAAAGAGCAAAGCTTGTTTCAGGGTCAGCTGCCAACTGTGTTTGTCATTTCAGTTCCATAAGTTAAATAAACTAGTAAAAATTCCTCCAGGATTCTGGTTGGCTGTCTACTGTGGATTTTGGTTTATCATTTCCTGTGGCTTTGAAGGTTTTATAAGGGGAAATTGGGATAAACTAGGTGGGAGACTTTTGGCCCAAGATCATCAAGAAGTTAGAAAGCTGGTCTTTGCCTTCCAGACTTTACATGGTGTTTTTTTGATTAGAAAAGATTTTTGGTGCAATAAATTGTTCTGATTTTTCCTAGTGATTCTTTTCTTTTTTTTAAACTGTGAAAAACAGACTAATGTAGCTTTAGAGTTTCTAAAATATTGACTAAACTTATTTTTATGTTAATATTTAATACATTCATATATCAGATATCTATTTTGTCTTTATTTTGGCTAAGAATGCTCATGAAACTCTATCTGAGCCTTTCTTCCAAAATTTATTTAACTTCTCTGCAATATATAAAATAAGCATTTATTCCCAACTAGTCTGTGATGCTAAATATATTATTTATTAAATTATTATGTGTGTTTCTGAGCTTCGGTTTCTGTGAGCTATTAATATTCTTATAGCACACTGCAATTTAATGATATAAATTGCAAAGGGGAGTTCTGGTTTTAATATCTTTTTGCACAATTTCCTTGAATATTCTTGCTCATTTACACTGATAGATAAACTTACATATTTCTCTGTCCAGGTAAAAGGAGAGCCTACTCTCTTTTTAATTGAATCATCACACATTGATTTAGTAAGAATTGTCATGTTTGGCAAAATTTAGTCTTCATATTTAGGACTATGAAATATTTCCTCATTTATTCAACTTTTCTTTTATGACCCTCAGTAAAGTTTTATGATTTCTTCAGAGCAATTCTGGTCATTATTTGTTATAGCTATTCTTAAGAAATTGTTATATTTTCTTGCTATTTTAAATAGAATCTTCAACTGTATTTTCCAAAAGGTTGTGAATTAATTACATAGTATAAAAGAAAATACATTCATTTTTTTCATTTACATCAATGGTGGCTGAGAAGCCTAAATTACAATAAGACTATTGCAGTTTGGACCCTTTGAAGAAGTTCCTGACTGTAGTGTTGATTTTGCAGCACTCAAACAATAGAAGACAATTCATTGAGCAAAAAATAGTTTCCACACGTGTGTATCATGTGGAAAATTTCTCATTAGTGTATGTTGGTATGTGAAATGTATTTCCAGCCAAACACTCTTGATGTCATTTATGTTTTTGTGTAGACAGTGTCAAAAGGGAATATATTTATACTCTTACTGCTGAATCTATCCATTATAAAGAAAAAGGATCAAAATTTCCTAGCATCAGGGAAATTCAGGACATAATTGATGCTACATTACAGTTTCTGAATTTATCTCAAGTTTCTCTCTTATTTGTTCATGTTGAGTAACAGAATCTCTGACTCTAGGGTTTATGATGCCAAAAAGAAACCTTTGTAAACCAGGTATATTGATGTACATATTGTCTTTTTGTCTTGGAAACTTCAAAGCAACAGTCCTATGTGCAGGGAGTTACCTAGGCGAATGTTAATTATAGATGACTCCCAAGGAAATAAATTATCAATTATATCTGAGTATTTCAGTATTTCCTCTGAAATGGTAATAATGCACCTTAAGTTCCAGTATTATCTGATAGGATGCTGTAATTTTAGCTAACACTTGTCAGGAGGCTTGTGGCATCTTTAAATCACAGATCTTAATGAAAGCTTTGTCAAGACCTAAGCTAAGTAAATTTGTTTCAAGTATCAAAGGGAATTACATTTCCTTTTGTCTCTGTATATTCAGGCTAAAAACAAAGGGGAAATTAACTTAGGAAGTTAATCACTTGCTGCTGGGTTGTAACAAAAATCCTAGCGATATTGTACTAAATACTGTTTTGGTAACCATTTAAGGATATGAGGCTAATTAGAAGCCAAGTGCAAAATCAAATTTAAAATTAGTGTTGAAATGAATTATCCCATCAAAGAATTGAATTCTTTGTAGTAAAAGCAGATTCCTAAAATAAAAGGTATAGAATTTTAATGTAAAAATGGAAATATTTACCTTAGGGACACCGATCTGAAAACTCCCATGCTTTGTATCATTATATTTTCCTCATTCTCCTTCCTGCAAAAGAGCAGGACAGATTTATCTCAAAGACGAAGCAGGGGCATGATCTCTTTTTTCACTTTCCTCTGCTACCTCTTTTGGATGCTGTCCTTCTGCCTGGCAGAGAAAGGAGAGAAAATGGCAAAGGCTTCCTTCAACTCCCCTGGGTTGGTTTTCTTCCAGCTTCTTAGCCTTTAAAGGACTGTTTGCATGGCCCTTTGTGCTTAATCCATCTGTTAGGATTGAATTGTGTCCCCTAAAATTTTTGCGTTAAAGTCCTAACCTTCAGTACCTCTGAATGTGATCTTATTTATTATAAATAAGGTCTTTACAGAGATACTCAAGTTAAGGCGAGGTCATTGGGGTGAGACCTAATTCACTATGACCGGTATCCTTATATAAAGGGGACATTTGTACACAGAGACAGACACACACAGGGAGGACCTGTGACGTCACAAGGAGAATGCCACGTGAAGGGGAGGCAGAGACTGGAGTGATGCATCCACAGCCAACGGACACTAAGATTGCCAATAAATCACCAAAAATTAGAAGAGGGGTTGTGTAATAGATTCTTTTTCACAGACCTCCAAAGAAACCGACCCTGCTGATTTCTTGTTTCAGACTTCTGGCTTCCAGAACTGTAGATCAATACGTTTCTGTTGTTTAAGCCACCTGGTTTGCAGTGTTTTGTTATAGCAGCCCCAGAAAACTAATAGATCAGTCAAAGGAGACAGACCCCGAATTCTATGTAGAAATTTTCCCTAGATCTCTGGCTGATCCTAGAAATACACATGCACAGGAGCAATACCTAAAGACAAAAGAACTATGCTGAAACTTAGGCTGCTTCCCTAGAGACAGAGTTTGCAATTTGAGTCCTACCAAGTTAATTTTTTACTAAAACAAAACATCAACACTCTCACCCGCCCCGCCAAAAAAAAAAAAATTAGCAAAGTCCTGAGTCTTACAATGTTCTGGATGTGATTCAAAATTGCCTGACATACAGAGAACCAGTGAAATAAAAGTAAAGATTTAACTGAGTTTAAGCCTGAGATGACTCAGGTGTTTTTTGTTTTTTTTTTTTTTTTTAAGGGTAAAGAAAGCTGTTATAACTTGGCTTAATAAAAGAGAGTAAAATATGCTTATAGTAATGAAAAGGTAGGAAATTTAAGAAAAGAAACAAAGGCTATAAAAACCATATGGAAATCCTAAAACTGAAAAAATACACTATCTGAAATTTTAAAAAAATCATAAGAATGCTGATGAGAAAGGAAAGAGACATTCAATTTGAAAATAGTTAAAATTTTCCACATGTTCATTAGGACTTAGTAATTTTTTTTTGTTTAAATTTCAGCTATTATAGTAGGTATGTGGCTGTAGCCCATTGTGGCTTTAATTTGTATTTCCCTAATGGCTAGTGATGTTGAAAATATCTTCATGTGCTGATTTGCCATCCATTTATTCTCTTTGGTGATGTGCTTGCTCAAGTCTTATTTCCATTTTTTAATTGGATTATTTGTTTTCTTATTTTTCAGTTGAGAGTTTATATTCTGGATATGAGTCTTTGTTGGGTATGTTCTCATCCTCCTCAGTAGGAGGGCTGGTTCGAATCAGTAAATGTACAATTGGTGGAAGTAAAAGTCTGTGTCTTTATTATTAAGGGGTGTGTGTAGAGTATTCTGGGTTGATAGCTATTTTCTTTCAGCACTTTAAAAATATTATGCCAAATCAAAAGCATAAAGCTTTTGATTATGACAGTACTAGCTGTAGCAAACCAATATTCTTCATCAAAATTTGACCTCCTGTTCATATGCTTGCTCAGGCAATCGCTCTACTGATTATACACACACACACACACACACACACACGTACACATGTATACATGTATACATATATATGTCTTGCAAAAGGAGTTCAGTTTTTGTATTGAGCATTAGAATCTAAAACCCAGAGAAGTGATACTCTCCTGGTTGATTCTTTCGCTCCCAGATCCGTCACTAACTGCTTCTCCTATTTCAGGACTCAAGTTTCTCAGGAAAAGCTTACTTATCCTTAAACTAGGAACCACTTGCTAAATATTCTAATTATAACTCTTAAAGGGTTGGAGGATTAAAAATTTTACTATGAAAAAAATATTCTAAAAATACACAGTACCTCTTAATTTCTACATCTGACTCATTTTGCTTGATTTCTTCATCTGACATATTTTGCTCTTAAAACCCTACATGCCAATTTGGATTTTCTGTCTCTCCCTTTCTTTCTTTTTGTTTCCCCCTGCTCCAACCCTTGTTCCTCTGAGATTATACCTCCCAATAAACCCTTAGCATTGAATTGTTGTCTCTGACTATATTTCCTACAGAACTGGGCTAATAAAATTGGCAAGTGAGATTGACGAATGGGTTTTCGATGAAGAATATTGGTTTGCTGCTGTTGATAATGTTGCAGCTGAAAGCTTTAGGCTATTTGGCATTGGGCTGCCCCTACACTGAAGTATGTGTCCTCCTCCCCTCCCCACCTTCTCAGAGTAATCTAATGAGTTCTCAGATGTACTTTGAAAAGCACAGTTGAGAAAAGGCAGATGGAGGGCACCTTCTGTAGGTCTTTGTAGCACTTTGTTCTTGGACCCTCACCGCGTAGCTGCCCTCCATACATATGTACGACGTAAGTGTTCTCCCCATCACCCCTTGTTGTCTGTGCATTATTTATTACCGGTGAGAACTCTGTACCTATCATTTATAGAGCACTTAAGGTCATTGCTTTTGATTCCTTTTTGCTCTCAAAGGGCATTTAAACAAAGCACAATATTCAGTCTGAATGGTGTATGCTTTAGGAGATTGGAGCAGGGTGCTCAAATACAGCCTGCTTTCAAAGTGAAAGTTCACTGCAAAGGAATTAAACAATCTTGTTTTATAGTCCCTTTGCTCTATTTCTTTTGGGACACAGAACCTTATTACTTTATCATATTATCGGAGACTTGCTATACATCTAAAATTGTGTTTTTAAAGCTCTAGTTCATCTCAATAAGTATCGATCAATCACTGTTATATACCCTATGTTGCTATATATTTAAACTGAGGAAGATACAAATGTAATCTGTGCTGTAAAATCTGTTCTCAAGTGACATACAATGAGAGAATTGGGGGAAGACCCGGCTCACACACATAGAACAATCGGGTAACACAAGACAGAGTACAGAAGAAAAGTGCAAAAGGAAATATACACTGTCTTTGAAATGATTGTGGCAAACCACAAGTGCCAAGTAGTAACATGGGAAGAAATCTTTTTTAAATTTTTTTAAATTTTTAATTATTTTGTGTACATAATAGTAGTATATATTTATAGGGTATATGTGATATTTTCCTATAGGAATATAATATGAATTAATCAAATGAGGGTAATCGGGGTATCTATCACCTCAGGCATTTATCATTTCTTTGCATTAGGAATATTCCAATTCCACTCTTTTAGTTATTTTAAAGTATAGCCTAATTTACTGTTGATTATACTTACTCTGTTGTGCTATCAAATATTGTTCATTCTATCAAACTAACTACATTTTTACACTCATTAACCATCCCCATTTTATCCTTCCCTCTCCACTACCCTTCCCAGCCTCTGGTGACCATCATTCTACTCTCTGTCTCCATGAAATCATTTGTTTTTAATAATTATCTCCCATATATGAGTGAGAACATATGAGATATGTATTTCTGTACTGGGCTTATTTCGCTGAACATAATGTTCTTCAGTTCCATCTGTGTTGTTGCAAATGGCAGGATTTCATTCTTTTTTGTGACTATGTAATGTTCCATTGGGTATATGTACCACATTTTCTTCATCCATTTATCCATTGATGGACACTTAAGTTGATTCCAAATTTCGGCTATTGTGAATAGTGCTGCAATTAACATGGTAGTGCAGATATCTTTTTGATATACTGATTTCCTTTTTTTTGGATATATACTAATACCTAGCAGTGGGATTGCTGGGTCATATGGTATTTCTATTTTCAGTTTTTTGAGGAACCTCCATACTCTTCTCCATAGGCTGCACTAAGTTACATTCCCGTATGAATGTTCCCCTTTCTCCACATCCTCCCCAGCATTCATTACTGCCTGTCTTTTTCATAAAAGCCATTTTTACTGCAGTGAGATAATATCTCATTGTAGTTTTGATTTGCATTTCTCTGATGAATGATGATGTTGAGCATTTTTTTCATAATATTTGTTGGCCATTTGTATGTCTTCTTTTGAGAAATGTCTGTTCAGATCCTTTGCCCATTTTTTAATTAGATTATTTGATTTTTTTTTCTATTGAGTTGTTGGAGCCTCTTATGTCCTCTAGTAATTAATCTCTTGTCAGATGGGTAGTTTGCAAATATTTTCTCCTGTTCTATATCTCTTCTCTTTGTTGACTGTTTTCTTCGCTGTGCAGAAGCTTTTTAGTTTGATGTGATCCCATTAGTCCAATTTTGCTTTGGTTGCCTATGCTTTGGGGCTATTGCTCAAGAAGTCTTTGTCCAGACCAATGTCCTGAAGCATTTCCCCAAAGTTTTCTTTTAGTAGTTTCATAGTTTCAGGTCTTAAATTTAAATCCTTAATCCTTTTTGATTTTATTTTTGTACATGGCAAGAGGTAAGAGTCTAGTTTCATTCTTCTACATATGGATATCCAATTTTCCCTGCACTATTTTATTGAGGAGACCGTCCTTTCATTATATTTTCTTGGCACCTTTGTTGAAGATAAGTTCACTGTAGATGTGTGGATTTATTTCTGGGTTCTCTATTATGTTCCATTGGTCTACGTGTCTGTTTTTATACCAGTACCAGGCTGGTTTGGCTATGACAGCTCAGCTCTGTAGTATAATTTGAAGACAGGTAACATAATTCCTCCAGTTTTGTTCTTTTTTGCTCAGGATGGCTTTGGCTATTCTGGGTCTTTTGTGGTTCCATATAAATTTTAGGATTAGTTTTTCTATTTCTGTGCAAAATGTCATTGATATTTTTATGGGGATTGCATTAAATCTGTAGATAGCTTTGGATAGTATGGACGTTTTAACAATATTGATTCTTTTAATACATGAGCATGGAATATCTTTGCATTTTTTTGTTTCCTCTTCAATTTCTTTCATCAATGTTTTATAGTTTTCAATATAGAGATGTTTAACTTCTTTGGATAAGTTTATTCCTAAGTATTTTACATTATTTGTAGCTATTGTAAATGGGAATACTTTCTCGGTTTCTTTTTCAGATTTTTTACTGTTGGCATGTAGAAATGCTAGTGATTTTTGTATGTTAATTTTGTATCCTGCAACTTTACTGAATTTAGTTATCAGTTCTAATAGTTTTTTTTTTTTTTTTTGTGGAGTCTTTAGGTTTCTCTAGATATAAGATCATATCATCTTTAAACAAGGATAATTTGATTTTTTCTTTTCCATTTGGATGCCCTTTCTTTCTCTTGTCTGATTGTTCCAGCTAGAAGTTCCAATGCTATATTAAATTATGGTGGTGAAAGTGGGCATCCTTGTCTATTTCCAAATTTTAGAGGAAAGGCTTTCAATTTTTCCCTATTCAGTATGATACTAGCTATGGGTCTGTCATATATGCTTTTTATCATGTAGAGGTAAACTCCTTCAGTATCCAAGTTTTTGAGAGTTTTTATCATGTAGGGATGTTGAATTTTATCAGATGCTTTTTCAGCATCAATTGAAATGATCGTATGTTTTTTTTTTTATTTCAGCATATTATGGGGGTACAAATGTTTAGGTTACGTATGTTGCCCATGTCCCCCCTGCCCCCCAAGTCCGAGCTTCAAGCGTGTCCATCCCCCAGATGGTGCACATCACGCTCTTTGTGTATGCATATACCGGTCCCCTCCCCCCTCCCCGACATCCAATAAATGTTATTCCTATATGTGCACCTATGTGTTGATCAATGAAACCAATTTGATGGTGAGTACATGTGGTGCTTGTTTTTCCATTCTTGGGATACTTCACTTAGTAGAATGTGTTCCAGCTCTATCCAGGAGAATAGAAGAGGTGCTAGATCACCATTGTTTCTTAAAACTGAGTAATACTCCAGGTTTTTGGCCTTCACTCTATTGATATGATGTATCATACTGATTGATTTGTATGTGCTGAATCATTCTTGCATCCCTGGGATGAATCCTAGATCTAGAAATGCCATCCAGGAACTATGACCTGGACTCAGGGGCTTCAGGAGTCTGCTTGGTACTTAATTTTACTGTGGCTGAGCTGGTACCCATGTTGTAAAACAAAGTCTTCTGAATCTTTCCCTTTCCCTAAGCACAAGAAGACTCTTCCTGAACTGCACTGCACTGCCTGGCGTCAGGGGAGGTGTGACATAGGCTTGGCTGGTGTGTCACTGGGTCACATGTACCCCATGTCTGCTGGCTCTGAGCCAGCACATCTGCAGTAATAACCCAAAGACTGCAGCCTTTGTGGCCTGACTGCCTTACAAATTTAATCCAGGCCGCAGGCTGATTTTTGCCAGCCAGTGGTGGGGCTAGCCAGAGCTTGGGTTTCAGGGTGGAGGATTTCCCTCTGGCTGGGCTGGTCTAAATGCTGTCTCAGTGGGCACTGGCAGAATTCTGCCCTCTGCTGTGTTCCTTTGTGGGCCTGGCTGGCCCTGAGTTCCAAAGTAAAGTCCCATAACCACTTCATTCTCCCTCCCCTACACATACAGATTCTCTCTCGACTGGGCGTGCTGGCATGGCACTGCTGGGGGACAGGGGAGGGGTTTGTAGGCAATGCAAGATTGTCTTTTCTGCTGTCTTCAATGTCTTTTTCCTTGTTATAATGTTAAATCCAGGTAGTATGATTGCCCACCTAATTTTTGGTTCTTTTGAAAGTCCTTGTGTGGATAGTTGTCGAAGTTGTTCTTTGTGCAGAGGGACAATTGCTAGAGTTTTCTATTTGGCCATCTCGGTCACATAGCTGCCAAGATGCAAAACTGATATTTGACCCACCATGGTCTGACCTTTCAGCAAACTCTTTCAGCACTCTGCTTCTTGATCTACTGCTCTGGTTAAGAGATTTCAGCTTTAGGACTGCCAGTATTTTGTAAGTGACTTAGCAACTTGTGCACTTATTAGACCTTATGCTTGATGGCATAGAATGAAAAATTAGCTTGTTATCCTTGAAGAGTGTACTCAAATGGGAATAAACAGAAATGTAAATACCAAGGAAGGTACAAGGTGATCGTTGCTCTACTGGCAGTATATAAATTTTATGGGGAAGGGAGGAACAAGTAAGTCTACCTAAGATCCTGAGCAACTTGGAGCCTGAAATCAAGTAATTTTAGGACATTAATAAGGTGATATCTGCAGGGCCCTTGAATTATGTAATAGCTCCTTTTTGGGTTTTGGTGACTGTTCACTTTGGGTAAAGTGAGGTAACGTTAATATGAACAGAATCCCTATGTTATTGTAGCTACATAATAAGTGACATTTATTTTGCTCATGAGTCTGCAATTTTGGTAAGACTCAGCCTGGAGAACGTGTCTCTGGAGTGGATAGAGTCCGGGATTACAGGAAGGCATGGTGGTTGATGCTGGCTCTTGGCTGAAACTTCAGCTAGGATTGTCAGAATCTAGGTCAGGTCCAGGGCTTCAACACAACACAGTGGCTGGGTTCCAAAGGAGTGTGTATGTGTGTGTGTATGTGTGTGAGAGTGAGGGGGGGGAAGGGAGGGGGCTCTGTTGGTCAGAGTGGGCACAAGACCTTGCTCAGATTCAAGGAGGAGAAAATTTGGCCTCATCCCTGAATGGAAGAACATGTGTAATGGGATACAGACATCTTGAGAAAATACAACCTGCCATAGTATGACTGGCCAAAACAGGTCACATCCCTCCCTCATGACAAATGCACTTATCATCTCCTCCAGGACTCCCATGGCTCCTCCCTGATGACATCATGTTCAAGCTAAAAGTCCAAAATACTGTTATCTAAATGGGGTTCGGGTGTGAATAAGGCTCCTTAGGTCTGATTTCTCACAACTATTTGAGTACTATTCCTCCAGTTGTCTATACCTCTCAACTAAAGAGAGAATTTGGCATCCACCCCACTATGCTCAATATAAAATGGAATAACAACTGTAGATTCTCCCATTTCAAAAACGGGGACATGGAGGCACACAAAAGTGGTCCATAGTAATTCTGAAATCTAGCTAGGGACAAACTGGTAGCTCCTTAATTAGCATACAATCTTATAGTCTAGAAACAATTTTCCATGACTATTGGCTCCTCCTGTAGATTCTTGATTTTACCCATGTGACTTCTCCTTTCCGTAAGAAATGTCTAATATTTTCAGATAGTAGTTTTCTTAGACTGCTTCCTGCCTATAGTAGTTTGTGAGCTCAGAATCATCTTAATCTTCTCCGTTACTTTTAGTCCTATATGGTATTATTTTTGCAAGGTGCAATTTGCTTTAGATACTTCTGAACCTCCTTTGAATTGCATTAGGGACCCTTCACTGGTATAAAGCCACCCCAACAAAATCTCAGCTTAATCCTTCTGAGGTCCCAATACAGTGTTTTGCAATTACAGCCTTAGCTTGATCTTTAGACCATGTTTCTCTGAGAGTGTCTTGGATTTTATCAGAGTTTAGAAGCCATTTCTTAGTTTTAGCATCATTTGCTATCTAAGGAGGCTGGAAGTGAGAAATGGCATTATTGTTTATGAACTCAAAAGTTCTTGGCTTCTTTATATTTAATAGTTTTTTCTTTAGCTAATCTCTGCCCTCTCATATTTTACCATGGGTGACGGAAGGAAGTCAGGAAGCACTTGCAAGAATCTACCTAAAATCTCCTCAGCTGGACCATTCAGTTCATTGGGTGCACTTTTCATTTAGAAATTACCACAGGTGATGCAAAATTTCCTGCCACTAACAAAGATCCCCTTTTCTCAGCAGCCAACAGATTTTCCTTATTTTATTTTAATGCCTAATTTTCTCCTAATCCATCCCAGACAGCCAATTTAAATGTCTCCTGGCTTCTGCCCAGAATTTCTTATGATGCTTTCTTTTTCTCCCACTTCTCTGTCCTTGAGTCATGTCCACATGTTTTCATTTGTTATAAAATCGACCCACTTCAGGTTGGCTCCAGATCTGTTCCTGTAACTGTTGGATGAATAACATAGTACTGCAAAATTTAGTGGATTAAAATAATGACAACATTGTTTTGCTGAAGAATCTGTGATTTGGGCCAGGCTCAGTGGGCATGATTCATCTCTGCTCCACTCAGCATCAGCTGTGGTGGCCTGAAGGCTAAAGAATCACCTGTGGGCTCAAATACGCTCTGGCGGTCTGTGTTGTACTCAACTTAAGCATCCACACGTGGCCTCTCCATTGATCGCACATTCCTTGGAGCATTGTGGCTGGGTTGTGAGGGCAAATTTAGAGGGAAGGGGAGAGAGAGAGAGAGAGAGAGAGACTCCACAATATAACCTAGCCTTAGAAGTCACAGAGCATTGTTTCTACTACACTTTGTGGGTCACAGTGGTAACACACCCCTGAGAAAATTCAAGGTGAAGGAACATGTACTCTGATTCTTGGTTGGACTTTTAACTGGAGAAGTGTCATCTGATTGTAGGAAGAGCATAAGGAGGGAAGCACAGACACACAAACGTGCACATGCACACACACACGCAAAGCCATCTTCAGAAAATACAAGCTGTTGCAAAGTAATAGTACAAATACAGCTAGAATTATAGTAGAGGCTGTATATGTAAAGATTAAGCACAATTATTTTGGCATCAGACAAAGGTGAGCTCAATTCTGTACCTGCTGCTTACAGCCCATGCAACACTGACCAAATGAAATAACGTGTGTCTGTTTCTTCACGTGAGTAATGTTTTATTTTGGTATAGTGGACTTGTCTTAGTCCATTTGGGCTGCTATAACCAAATACCTCAAACTGGGTAATTTATAAACAACAGAAACTTGTTCACCATTACAGAGGCTGGGAGGTCCAAGATCGAGGCACCAGCAGGTCTGGTGTCTGGCGAGAGCTTGCTCTCTGCTTCAAGGATGGCATCTTCTCACCGCATCCTCACATGGTGGAGGGACAAAAAGGCTTCCTCAAACTTCTTTTATAAGGGCACTAATCCCATTCATGAGAGTGGAGCCATCATGACCTAATCACTTCCCAAACACCTGCCTCTTACTACGATTGCACTGGAGATGAGGTTTCAACTGTGGATACTGGGAGGACACAATGACTGAGACCACAGCAATGTCTTACTGCATTTCCATCTCCCCACTTTCTCCTCATGCCTTGGGTATTTGTTGTCTTGCTTTTTGGGGGGTAACTACCCTCTAGTATTATAAGAAGTCTTGGCAAGGCTATCAATTACTGTACTTACCCAAAGGTGGGAATCGAATCCAGGCTAAGCCACTAAGACTCATGCCCCTGGGAATTTGAGGATTAAACACAGGAACAGAGAGAAGGAAAATGGACTGAACTGAGTCATTTCAGGGCCAGAGAGGACGCAGAACAGACTGTCCATGAATCCTTGACTAATGATCCAGCTTTCCAAAGGCCTGGTTACCCAACTTTTCCTTCAATTCTGAAATGTGTTAATAAGTAATGTTTCAATATGTGTCTTTTTAGGCTTAAATTAACTAGAGTCCGTTTTAATTGGTAACTTATGAAATAGAACAAGATAATAAGCCCTACGTCCCGGTGCAACTGTGAGTATTAAATGAATCAATGTATGGGATGTACCCGATACACAGTGAGGATTTATTAGCAGCAGTTTATTATTGATAATGTTATCAATGGAGAGTATAGCAAGTTTGCCTTCCACTCTTTCGTCCTCCCCCTTTTCGGCAGCTGACTCAGCTGTTGTTGATGGAAGATGACTAGCAGGCTCTAGTTGTTTTGCAGCCACTGTGGGCTAAATTCCTCTCTCCCTGCAGGCGGCACTCAGAAATGCTTTCTCATTAATAAGGACGCAGTGGGTCTACAGGTCACATTGACTTCTGTTCCCAGCACATATCACTTTAATCCCCTGTCTTTGTCACTCACCCCAGCTGCTGTCTCTGTGTATGACACTTCCTGTAGGAGAATGTTCTATATTTGAAGGTAGCCTTGGTTACGCTAGTGAAGCTTCGTTTTCAACAGGTGTGGTAGGTGTGTCGCGCCTCCTCCTGAGTTCTCTGCAAATTAAGCAATTTGCAGTATCCTCCTTCACAGAATAGAATAGTCCTGTTGATTTCCTGATGCCACTGGGCTTTCTCACAGCATCCTGAGTGTTTTGATCACCTTGAACACAAGTGGAAGTGGTTTCTGACAATCCAGTCATCATTTTACCCATTAGAAAATTCTAGGACGGAGTTTTATGTTCCATTGGATAGGATGGAGTGAGCATGGGGTAATACAATCCTGATGATCTTGCAACATTTTTGTTAGGAAAATAGGTAGAGCTCTGTCATTATCAAAGAGCATTATCAAGGGATCAGCAATAAGAGAGAAAATAAAAGTTGTTTTTTTTTTTTTAAAGTAGCAGAGCTTCAGGTTAATTCCAGGTTAAGAATGAGACAATTTTTGCTACTAAAATACAGTGTTCTGGGTGTAAACGTAAAACATCGTACAAGTTATTTAGCCTTTTCCTATGTCTAGGTTCACACAAATGTTATATGAAGATAAAAATAAGATATACCAGGTAGGATTTAATGAGTTCATGCATATAAAGTGATGAGGGTATTGCTTAAGCATCATACATATTAATTAAATTTTATCAATGGCTTTATTATTATTATTATTTTCACTCCTTACAAGGGAAGGAGGAAGGCAATTTTAAAATGGATATTTGGAAAGAGTAAAGAGAAAGAAAAAGCATGCAGGATTTGATACAAGTGGTTTTGACTCTGGCTTTAGACATTTACCATTGAGAATATAAATTTACTTGTCTGAGCCTCAATTTCCTGACAGTCAAATGTGGATAATAATGTCTTTCTTACTGAGCTATTATTCAGATTAGACAAAAATTCGCAATTTCCTATTCTGGTAAATATCACATGGTACATGTTTAATAAGAAGTTTGCAGCTATTGAGTTGTGGCCATCCAGGAGGTCAGTCCTATTTATTTTTGTGACCTTGGATAAGTCCTTCCTCTGGGCACACTTTGTTCGCCTACAGAACAAGGAGCTTGAACTGTATTACCCGTATAATTCCTTCCTAGCCTGATGTTTTGAAACCATATTCTGAAGCAATATTGAATTCTATATAGTTCATTTGGTAATGTTTATTGGGCTGCTCTATATGGCAAACATATAGGTTTCGATGTTTTTTAATTCATAGCCTCTGTCCTCAAAGATCTCAGTTGGTCTTTGGAACACACACGGATTATTAGAAGGGAGGTGACAGAATACATTTATGATAGTTTAGAAACACAGAAAGAAAGAACACCTAACCCTTCCTGAAGGAGGTGATCCTTCCTTGGAAGATGTGAGCCCTAAAGGATGCATAAATCTTAGGCTAAAAAAGTGCACATCTTTGGAATGGGAAGGGGGAAGTGAGGCATCCTAATATTATGAAAAGCAAGAAGGGTGAGAAATGGCATCATTTATGGGAAAATGACCACTTACCTACAGACGATGGCAGGTAAGGGCTGTGGCTACACAGGATGGCAGCCTCAGATCTCAGTGAATCTTGCTCACAGGCTGAGTTGTTGCGATCTTAGGTCTAAACATTATGGTGGTTGGCAGGTTACAGTTACGGACATCTTTCACTTGTGGGTACTTACAATTTTTGAAGATTCCACATTTTACTACTTCCCCACAGTGTGATTCTTGCCTTTGCAATGTAGAATATACATAGATCCTTTCTGGGTGCTAAGGTACGTATTTATGATTTAGGCTCTGCCAATCAGACTCAACCCTAAGAAATTTGATTTTGGACATTAATTCCATGAGAAAGCAGTATTCACTTTGTTGTCCTGAGAGATTGCAAAGGCAGTGGGGTTCTGTGGTTGGGAGCAGGAGAGGTAGCTTCCTGATCATAGTGGGGGTAGTGTGATGTACGGTTCTGAAAGTTTAGCTAACAGCCTATTTCTCAAGTCTTCCAAAAATTCTATGAGTTACCTATTTCCACGTATTAGTTTTCTTCTTGCCTACCCATCTTGAATGAATTACGTTATTTATAACCAGCAACCCTGGTAGATGCAGTTATTGAACCCTACACCCAATTTCCTAATACAGAAATCAGGAATTATAAGAGTACATCCCAGGAATAATTTAAGAAATAAACAAAATAATTTATTACTTATAAGGTAACCAAATTATTTTACATCACAACTGGGATTTTCTGAGGGAATTATAACTGATATATTTTATTTATAACTGTTTTGATGTTTGTTTCAAATTCCAAAAACAATCTTATATAGATATTTAAATGGTCCATTTAGTATATAGACTTTCCTTTGGCTCAAATCATTCCATCTTTTCATTAACCTCACCTCCTTCCAGCTTCCAGTTCCAAGATGTTATACAGACTTAGAGAATGGGACAAATTGAGGGAAGTACCTGGTCTACTTCTTCTTGGTTGTTTACAGGCCAACAGCTGATAGCCTTGGGCTGATGTCCTCTGGCTACTGTATGGACTTCCTGGGCTCAGATGCTGGAGTCAGATGCCAGTGACATCCTGAACTTGCCTTGGGCGATGCTCCCAGTGGCGCTTGCTCTGTGGATGTCTAGACCTACTTGCTATCCTGCTGGCTCCGGAACCCACAGTCTCTTGCCATGTTCTCCAGCCTGACATCTAGTTGTCATTTCACCTCAACCTCTTCATTGGAGTTACCCTGCTGTGTCATTTAATAGCCCCACTGTATGAGAATTGGAGTCAGCTTGGGAAATTCATACCTTAAGATATTGGTAGTAGCTGAGCCACTTTTGAAGTGATGCCACCAAGTTTGGTGTGGAGCAGCTTTAAAGGTAGCTTCTATCAGAGATACATTGAGGCACTTGGAGAAGAGTATTTTTTTTCCTTCCTAGTCCCCTTAGCCACATGACATGACTCCCTTTGGCCAAAGGGGTGTTGGTGTATGTAACAGTGCTAATCTGAAGCTGAGCCTTTAAGTCCTGACATGTTTCCACATTTCCACTAATCTTCTTGAGTTCCTGCCTTCCCCCATAAGTCATTTGTTATAATCGGGTTTTTTATTTTTTAGAGGGGGGTCGCTCTGTGGCCCAGGCTGGAGTGCAGTGGCACAATCATAGTTCACTGCAGCCTTGAACTGCTGGGCTCAAGCGATCCTCCTGCCTCAGCTTCCTGAGTAGCTGGGATTACAGGTGTGGGCCACTTAAGCCTGGCTCATTTTTTGTCATTGTTAAGTGGCATTAAGGTAGGGCATGACATGGCTATATGTGAACTCTAAATAATCCTTTGGTAGTTTAGCAAAGGATGGATTTGAGTGGTGTTAGCTTTAAAATAGAGATGGTCTTGGCTAATGTGGTGGGACAAGAGAAGATGTTGCTCACCTGGGGGTGCATCTTTCCTTGTCCACCTGTCTCAGCACCACAAGTGAAAGACTGTGACGATTTGGATGGTGTTGGACAAATCTTTCCAGATGGTCCAGGGAGAGAATAAGAAGGTAGTTTGTATATTTCAGGTTTGAGAAATGACCCAAAAGCCTCTCTGGCCACTTTTTCTTTGTTTTTTTGAATTTAATTTTATTTACCTACAGGAAATGTAGACAATTTAAGGTTATAAAATAATCAGGAAAACAATTAAGATGGCAATGCAAAATGTGCTGAATTCTAGACAAGTTCTTGAATACTAAATTAAAGTTGAATTTTTTGAAATAATAAAGTTAAATTATCTTTATTCGTTTTGAGTAGAGTTTTAAACTGCTTATTAAATGATGAGGATTCATTCTATACCTGTTGTACTGATTTGGGTATTCTGAACCCATGACCTGGGATTCCCATACAGAGGAGTCATATATTTAGGCAGGCCTGTAATGCAGGGACTTCTAAGAGAACCTAGGAGTTATTTTTATCATCAGTAATTTTTCCCTTATATCCTAACTTTTGGAGCTTAATCCCCTCATGTGATGTTTGTGTCTATTTTCTCTAATGATTCTCACTGCTCATGTCAAAGAACCCAAAGGGGAAGGGTTCCAGAAAAATTAGAATATCAAAAGCAAGCATTTACTGAATGCCTACTGCATGCCAGACGCTAAGATGAGTCATTCCCATACAACAATTCAAAGGCATAGGTCGCAGTATTACCCCATTTTTGCGTTGAGGAAACTATTTCAGAGGCAACGTCCCCAGAACTACAGATGAGTTGGTGGTTGAGTTATGATTGAACTCCTTTTCATACACACAATATTTATTGTGTGTTTTGAAAAGTCCAGTCTCAAGATGCCTCTACTGGTTTCATGGATTCCTCCTTCTTCCCAAACGAACAAAGAAAGTACATTATTGTCCTGTGGCTCCTGGACTTCTGGATAAGGAGGAACCATCTGGAATCTGGATCATGTTCAAAGATTTCATTCCCCAGATTCCAGCTAAGAGACTCGGGCTTCCTAATCCTTCACAGGTCCAGAATCTGCATTTACACATGCACTTTTGAGAACCCAACTAGAGGGTCTGTGCAGAGCACACATTCAGGAATATTTGCTGAGTGTATGAACCTATTCATACACACATGATTATTCAACATATAATTCTAGCAAAGAAACCACAGTTATATAAACACCCAGAATCTGAATTCCCACTGGGACTCTTTTCATATACCTTCCTAGATTAAAAGGGAAGGGGAGCTCTCTGTAGGTGAATTAAGTGTAACTATGAACCACGTCACTGATTACCATTGAATCTGTCCCCTGTCCCTCAGGGGCTCAGTCCATTTGTTCCTCAAGGTTAGATATGTGTCCCCAAACCCTTCTCTTACCCTTTTCATTATTTCCACTCAAACCTTCCTCCTTACAGAGGCCTTCTGTGGCCTTTCCCTGATAACCTTTATTTTATTTCTATCATCATACCTATGACTTTTTGAACTACCTTGCTGGTTTCTTTCCTTGTCTGTCTCTCCTTCTCTAGAACGAAAGCTTCACATTATCCGAGTCAGTCTCTCTTACTTTCGTCTCTGCAGAAACTAGCTCAATACCTGTACTAGTAGGGACTCCATGAATAATCGGCAACTGAATGGATTCCCATATGTGGGTCAGGGACTCTATGTGTTTACACTGTATCAGGACACTTGGGGAAAAGTTAAAAATCTGTCATTTTGACGATTTTATGAGGCTCAAGTTTTGTGTGGGTTTAATTTGAAGTTTTTCCACTCTTTTTCAATTGTCTTCCCCAAATAGGCCCTGTTACATACCAGGCATCCCAGTAGAATTGTTGCCATAGTTTTGGAATCCAGTCTTTTTTCCCCAATAATGTCAACTTCACTAGTGGTATCTGTCACCTGGGAAAGAAGCAGGAAGAAGAAAAGGGGAAATCAGACAGGGTTTGGCTCAAAGCTTCCATTATTCCAGGTGTCCAATAGCTGTCTCTTTGTTTACAGAAATCTAAATAGCAAGTGTGAGAAGATGGTTTCAGGGAAGGCTCCTAGACATGGAGAAACAGGCTATCAATGTGATGAAACAGGTGGTAGACTAATTTTCAGGGGAAAAAAAGGTAAACCGCTGTATGATGAAGTAAATCCTTTGCAATCTGTTGAGCAGCTAATATCAGGAAAGGAAAAAAAATAAAAGCAGACAACTCACAAGCATCACCATATTTGCAAGGGAAATTTTTGTTTAATTTATATCACTTGTATAACTACAGGTGTAGCAAAGATTTAATGCATCTTCAAAATATTCAAATGCCCACAACAGCAATTCAACAGCTGCAGTTAGAGTTGTGTCTCCAACATCAGACTAGAATACACATTGTCACTGCAAAAGAGCAATGGTGACATTTGTATTATTCTCTCTCTTCTCTTTATTTTCTTCCTTGATGTTTTTCTTTTCCTTCCTTCTCTCCCTCCCTCTCTCCTTTTCTCCTTTTTAAGAAGACAGAATTGTTTGTGTAGGGTGCTGAACTACCACTATCTTATCACCATCTTAACCTGAAAAATTGCCCCAGTGTCAAAAATGCCACATGGAAGACAGATGGAGAAGAGGGCATTGCCATCAAACCAGCAGCAATTAATTCCTTTCTGAGGTTGAGTCTAGCTTTTCACTTACCTGCTGTATTTCTCATGATCTGCATTATTTAAGGTGATGAGCAAGGTGCTCATCAGCACTTTTGGAAGGAGGAAGAAACCAAGCATATGCAGATTAGTGTGAGAGTGATGAAGAATTTTCATTCCTGTCTTTTTGCCCTGTGTTGACCTCATTGGAGCTGGAATCGGCAAAGTGAAGTGGAAAACCCATTGGACTGTGAAGAGAGGAAGTCGGGGTTTTCTTCTGTTTTGTGCCCTTGGGCAAGCTAGTAAACTTCCTGGGCCTCAGTTGCCGGATTTGTAAATTAAGAGAGGTTCGGGATTCCAGTATATAATAATGTTCTCCTTTGTAAATTGATTTGTTTCTGGTTCTTTGATAGGCAAGTTTAACAGTAGCAGTAATAAATAAACTTTATGTGCCAAGGACGATTTTGTGCATTTAACACACATCAGCTCCCTTAATTCTTACAATAACCCTGGTTAATCCTATACTGATATTACCTTCACTTTCTAGCTGAGAAAATGTGAGAAATAAAGAGATTAAGTAATCTGCCCAAGGTTACTTCATTTGAACATTGGGCCAGATTTGAATCATGGCTAGAATTAAATATTATCCTCTTATCACTTTGCAAGGAGTTGAATTTCTATAATCTCAGATTTGGTTTTCAGTACTGAGCCTCTCCACTTAGTGGCTGTTTAACTCTTAACCTATTATCCTTAGGTTAATAGCTATTTAACTCTTAACCTGTTAAGGAGGTTACTGGTTGTGCCTCAATTTCTTCATCTGTAAAAGAGATACTATCATAGTGCTTTCCTCAAGGCTGTTTGGAAGAATTTAATTATATGATACTATTATACTAGTCAGGACTAGTATAATATTATTTAGTAACAATTTAACTTCCAAATCTCAGTGGCTTAAGAAGAAAAGGATTTGTTTGTCACCGTGCCTCCTGCCCAATGCGGTCGGTAGGGCTCTTGTTCCATATAGTAACTCATGGATTCAGGCTAACGGGGGGACTAACAGCTGAAGAGTCTCCTGCCCATAGTGGAGGAGAAGACAGCTGGAGAGTCGCATGCTTCACTTCCTACACTGAACGTGATCCACATCACAGACATTGGTCATAACTAGTCATGTGGCTTTGCCCAGGATTGAGTTAGAAAATGCAGGGGAACAAATAAGATACCAGGTTGTCATTACTCTCTTGCCACAAATAGGAAGGACTTTCATAATATTCCCAACATGTGGTTACCACTCAATAGTTACTATTGCTACTGTCAGCCTCATCATAATCAAAGCAGTAACAGGCCATTCTTACCTATTTATTGGGCATTGCAAAAGTGGTGCTGGAATCTGAAGCACTCATTATCATGACTTTTTAAGAGGTGATGAAATGTATGGATATTAACAGAAATGAAAGATGGGGGCTTTTTTGAACCCTGACAGATAAAGTATCAATGCTTCCTAAGTCTGGGGTCAATTTGGAATCATTGCTTACACAGTGAATCCTCTCTTATTTAACTTTTCTTCCTGGGCTGTTTCCATCTGTGTTACACTTAACTATCCATAAACAACAAAAAGCTGGTGTCACCTACCTCATTGGCTGATTGAATACAGATCATCTTCAGCCTTTTATGCTTCATCAGCTCATTTATAAGGTATTGCCCTTTATTATGACAGATTTTATGATATTTTGTGATGACCAGCCATGAGGAGAAAAAGGTTTAATGCATTGACATCCAATTTTATTTTCTCTGGTACCTATTCGTTTTTTAGAAGCATTTCTTGACTTTGTGCCAGTTTAAGCACGAAGCTTTAAAAAGTAGATGATGACAGGGTCAGGAATTAAACCTTTAAATCAGAACAGGATTGGAAAGACAAATCACAAAGAGACTTCAATCATTTTCCATCCCTTCTAGTATATTAATAAGTGGCTCTCACAAAATAAAAAGCACATCCCGAGCCTGTTCTCTGTCAAATGTAGGCGTGTTAGGTGTCATTTCAGGGTTAGATGATGAGTTATTAACACCAGCCCAAAATGAGAGAGGGTACGAGCATATATTGAGCACTTTACTTCATCCAAGACGCTACACTGGATGCTTTACGTACATTATCTCACTTTATCTTCAAAAATTACTGCAACGGAGTTATAATTTTTCCCATGTGTTAAAGGGTGAAAAATAAAGTTACAGTTAGAATGACTAGGTTCTGTGGATCTATTGTACAGCATGGTAACTACAGTTAATAATAATATATTGTATACTTAAAAGTTGCTAAGAGAGGAGATCTGAAATGTTCTTATCACTGAAAAAGATGAATACATAAGGTGGTAGGTGTGTTATTGAGTTTGACTTAATCAATTATTTCAAAATATATACATACATCAAACTATCACATTGTATACCATAAATATAAACAACTTTTATTTGTCAATTATGTCTTAAAAAGCT